>NW_008346683.1:2541429-2553096 GCF_000622305.1 Nannospalax galili
TATCTATCTATCTATCTATCTATCTATCTATCTATCATCTATCAAGCTATCTAGCTACCATTCATTCATGTCCTTCCATAGAGATGACTTTGGCATTAGACACTACTTTAAGGAGTAGGCCTTTGAACAAAAGTGTGCTCCATTTGGGGACACCCCTGGGATATGGGGTACCCCAGAGTTGTGATTCTTCACCCCACTTTTTCATCCTTTTCTTTCACAAAGCTTCACAGAAGAGCCTCTGACCAGAACTTCTGCTTTCTGGGCATGGCTGTGAGTGTGTGGCTTGTCACGCTCCCTGCTCCCCATCCCTGTGTCTGCCCACAGTGACCTCAGTGCTGCCTCTCATTCCCATCATCTTTGTTCTGCTCTCAGACCTTCTCTGTTGGTCCTCCCCAGAGCAGTGGCTTTCGAAGTGTTGTCATCAGAATGACAGTATCACCATCACCCGGGAGCCATGTTCTCAGTGTCCACTTTCAAGCCCCATCCAGATCCACAGAACTGGAAACTGCAGTAGAGCAGGCAGCCGCCTACGTGACTAGGTCACGCCTACAGTGAGAACTTCTGAGCCTGACAGCTGGGTCAGCTTTCTCCCAACCTGCCTCCAATGCACTCTGCTCTCTGTCAGTTGCTTCTTTTTAAAGACCAGCTCTACCCAGGCTGCTCTCCCCCCGACTCCTGTGGCTCCTGTATAGTTCAAGTTGTTTAGGAGCAAATGAACCCAGACACAATCTTGAACTTCTCATTTCCACTGTGTGTGTGTGTGTGTGTGTGTATGATGCCTCCTGCTCCCCTATGGTTTCTTTTTATGGTGCTAAAATCATATCCCTTTGTAGAGATGTTCATTTAATGCTGTTTGTGTTCCAGTAATTTGTATATGGTAGGATTCTTGGTGAGGGAAATGTTGGGAAGGGGCAATACTCTTTTTGATGAACTCATTTTGATAACCTGGAAGGAGCTGTGCATCAAAGTAGCATTTGTTTGCTGGGCTGGGTCCTCTGGGTAATCCTGGGCAAGCAAGTCTGTCATCCGAGGCTGGAATGATCTGATTTTCAAGGCCACTTCTAGTTTGCAACTCTAGGTCTCTCATTCATCTGTTTGGAAAAGCTAGTATTATTTTCTAAAAATGAGATAAAAAGAAAACAATAGTGGGCCCAAAATACCAGGCCCTCGTTGTAGACCCTGTGAATGTTACCTTATTTGGAAATACAGGAGGACCTTGGCACATATGATCAATTTAATGATCTTGAGATCATAAGACAATAATGTGTTAGTCTTAAAGGTCATTTCACAGGAAAATGGACACCTAGAAGGGAGAGGGCTATATGACCAAGAGGCAGCAAAGGAGACTTCTGTGTTGGCTGTCCTGGTTGGTGTGTCTGTCTGCCTTTAGCATTAGAGTCCGCTGGCACATGGTGGGTGGGGCCTGAGTCCCTTAGTACCATTCCTCCCAGCAGGCTCTGGCCACTCCTTCAACCTCCCCTCTGCTTCCTTGACCCAGGGACAGCCTTGCAACCTTCCCTTCCTTCGTGCTGGTCACACACCTACACATCTGCTATTTGTTCTTGCTGATTGCACTGGAGAACTTCAGGGGCTTTCAATATGGTGGGGTCAGGATGGATGGTGAGTAGAAATGTGGCACCCGTTGTGCCTCTGTCCTGTCACTCACCATGCATATTTGGGGATTTGATGACCACTCATCCTTAAATGAACCAACTGGACTCTGCAATGTATCCTCTGTGAGGTTTTTCCTTCATGGTGGGTGGCACAGTCATTTTGGATCTTTCCATAGTTTTCTATTGTAAGAGTCACCATTCTTTGCAGAATAGGCAACAACTGACATTTATTGAGGGCATACTGTGTGCCAGGTACTGCTCTGACTTAGCATTTTCTCTGTTTTCCCTCACTTGGTTCTCATTATAACCTGATGAGATAGATGCTATTATTAGTAGAAAGTGTTTAGACTTTTTAATTGGCCAGACCTTTAAATTCTACAGCTTGTTAAATTTAATCCTTATGTGTGAAGTGGGGATAATATGGCCTCAGCACAAGTTCTCAATGGATGCTTATAGGTGAAAGGGAAAAAATAAATGGATAGATAAGTTAGGTACTCAGGGAAGTACATGTAATTAAGAAATGTTGGTCAATAAAATGTTAGCTAAGCCCGGGGGCCTAACTTTGTTTTAACTTGGGCATATGATGTCAGCCTTTTGGATTTGTCATTGACACATCTGCAAAATGAAGATAGTCACATCTGCCTGCAAGGATTGTTATCAGGGCTAGATGAGCTAATGATGTAAGTACAGTTCAGGTGTGGTATATATAGGGTTTGTGACTTCCAAAGGTTCCTGGGTTGGGAACTTGATCCCCAGTGTGAAGGTGCTGTGAGGCAGTGGAGCTTGAAGACGCAGGGTTTAGAGGGAGCTCTTTAGGGCATTGGGAGTGTGCCCTTGGAAGGGCTTAAGGTTGGCCTTATGGAACTCCTGAGCTCTTTGGCTTCCTGTTTGTCTGTGTGATTTCTTCTCATACCTGCTTATTATGCGTTCCACCTGGAGGCCCATGCTAGAACCATGCTGTATGCCTCCAGACTGTGAGCCAGATAAACCTGTTTTCTTTAAAGCGTTAGCCAGCCTGCCTGCCTCAGGTTTTCCATTACAGTGATGAAAATACAAGTATTTGGCACAGTGCTCAGAATGATATCTTGAGGTTAGGGAACATTGAGGAAATAGCAGCAGTTATTAATAGCTGTTAACAGGGCAAGTGAGGAATGTACCATCACTAAGTACCTGGGATGCCCCTGGGTAACTGTAAAAGACTCGCCCTTTAAAGAGGACAGCACAGAGGCATGGAATGCAGGTGACTCAGTTTGAGCAAGAACATGTTGCTCCAGAAGGAGCAGAAAGAGATGTAGCCACACAAAACCTGTCTGGAAAATTCCTCCTGTCTAATGGGAGGGCCCAAGGGGTAGAAGGAGTGGGTGGCTACGTGCACAGCTCCACTGTAGAGATTGATTCATTGGTCCTGTCCTCAGATTTGGAGGGCATAAACCATGAAAACATTATGGCACTGGGACCTGTTGGATGGAGTCCTGTTCTGGGAGGATGACTTGTCTCAGTTCCACTCCCAGTTGCAAGTTCTGTATAAACTTGAGCAAGCTATTGTTTGTAGTTTTTCCTTACTCTGTAGCGAGATGATTAACCTCTGTGCATAGTTTTTGACCTGCATGATATACCTTGCACTTTATTGGGTTTTAGGGAGGCACAAAGAAAAACGTGGTCTCTGTCCTTGGACAGCTGGCAATTCCTAGGGGATGTAGTCAAGGAAGCCAGCAGTAACAGGTACACTACAATACTGTGAAAATATTTACACATACATACATGTGCACATACACTCATACATCACCTATAGACAACCACAGTGTGTGATGTGGGTTAAGTGTAAACTTATGACCTTTCTCATTGGAAAGCCTCGTGGCAGAAGTCATGAGCTTGTTATTTGTGTGTGTACACATGTGTATGTGTATGTATGTGTGTGTCTGTACATGCATGTGCATGTGGGGACTATAAGTCAACTTTGAGTATTGTTCCCTTAGGAACTGTCTCCTTTTTTTTTTTTTGAGACAGCATCCGTCATTGGGACCTGGGGCTTGTCAATTAGGCTAGGCTGGCTGGCCATCAAGCCCCAGTGATCCTTCTGTTATCCCTAGCACTTGGATTGCGAGCACATACCACCACACCTGGCTTTTAATGTGTGTACTGGGGATTGAACCTAGGTCCTTAAGTTTTCTGGCAAGCACTTTGCCTACTCCCTGCTATTTTTTTTTACATCCCATTTGTTTTTATCAGGATGGATTATATGAACAACCCCATTATCTCTGTGGCTTGAAGAATAAAGATTCAGGGGGCTGGAGAGATAGCTCAGCAGTTAAGAGCACTGGTTGCTCTTGCAGAGGACCTGGGTTTGATTCCCAGGACTCACATGGTAGCTAACAACGATGCGTAACTCCAGTTCCAGGGGAATCCAGTGCCCTCTTTGGACCTTCGTGGGTATTGCATGACATGGGTGCACTTACATACATGCAGGCAGTACACTCATACACATAAACTAAATAAATGAAATATTTTTAAAAACGGAGAAGTACTTCTTAGGTATGCAACACATTCACCTGCAGATGGTGTGTGTGGGTGTGTCTTTCTCATGTTACTCATACCCTGACACCCATTGGGGTCCTACTAACTGTAGTGTTCTGGTTCCCTGTAGCCAGAGGAAATTGGAATTTGTGGAGCAATGGGCTATGTCTTACAGGCTCATAGCTCATTGGCCAAAGCCAGTCACATGACCACTGTTTATTTCCAGTTGATAAGGCAGGCCATTCTTACCTGTGACTGGAAGACTAGGAGCCAGCAGATTCCAGACAGCCTTCATGACTTCCACAACCTTCTGATGAGCTTCCTGTTTGAATTCTCATGTTGTAGAGCTCACCAAAATGTTGTATTTGAAAGGAAGGGTAGTTTCAGGGCCTGGCATGGTGGCTCATGCCAGTAATTCCAGAACATGGGAGGCTGAGGCAGGAAGGCTATATAGTGTGTTCTAGGCTAGCCTGAGCTACAATGTGAAACCTTGCCTATAAAAACAAAACACCAACAATAAAAAGGGCTGCCTTTGAAGGTAGCCCGAAACATGGACTAGAGAGGCATAAGAAAGCCATACCCAGTCCAGCAGCTGTAAGGCCCGTCTATATTAGCACAGCCCTGCCCAGGACTGGTGACCAGGTACTTCTGTGCCTCCTGAGGTCACATGTACTCTGTGACAGTGAAACAGTCACCGTGGTAGCAGTGGGAATTATAATTAAGAGGAATCATTGAGAAAAACTTAGAATATATTTATTACATTGACTACATGATCAGGGAAGTACTTTTTCACTTAGTTAAAACTAAATGTTTTAGCAGTAAAAACAACAAGGCTTTTCTTACCTAAAAAGTCACTAAAATGGACCGTGGGTAATTGAGACCTTGCTGTTCACAGTTTTCCATTTCCTCCTTCTGCCCTCTTAAAGCGCTCGGTCACACAGGCAGGCTTTAGAGTCCACTTCTCTCTTCTTCTTCGTTTCTTGTCCATTATGTTCATGATTGTTCAAAATTTCCAGTAATGTACTGAAAATTGAGCCCCTTTGATATAAGCATGCACACCCCCCCCATCTACCTACCTACCCACCTACCCACTCCCCGACATCTTTGTGTTGGGAGAAACATGGCCTTCAGGAGCCATAAGCAGCCTGTGGAGACAGGGAGATAGCAAGTCATCACTTGGAGTAGCCTTGCCTGGCACCTCTACCCTTCTCCATGGCCTTTGAACACACATTCTGCAGGTGGCTGGAGAGGAAGTATCCTTTTTCACTTTCTTGGAGATCTTCGTTGCTTATCAGTCCTTATCAGTCAAACAGAGAATTTGTCAGTCATGGTTTATGTCACGAAGGAATGGTGGGGTAAGAAAGAAAATAGTAAGATACGGCTCCTGTACGTTTTAGGAGTCCACAGTTTGGCGATGAGGTGGGAGTATAGCTGTCCCTCAATGTCCTTGGCTGGACTCCAAATCCCTAGCAGGTATCAACATCCATGGATGCTGGAATCCCTTCTGTGAAGTGACATAGTACTTGGAGCCTATGTGATCATTTTAAGTCACTTCTGATACCTAGTTCACTGACTGTGATGTAAATAGCTGCTTTATTGTGTTTAGAAAACAATGAAGGAAGACAATGTGTACATAGTTGATGCAGGTGCGATTTTCTTTCTTTTGGAATATTTTAGATCACCTGTTGGTTGGGTTCATGGATGCTGAATCCACGCTACAAAGGCTGGTTGTATTTGTCTTCTCAGTGCCAAGTATTGTTCTCACATTTATTTTTTAACTTATTTAACTGCATAGCAGCCCTTAATAACTGACGTTTTTTTATGAAGACATTGAGACCTGGAGAAGATAGCCAAATTTACCACTCCTACCTAGTACAGGGTCACATTTGTGTATGAAGCCAGGGTTATCCTAACTCGAGCTCAGCTCCTGCCACAGTATCAGTCAGGCAACATACATCAGTGGGAGAACTCTAACCCCAGAAGACTCTCTGGAGGGTAGAAATTTTTGTCTCATTATTTTCCTGGCAACAGTAAAAGCCTAGCATAGATACAGTGATGATTAAGATAGGTTCTTGCCTTCAAGAAGCTTTTAGCTAGAGCTAGGAAATAGATAAGTAACTGGATTGTGTGCCTCTGGGTGTCCTGTGGTCTGTGACAGCAAACTGCAGCAGGCTGGGACAGAAGGAGCTTCACAAGCAGCCTCTGAGGAGCCATGAAGGTTCTTAGCAAGGAAGTGACAGTATGGAATTGGATAAACAGCTTGCCTCTAGGGCAGCAGTGTAGAGAAGGGACTCACAGGGACAGGGCAAAGGTAGCAGGCCCAGAGTGCCACCAAGATTAGGAAGTGTGAATTCAGGCAGTAGAGTGGGAGGAAGAGGATGTGCTTGGTGTTGGTGTCAGGGTGATGGATAAGAGACAGGAGGACTCTGGGAGGCTCAATACTTCTCTTGCTTGGGCAGCTAGGTGGGTGATGAAGGGCCAGGAGGACCAGGACTGGAGAAAAGATAGGCAGGCCTGTTTCAAACAGGAAGTAGTCCAAACATCAGGTTTGGATTCAGGCTGTGTCTTGTCATTGGTTAATGTTTGGGTTTTAAACAGAATGTTTAGCCCTTCTAGCCCTTAGAGTCTTACAAGTAAGTGTACCTACCTCATAACAGCTATCCAAGGATGAAATAAAAACCTGGACATAAAAATTCATATTAGGCATATGAATCCTAGCTATTAATCATTATTAAGAACTAATGATAGCTCATTCCTTTTGAGACAGGGTCTTGTATGCTCTCTTGTCTGGAACTCGCTTTGTAGGTTAGGTTGCCAGCAATCCTCTAACTCACATACTGCATACTGAGTGCTGGGATTAAAGGCATGTGCCACTATACCTGGTTTTAAAAAAAGCTAGTTATGACTGTCAGTAAAGTATAAACCATAGTGGGGAAGTTCTCAATTTGAAGCAGAGTACGATAGAAGAAAACAAAGGGACTAGAAAAGAAATTAAAATGTGCTGGGTTTTTTTTTTTTTTTTTTTTGCCAAAACTTTATTGAGAATTTCATACATGCATATAAGGTGTTTTGATCAAATCCATGGCCACTCCCTCCCTTCCAACATTCCCCCCTCTGAAGAGGTAACCCTAAAATCTTTTAAGGATTAGATACAAGCTCCCAAATGCTTTTGACATTTTTGGCCTTTGGAACAGAGTATGTTGCTAACAGGCCCAAGGACATTTTGACTTTTAGCCAAGAAACTGGCTACATTTCTTTGAGGTGTTTTTACCCTAACTGCCTAGCTAATTCCTACCTCCTAGTCTTATCACGTCATCCTCTGAAGGGGTTACCCAAGTTGCCAGTAGGGAATCAGGACGCAGACCACTCTGGCATCTTCCATGCTGAACAGGGACGCAGGGTGAGGCAGTTGGAGTGCCCCTTCAGTGGGTCTATCTAAAAGACTTCCAAATTGCATAACTTTTGTCTCTAGGGGGAATTGTCAACTTGATGCAATCTAGAATCACTTGGAAGAAAGTCTCAGTGAGGGATTGTCTACATCAGGTTGGCCTATAAACATGTCTATGGGGATTGTCTTGATTACAATGGCTGATAGATGAGGACCCAGCCCCACTGTGGGCACAACATCCCCTAGGTTTGGGTCCTGAATATGTAAGAGTGGAGAAGGATGAGCTGGGATTCATGCATGTGCATGTGATGTGATGACTGTTCTAAATTCCTGCCACCTTGACTTCCCTGCTGTGATAGACTGTAACCTGGAATTATGGGCTAAGATGAAACCTTTCTCCCCTCAGTTGCTTTTTGTCAGGGTGTTTTATCACAGCAACAGAAATGAACCAGAACAATACATTGTATTGCCAGGCCCCGTGCCAGGTCCTGTGCTGGACATCTTGGAAATTTTCATTATTTAGTCATTAGCTGTCACTTGATAGGAAGAATAGCACATTAGTTAGAGCAGGCCGAGACTCACCAATGCAGAGTCTGAAGCTGTTTACTTGACAGACACAGAGATGATATGTTGTGGACATCCATCTTTGTCTCTACCCAACAGTGATCTACTGACCCAGGCTGAAGGAGGCCCTGTTGTTATGCACATGATTTCTAAGCTCTGGACACCGGCATCTCAGCCAGAGCAGGAGTGAATGGATAGGTGGGGTAGGGCCCACGCTGTTGCTCTTATGTCACAGGCTCACATGGTTAGAACAGGCTCACATGGCCAGCCCCACTGCACAGAGCCCCGGGAATGCCTCATCTTCCACCCAAAGGGTAGGAACAGCTCGCTGCTCTTAGATGGCCTGCTCTGCAGGTTTTTAGGAACAAATCGGTATCTGTAAGGCCACAGAGATTGTCAGTGATGTAGATGAGATTCACATTTGGGCAGTTCTTTTTCCCAAGGGGCCTGTGAAAGGGTGGTGGTAGAGACAGGAATTAAAGCAAGTGGGTTTAGTGGGAAGTAAGTAAAGGCATTTAATTAACAAGTGTGCTGAATCGCTCTAGTTGTCAAACTGACACACCTGGGAAGAGGGAGCCTCAATTGGGGAATTGCGTCTATTGGATTGGCCTTGTGGACACATCTATGGGGCATTTTTTGATTGTTGAGTGATATGGGCGTGATAGTGGATAGTGCCACCCCTGGGCAGGCGGTCCCGTGTTGTATAAGAAAGCAGGCTGAGCACGGGCCAGAGGAGCAAGCCAGTAAGCAGAGGTCCTCTGTGGTCTGTGCCTCAGCTCCTGCCCCCTGAGTTCCTACCCTGACTTCCCTCAGTGATGAATTGTGACCTGGGAGTTGTGAGATAAAATAAAACCTTTCCATCCCAAATTGGTTTTGGTTAGTGTTTTTAATCACAGCAATTGAGAGCCAACTGGAACAATACAGAAGGAGAATTTGAAGGCAAGATAATTGACTTCAACGGTCCGGTGAAGGAGGCTCGGAGGTGAAGGTCATTGGCAACATCACAATCAAGGATTTGGTACAGGATTGGTGTGGATAAACAGCCTGGATCTTGTAAAACTGGAAGGGGAGGGAGCCCTCCGATGTATGTTAGAGGAGAAAGCAGTTTCTAGCTCTAAGGTCTAATCTTCAAAGAGTCACCCGGAGCTTTCACACACAGAATAACTCATTTTACACCCTGCCTTGCACTTTGTAGAACATTAGACCAATGGAGGGCTTTGTGCTCATTTGCCACAAGGATGAGAAAAAGTGAAGTGTGATGATGGGCTGACATTCATTGGTTGCTGTAGTCAGTACATTCTGATGCAAAGGCTGTGGAGCCCATGTGCATTCCTATGTTTGACATCTAGGATCCTGCTGCTACTGAAATTAATCAGCCCAAATCAATCACTTCAGTCAGATGATCTTCCAAGGTGTTTTTGAACATGGTGATGAGTCAGCCAATGACAGTATTGAGCACACAAGTGCCCAGGTAATTAGGGAACTCTTTTCTGGCATGGGAGTGGGGAACCGAAACAGGAGTGAGGGACAGCCACAGCCTTAGCCACATGGTAGTTGTGGCGGCATTCAGAATGCAGGTCACCTACTCAATTCTTGAAGCAGGGACTACAGACCTGCTGTTTTGCAGTGTCCAGAGCCTTGGACAAGTCACTGGGCTCTCATCTGCTTAAACATCCACACAAAGTCATGGGCAAGGCAGCTTTGCTCTCCCTATTCTGCAAATGTTTGCTGTGAGCCATCTGTTCAGCTCCGTGGGGCACAGACGGGAAGGTGGCAGAACTCCTGTCCTCAAGCCACACCGGAATGGGATTGACACCCGCAGGAGAAGGGCAAGGTAAATGCCAGCCTTCTCCGGCTGTCAGCCAGTATTGATGGCCTTTCATGGCGCACCTTCGCTGTGCAGGCTTTTCTCAGGGTCCTGGCAGGAGACGTTCTGATGCCTCCTCTCAAGTCAGGAGCCACCCAGTGCATCTGCTGCAATGGACTCTCTTTCTGCCTTTTGTCCACTCAGAAAAGACTTACTATTTGAATCTGAAAAGTCCCCCATAGGGTAATGGTTTGAATGCCCATTCCCTAGTTTTTGGTATTATTTTGAAGATTAGAGCTCTTAGAAGATGGAAGTGGGTCGCTAGAGTCAGGGCTTTGAGGCATTGCAGCCTGTCCTGGTTCTGACCCACATCCTCTGCCTCCTGGTCTGCTACCCTATGAGGGGTATCTACCACATGATCCTGCTGCCGTAACAGTGCCCAGGCTTCCCACATGATGGACTGAAATCCCTCTGTAACCTTGAGCCAAAATAAGCTTTTGTTCTCATAAATAGAGTTTGTCAGATATTTTGGTCATAGAGATGCAAAAGTAACTAATATGGATGTCTAGCATTTATTAGGCTCTGGAGAGTGGACCCGGAATGAGTGACAGAATCCGTTACTATGGAGTATATCTTCTTGAAGCAATGGGTTATAAGCAGGTAAACAGATACTAAAGGCCAGAACTTACTCAAGGCAAAGGCATCCGGAGCTGGAGTCTGAGCTAAAACCCTTTGCCAGAAAGGCCCTTCATTCATGGAAGGAAGCTGGCTTTTCCACCGTGCGTCTCTGCTCTTCCCTCATCCCTCCCTCCTCAGCTTTTCAGTCTGTCATAAAGTGGATAATGATTTTGTCCTACCTTACTGCTGACCCCCTCGATAATATTGACCTAGTGAGGAAGTTGTAAGACGTAACTAATAAAACCGACAATGAAGCATTTGCCAATAGAACGCGTGCTGCTGCATGCTAACGCAGGAGAGTCCGTCTGCCATGAAAGGGCAGAATTATTAGGCAGCTGTTTAGCCAGCATGCTGCTTCTGCTCCTAGTTTGACGGGGCAGCTGAATCCAGTTTCAGCAATGCTGTCCTCTGGACTTTTGCTGTTAACCTTGCTTGGCCTCTGCTTTATGTCATGACCCTGTGATGATCTGAAAGCCCTGTTTCATTGTGAACTGGGTTCCACAGTCATAGGAATGGGATTCTCTACCAAGGATCTCCTGGTCTAGAGAGGAGAAACAGATGAGTGAGCAAGTGCAGCCAGGGGTGGTGACACCTGAGACAGATGCCTACACCCAAGGGCTGTAGAAGGTCCTTAGCTCAAGCGGAAAAGAGGCAGCTCAGGGGAGTGTCCATAAACAGTGAACCAGACAGAGTTCCAGGCATGGTGCAGAGCAAGGCTCAAGAGCTTGAACTCTTGGGGCTGGAGAGATGGCTCAGTAGTTAAGAGCACTGGCTGCTCTTGTAGGGGACTGGGATTTGGTCCCAGCACCCACATGGCAGCTAACAACAGTCCATAACTCTAGTTCCAGGGGATCTGATGGCCTCTTCTGTCCTCCATAGGCATCGCACGACATTGGTGTACTTACATACATGCAGGCAATACACACATACACACAAAATAATAAAATATTTTTAAAAAGCTGGGCGTGGTGGTGCATGCCTTTAATCCCAGCACTTGGGAGGCAGCGGTAGGTGGATCTCTGTGAGTTCAAGGCCAGGCTGGACCACATAGTGAGTTCCAGGACAGCTGGGGCTACAGGGAGATCCTGTCTCAAAAAGACCAA
>NW_008346683.1:2553109-2570808 GCF_000622305.1 Nannospalax galili
TTTTTTTTTTTTTAAAAAGACCTGGAACTCTGGGGTCCAGCTGTCACTTTGTGGTTGGCAGACTTGGAACAGGTTATTATTCAGGTTATTAGTTCATCTCTCTTTATGGCTGTAGAGTAGCAACACTGAATACTTCTGGGGGCAGTTGAGAACATAAATGAATTAGTGTATGCAAATGAATGGAAACAGCATTGGCTCTATGAGTGCAGCTGTGAGCACCTGCAAAGATGTGCACCGGGAGCGCCCTTCAGAGAGGCTGAGAACAGTGTCATCTTGTGAACAAACCTGTGTCTGGCAAAGGAGAAACTCTAGGGAGGCCACTGAGCCTCCAGTTATACATATACATACACATACACACATATTTTATATATATATAACCACACGGGCATGCATGAGCACACATGCACTTAAGTAGACACATATGTATATACAGACATGTTCCCATGTGTATGTGAGAGGTATGCTTATACATACAGTATTGGAGCTCTAGAGACACATTGTGTTGAGAGAGAGGTCAAGGTGAAGAGAACAGTTTGATGTAAGCATGGAGAGGGGGTCGACAGTCTATCAGACTAGCTTTCCTTGGAGAACCTTCAGGAATTTGAGCTGACCACGTCAGAGTGATTGGGTGCTAGACAGGCCTGGTTTAGAATCTAACAACTTCCTTTTCTGTTTATCTGTCTGTGTATCTCTCTACTGTGATCTCAGGGTTCGTGCTCACCTATCTTCCCAGTTGCGCTGAAACTCTTAACCCCCAGTGTCACGGTGTTATTGAGAAATGGAGCCTTTGGGAGGGGAGCACAGAGCAGAGCTACTGGGGTTGTGATTAGTGCCCTTATAAAGTAGACCCTGGAGAGCTCCCTCACTCCTTTAACCATGAAGGACACAGGGAGAAGATAGCCATCTGTGGAAGGCAGCTGTGCTCATCACTGTACCACTAACGCACATAAGATAGCCGTCTATAAACTAGCAAATAGGCTGCCATGGGATCTTGGTGCTTTGATCTTGGCCTTCCTAGCCTTCAGAACTGTGTGCCATAAATGTCTGTGTGGTAATGCACTCAGGCTGTGGTATTTCGTTGCAGCCATCCGAGGGGGCTAAGATACCACCCCTGTTTGTGGAGAATGTGGTATGGCAGCTGAGGGTGAAACAGAGTATGAAAGCCCAGACACTGCCCTGTATTTTTCAGACAGCTTTTTGGCTTCCTTCTTTCCTCACAGGCCACACCAGGCCCGCACTGAGCCTGGCCCTGAACTGCCCTTACTTGGACCTGTTCTATTTGTGAAAACAGTGCAGGCAGCTGAACACCAGGCTACATCTTTGTGTGCTCATTTAATGAGAAAATTGAATGCAAAAGAGGGATACTTTGGAGATAATTGGGCTCAGGAGGGTTGCCTGTTTTTGTAGTTGATGAGCAGTTGATAGTCTCATAAGAAGTGCTTATGATGATCTACAAAGGGCTCAGCCGTTGAATCCCCTACTTCCAAAGCTCCTCTCTGAGGACCACCCCCCCACCCCCTGAACCTTCCTGGGTCACTGCAGAAGCATGAGGCTGAACACACTCAGGGCTCTGCTTAGGCATCGCATGGCTGGGATCATGTGCACCGTTTCCTGTGATGGAAAGAGAGCTCAGATCCTTGTTCCAGTCTGTCTGGGAACTTCCTTTTTCTTGGTTAGCCATCCTCTTTCCCCTGAAGTTTTGAGCTTATGTGTGGGTCCCTGGGCTACACTGACAGACCCTGTACTTTGTATACTGTGAAATTCTCAAGAATGGAGTTTGGATGAGAAGAATTTTTTTTGCATTGTGGAAACCACTGTCAAAAGCAGACACCCACTGGCCTGTCATAAAATGGACCCGTGCAACGTGGCCCATCTCCACTGATGGCATTCTCTCGGCACGAGGAAAGGAACATAATTGGAAAATGGGCAATATTCACAGAGCAATTATGGAGCCTGTTAATGAGGTTTACATGGAGGCTTCCAGGGAATTAATGAAGAACAATGATTTTGGCATTTGTGGTGAACAGCTGGACAGCTTGATAAGGATGCAGACCAGCGCGCCCCTGGCATAGACTAGGTGATGAGGTGCGAGGCCTTTTAGCTTCTGCTGGCCCATTCTTCAGGCTCTAGGCATGCATCTTCCTTGGGCCATGCTTCAAATTGTAGCCAGTAGCAAATTGTTCTCTCCTCTTCTCGGTTGTTCTCATTAGCAATGTGGTGACTTTAGGTAACATTGAGTTTAAAATATACCATACCCCAGACTTCACATCTGTGTATCTCTAGGATACATTATATAGCCACCAGGAGCACAGTTTCTTTCCATCAGTGAACAGTTGTGAGGATCTAAGTAGAATAGTTGACACGAAATGACATTATAGGTGTGTTAGTTCTATCAGGGAGGGCTTTTCAGAGATGCAGAACAAGTAAGATCATGCACTTACAGAAAGGCACACACGTGTCGTTAGCAGCTGCATTTTAAGAAATTGGCTTGTGATTGTAGGGAGCTGATGAGCCTGAAATCCGTAGCCCAAGCTGGAAGGCTGAAAACCGAGGCAGAGGTTAAGGTGGGAACCCTAAGGTAGAATTTCTTCTTGGAAACCTCACGTTGTACTCTTAAGGCCTTCAGTTGGTTGGATGAGGCTTACTGGTGAGCTTGTAGGGTAAGCTCCTTTACTTAAAGCTAACTGACTGCTGTGTATGTTGACAATACCTTCAAAATAACCTCTCCGAAAACCCTGGACTAGTGTTCAGTGAGGCTACGGTAGTCTCTAGCTTATCCAAGTTGACACGTGGAGCTAGGTGTCACGGTCATCATCATTACTACTGATGTGTCCAGAGTTAAGGAATAAATTTACCCCATTGGGCACCATTGCAAACACATTGTCCACTGGCCTGACAATACACCTAGTCTTTGCTCTACTGATTGTGTTAGAAGAGGTCAGGCTGAGGATGGCTTAAGTGATAGAGGCTCTCTGAACAGGTTGATAGGCCATCTGTCTAGCTGTTCTCAGAGATCATTATGGAATTTGAAATGATCGCAAGGGTTCTGCAAAGGGTATTGATTTTTGGAAGTCAGGCAGACCTAACTGGGAATCTTAGACATAGGACTAGCGTACTCCTTACTCCCCATTGAGATAAGTCACTTAATATCATGGCTTTTAGGCTTGTTGAGAGAGCGGACAATTTAAACTCTCAGTCAGTCCTTGTTTTCCTCCCTGTGTATTTGTTGAGTGTCCACCGAGTTGTTAAAATGTGATATTTATCCTAATCTAGAGGTTTTCCCATAAGGGGTTTGAGGCAGAGGTGGGGAGCAATGTAGAATACAAAAGTCTGAGAAAGCTGACAATATCTGTCAAGATGGAGTTCAAGGGCACCTGGGCCTCCAGTGTTGACAGAAAAAAAAAAATGCATTCACCTTGAGATCTTTAGGGAACATCCTGAATTAATGCTGTGTCCCTGCACGTAGTGAGAGCTGAGGTAGGTCAACAGCTCAATGTTATTTCCCAGGGGCTATGCCCAGCTAGGAATGTCAATATGTCACTATATTTGAAGGTGAGTGGTCACCATTACTAATCCTGTTTTATTATCCCATGTTCTGTTGGACAGAGCAGATTCCCAGATGCTAGGCACACCTGACCCTCAGGGTGTTCATTGGCACCTGTCTTGTTATTGGTCCTGGGAAACTTGAATAACAGAGATGAGCATTTGTGTTTCTAAATTCGGATATATTTCCACAGGCTTCTAGAACTAGGCCTTGATGGCCTTAGCTGGAGAATCCCCTTGTTCTTTGGAATGGCTCTTCTTAACATGGTAGCTGTGGTTAACAGCAATACTTAAGCTGTGTTATGTATCAGTCTGGAAGTACCTATTGAGAGCAAACCAGAAAGCAAGCAGAGCCAGTCAAATTAAACAGATACACACTTTATTTATGTTTTTACCTTTTTTTCATGACTGAGGAGGCTGTGAACTCCTTGAAAGACAGATGGTTCTCTTTGCATCTCTGCTTCATTGCCCAGTGAAGGGCCTGGTGTGTTGTCAGAGTACAGTACGTGTTTGTTGGATGAGCGAATAAACTGTGAAGAAATGTCTTGAGCTGTGTTGTACTCTGGCCTGGACAGCTGTTAAGGCTTGACTTTGCTTATGGATTGAAATATTTCACACAAAGAGAGACTCGGTAGTGGGCCAGCACCCCTGGGGCTATCTCTGAGGATCCGATGGATGGACTGGCAGCAGACAAACTCTATACCATCTGTGCCTCCAACTTGATGGATCAAAGATGAATGTGTGACTGAGTGAGGCGTCTCCAGTAACAGTGCACCCTGACTAGGGACTGTACCAGCAAAGCTCATGTTTGGAGCTCAGTTTTTACTGGAAATTTGAACAGCGGGAAAAGACTCCATGGTACACAGAGAGAAAGATATAGCTTACGCTTGCCTCTGGGGGACCATTCAAAGTGTGGATGGATCTTAGCATAGGCTTTGCTCACCATCCAGCCATCTGGGGCATGTTTGCCTGTTGTTCAGATGTCAGGTGTCCTTGACTGTGAAGAGAAATGAGTTTTAAGTGTCCTGATGTGCATGTTGTTAAGTGCTTTACCTCTGTGCTTACCTACCCAGAATAAATCCATCAGAGTAGTTTGGAAAGTGTCTTTTAATGACACCTGTATGTACCTGATGTTAGAATCTCAGGGTCACCGTCTCTTTGTCCCTTTCCTACTCGAGTCATCCTGTGGTCCTTTAAGCCCTGGTGAGGGCCCTTCCACCTGACATCTCGAGCAGCCTTTTCCTTCTGTCAGTCGTCAGCCGTGGCATGGATGATTGCATTAGCTGCCAGCCTGGTCTCCTCCTTCTCCTCCTTGTCCATCATTCTGCATAGCTCTGGTTTTTGAAAGCTCATAGCAGCTTCTGGTATCCTTATGCAGGCCTTTTGGTCACTCCTCCCTGCTTCTGGGAAAAAGCCAAATGACTTAGTAGGACGCCATAAAGCTGTTTCTGGTCAAGTTCCAGCTTTCTGACTAGTCCTAGGCGCTGCTCTGTGCCAAGCCACAGGTCTTTCTCCCTCTCATCACTACATGTCTTCCATGATGCCAAGGTGTTGGAGTCCTTTTGTGTCTTGGAAGGCCTATGACCTGTCAGATGCCTACTCATTCTTGAAGACTCAGGTTTTGAATGTTGTTGAATTGCCTGGCAAGGGTCACCCCAGAACTGTGGGGATGGCTGGATTCCACAGCAGTCCTAGCTGTCATGCAATGGAAATTCTCCTCAGCTGGAGCCACAAGCACCCCACAAAGGAACCTAGTCCGTCATGTCGTGTCTTTACTTGCTCTGCTAAATTGCGCTTTATTAATGTGTGTGATTGTACCCGTGCTCAGGCTACTGTGCTAATGACTGATAATTGCCTTAATGAGCTATTTGTAAGAAATACTGTAATACCAGTCGGAATGAAACCAGACCCCGCCACAGCTGGTGGTGTAATAGCCCTTTGGGGAATCTGTAGGATTCCAGTTTCCACAGAGGAAAGAACTCAGCATTACCCATGGCTCTTTGAACCCCAAGGTCACCCATCCTTCACTTGAATGTTAACCATATGTGAATCAGTCTGGAGGCTAGGTCAGGATTCTCCTCGTCCATCTCAGGTCACCATTGCCTCTGGTTCCAGCATAGGTAGGCACCTGTTATTAGGATCACTGTGGTTACTATGGAAGAACCAGGCGTCCATTGAGCTACCTCTAATTGTCCAGGAAAGTCACTTGGCCACACCTGGGCAGACAAAGCCTAGATGCTCAGAGCTTGAGAGCAAGAATATGTGAATAATGGCAAACCACAGTGCTATGGTCTGGTTGCACATTTATCTGCCTTATTTAATCTGGTTCTGGACAGTCTGTATGGAGATCTTATTGGCCCCGCCTAAGGCTCAGGGAGTATTGTCATATGACTTTGGACTCATATAGTCCTAGTTCACATTCTCACCATTACATGTCAGCTGTGTGAGTGTGGTCAACTAGATTCACTGAACCCAAGTCTTTTTACCTACAATGTAAGGACAGCAAAGCCTAGCATACAGGATTGTGGAGGAGTCAGTAAGATACACGGATTGGAAAGCATTGTAATTCTGTTGCAGTCCATTTTGGCTCTCAGCCCTTTCTTCCTAATGCAGATCTTGTTTAGAGTGAAAGGCCTCCTATCTGATGCTTGCAGCCTGTGGTAGGTCATAGTTATGCCCTGTACGGTAGCCTTTCCTTCATGTTTTGAGGTGTATGTGTATTATAAAATAGTTTAACTAATTAACAAATGTATTCTGCTACATAGTCATCAGTTTTTATGGTGGGAATACATAACGTTCACAATGTTTACATTTTCTAAGAATGTGGTGTGTCTTCAGTTATTGTCCCTCTGCTGCAAAAGAAGTCTCTTGAAACATCTTCCCCCTTCTTTCCTGTGCTTATGCACCCTTTGACCCGCATCTCCCTGTTCTAGTCGTCCCAGCCTCTGGTAACTGCCGTTCTGCTCTCTGCTTCCATAGGATGAATAATTTCAGATTCTCTACTTGGAAAGAACCAGGTGCCTTCAAGAGGTATGTGGACAAATAAGCTGGCACGTGCAGGCTATGGGATAAGGAAATAATGAATCAAGCCATGAAAGCCACGAGGGGAACCTGAATGCACATTGCCATGTGACAGATGCCAATCTGAAATATGCAAGTAATTTTAACTGATATTCTGGAAAAGGCAAAACTGTGATCACAACCAAAAGACAGTGGTTGCCAGAGGTTATAGAGAAGAATGAATTAGCTGCACACAGAGGACGTTTAGGGCGGTGAAATGGCTCTTTGATATCATGGTGGTTGACACATGTCACTACAGATATGTCAAAACTCAGCATGTAAATCAAGAGTGAATCCCACTGTGAGCTGTGGAATTGGGGCGATGTTAAAAAGATGGCTCAGAGATTAAGAGCACTGACTGCTCTTGCAGAGGACTCGGGTTCGATTCCCAGCACCCACATGATGGCTACAAACCGTCCTTAACTCCAGTTCCAGGGGACTCCGAAGCCCTCTTCTGACCTCTGTGGCATTGCACGACACGGGTACACTCACATATATGCAGGCAATACACTTATACACATAAAATAAAAATAATAAATAAAATATTTTAATAAAAGAATTGAAGGCCTGGCCAGGAATGATGTACACACCTTTAATCCCAGCACTTGGGGAGGCAGAGGCAGATAGAGCTCGTGAGTTCAAAGCTAGCCTGGTCTGCATAGGGAGTTCTAGGCAAGCCAGTGCTACATGGTGAGACCCTGCCTTAATAAATAAATAAATAAATAGAAATAAAGAAATACATAAATAAAGTCAGTCCTGCTTGTGAAACTCAGTGCTTATTGACTTTTTGAATCTTTAATGAATCTGAGCTGAGAGAAGTAAGGCCTGAGGGACCCTGCAGCTTGAGGGCTGGGTGTTGTGTCGGGGTTTGAGTTCAGGCATTCTTGTTCCCAGCTCTTACAAACTTGCTATATAATAGTCTTACCTGCTTCAGCCAGTTGCCAATCAAGCTGTGTCTCTGGAAGCTGCATGGTTTAAAAGCACAAGAAGGAAACAGTTGGTGCTGGTGCTCGCTGCCTATCTGAGTATCTCAGCTAACATCCCCTGGAATTTGCTTAGGCTTGGATGCTGCTCTGGGGGTTGGATTGAAGGTAAATAGGCTCTTGTCCTCTTTTCAAAGAGCTTAGCATTGGGGAGGTTTTGCACGGCAGACAATTTTGATGTAATGATACAGTCATGTTCTTGGAAAGTGTTCAAGGAGCTATTTGTCTTTTTCCCGTAGGTGATTATGTGAAGAGGTGTTTCTGCTGAAGGTTGTCTAAGTACGGCATCTGGAAAATGTGTAGGTTCACTTGTAAAATGCAAGCTGCCCAGGATGCCATCTGTCAGGTGGCACTGGGCTGACCTGGGTCTACAGCTCAGCTTACCACATCCAGCTCTGCATGTGTTCTCTCTGTCTGGTCCTCTTAGTGAACCTTACATGGGTTCTCTATTTCTCCTTCCTTTTGAATGATGTATTGCCTATCCATCTATCATTATCCGTCCATCCATCCATCCATCCATCCATCCATCCATTGTTTAATTTGGTCGGGCATTGTTCTTAGACATTGGAACTGTGGTGGCGAATGAGCCAAAGACCATTTTCATCATGCTGAAGTCTAGCAAGGGACAGTTAAAAAAGATAGGCAGAAAAGACCACATATTTTCTTCATCTCATTTATAAGATAGATTCAGAATAGATGAGTCCACGGAAACTGATTTGTCCTTATTGGAGGCTGGGTGAGAAGAGGAGAGAATGGACAGTGTCTGCCTGGTAGTTTTATTTTGGAGTGTTAGAAAAATTTGGAATTAAATGGATGTGATTGCACAGCATTGTGTGTGTACCAAATGGTGCTCTATTGTTTAAAGAGCCTGCTTTATGTGGATTACATATTAATAGAAATTTTCTAGTGAGGGGGAGGTAGATGTGAGTCAAAGTTCACATTCATAGTGAACATTTTTAAAAAAGGTAGCGGGGTTCGGGGCATGCTAGGTGCAGCGTTGGATTTTGTTTTTCCTCCCAGTACTGGGAATTGAATCTAGGCCCTTGCATATGCTAGGCAAGTTCTCTACTATGGAGAGATACCTCCTCCATTTATTTATTTATTTATTTATTTATTTATTTATTTATTTATTTTCACTTTTTCTTTTGATACAGGATCTTACTGAGTTGCCCAGGCTGGCCTTGAGCTTGCTCTAGCATCTATGCAGATCTTGAAGTTTTGATCCTCTTGCTTCAGCTTCCCGAGTAGCTGAGGTTACTGGTCTGCACCACCAAGGCAAGGTGGTGGCTTGCCATTTATTTGAGAATCTGTAAGGGTACATTTAAGAGCATCCCAAAGGAGGTGAGTGTGAGTATCCCAGGGAAGGGCACAGAAAGGTGAAGGGATGGATGAGGATATATCCACTCAGTGAGTGGGGACAAGAGGAGACATCTTACTGGCAGCCCCAGAGTGTTTTTGTTCAAATTAGAGATAGACAACCCCAGCAAGGCACAGCCCTTTGATTGCACAACTTCAGAAGAGGATGTGGTCACTGGGTTTAAGCTTTTCCTGTAGGGCAGAGGATACATCTACTATGCAGTCATGCTTCTGAGAGCCTGGGGAAGGGAAAAAATCAAGGGGGGTCAGCAGATGACTGTTTTCAAGGTAATTCATCAAGATTTGTTGTACATGGGCTATGAAGACTTAACAGAAAGGGAAGAGTCAAAAGGAATTCAGTTTCTTATCGGAGATACTAGAGGTGTTTGTGTGTGTGTGTGTGTGTGTGTGTGTGTGTGTGTGTGTGGTCTGGTCTGTGGAGTATCCTATTTACTCTAATGGGGAGGATTGCTAATGTTCTTCTAATGCCCTTCCCCCAGAGTAAGCGGCTTGGGAAAGGACATTAGGAGTTTGGTTTCAGTCTTACTAAATTAGTGGTGGTTTTTAGACATATTCAAGTGAATGTATTGGGCTGGGAGGCTGGACATGAGCCAACAACTCTGGAGCAAGGCAAGGGTGGGTAATATAAGTGGGGATTGCTCAACTGAGGGAAGTGTGCAGGAGGAGGGGAGGGGACTGAGCCTGAACTTGATTGCAGTCTCCGTGGGTCTGGAGAAATAAATCCTGAGTGATATGTGGAGCACTGGGTCTAGTTTAATCACTTTTAATAACCATGTGTGTGTGTACATAATGTGCATGTACACACACATGTGCCTGCGCTCACCTGTGTGTGTGAAGGCCAGAGGTCGATTTTGGGTGTCTTCCTTTATTGCTGTCCACCTTATTGTTTTGAGAGAGTCTCTCATTCATCTTAGATCTGGCTGCATAGATGGTCTGGCCAGCAAGTCCCTGGGATCCTATTCCTATCTCTTGGGTACAGATGCATGCTGCTGTGCCTGACTTTTACGTGGGTACTGGGGACCCGAACTCAGGTTCTCATGTTTGTGCAGCAAACACTTGGCTCATCTCCCCAGGCTGCAAAGCAGAGATTTGAAAATTTTAAAATAGATTTTCAGTCTTGTAAGAAGGTGAAAATAAAAGTAATTTACTTAAATGCAGAGACATGTGAGATGTTCCATGGGAGGTGTTATTAGGAGTGTGTGTGTGTTGTACAAAGCAGCAGTGTGTGAACTAACTGGGCTGTGATGTTTGCTAGCCACCCTTTTCATGATTGTATCTCAAGTGCTATCATTTAGAGAAGTGTCCACCAGAGCCCCATGTGGTAAGTGACCTTTAATTTACAACACTGCTGAGAGATGGTGGAAACGTTAGGAGGTGTACCTAATGGGAAGAAGTTAGGTTACTGGGGGCCCTCTCTTGAAGGGGACTGTGAGACTCTGGCCTCTTCTCTGTTTTCTGGTCTCAATGAGGTGAGTAGCCTGTACATCATGCTTCCACTATGATGTGCTGCCCTACCACAGGCCCAACAGCAATGAATTCAGTTGATCAAAGACTGAAACCTTCATAACTGTGAGCCAAAACCAACTTTTCCTCTTTTTAAGCTCTATCAGGTATTTCATTACAGTAACAGTAAGCTGACTCACATATAAGCAAGACACCTTCAAATCATCTGATATTTAGAAAGTACCAAATACACATTTATGAAATGACAGGATGAATGGTCCCTGCCCTCTGTCCCTGAAGAATAAGGTGGAAAAGTACAATTCAATATTTTATTGTTGACTCATATCTTGAATTGAAAAAGCTTGTATATCTACCTTGGTTAGAAGAGATACAGTCGACCTTCACAAGTTGGAGATTTACTACATTTAATAGATGAAGGACTACCAAGGCAGTTCCCCAAAGAGAAGACTTGAAGTGCTGTGAACCAAGGCAATATTATTGGAGTTAGCAAAAGACCGTTCTGGCACAAATCTGTTTGGGTTATTTCCTGCTTTACCAGACAGACTTAGCATAGTGGCCTGACTTCTGTCTTCGGGAAATCTCTGAACAAGGTTGAGGCTGTCTTCTGGATACTTGAGCTGATCTCAGAGCAAATGGGAACTGGCCTGCTGTGGCTAAACTGTTGTGCTGGGAGTCTGTAGTTTTGCCACATGTCAGGTAAAGGATGCCTCCCTATCCAGCCCTCCTTTAGAATTCTTGGCACCAACCCACTCATGAGTGTGTGTGACAGACATGTTTTCACATGTCACTATTGACTGCTGCGGGAATTAAGTGCGTCCTGTGACTACACTGGAGAGCATGCTTGCTGTCTGAATCTAGAATCCCCCTAGCCTTACCTCATTCATCATTTCCTTTTGCAGATTTTTCTTGTCCTTTTGTTGAAATTAGTCTTAGCCATGAGTATCTATGCTACGTCTCTGAGTCCTCTCAGTGATTTACCAAGCCTGGGGCTGATCTTGGGCACATCTGACACCTTTCCTCTGCTTTTAGCTGTTTGCTTTGTTAGGCAATCAGCCATAGCACCCTGAAGACCCTTAAATTCCATTAACATTTACTGGATCTCCACAATGTACATTGCACCTGTAAAGCTGCCAGAACTCCAAGAGAGTTGGCTGCAAAGTCCATGTTATGCCACCTAATACCTCAGGGGTAACGGAAGACACTCCCAGATAGAAGATGCAATAGAAGATCTGGAGATGATTAAGGCCTAGACCAATAAAAATCTCATTTTGAAAGAGAAAATGTAAGTTGTAGAATAGCATTTTCTCTAGGATTTTCAGGAAATGAAGTGCTCTGTGTCTGATACAACAGTAGTTTTTAGTAACATGAGGTTATACTGCTCACTTGGATTTGCAGAAATGACTTTAAGACATTAGTAGATACTATCTTTCCTGGCATCCCTGGTCTTAGTTTTCATCAGTCTGTACATCCTTCCATCCATCTTCCCATCCATCCAGCATGCATTTGTCTACCTATTCATCCACTTATCGACCCACCTTCTCATCCATCTGTCTATGTACATATCATTTTCCCATCCATCCATCTGTCCATCTGTCTACCTAGTCACCTACTCATCTCCCATCCATCCGTCTGTTCATTTGTCTTCCCACATACACACCCATCTTCCCATCCATTCCTCTGTCTGCCTACTCACCTCTCATATTCCCATCCATCCGTCTATCTCTCTTGCCACTCATACACCCATCTCCCCATCTCTTCAGTTGTTTACCCACTTACCCACTCATCTTCTCATTTATCCACTTGTGCATTTACCCGCACATCTACTCATCTTTATGTTCTTCCATTTGTACATCTGTCTACTCATCCATCTCACTACCCAATCCCTCAATCATCCCAATTCCTCTTTCCATTCATCCATTTGTTCATCTGTCTACCCACTTATCTACCCATCTTCGCATGTGTCTAGTCATCCATTCATCCACCCATCCTCACATCCTCCCAGTTGTCCATCTGTCTTCTCATTTATCTTCCTATCTACCTAGTCAACCATTTGTCAGTTTACCTTCTCATCCAGCCTTCTTTCCCTTAATCCATTCATCCATCTGTCTCTACTCTTATCCACTCATCTTCCTGTCCTTCCAGTTGCCCGTCTACCCATTCCCTACTTATCCACCCAACATCTCCAGCCAGCTTACTAGATGATTAATGAGCTTTGATAATCATGATTATGAAACATTCTAGATGCTGGGGTGTATTGAATGTTGGTGTGTGTGCGGGGGCGGGGTCTCTACCCTTTTAGGGTCTACAGAGAAGGAGACAGACTTGGAAACAGGTATTTACTCATAGGTAAAAGGTTATAGGCACGCCACTGTACACACTCACATATGATTATGCAATTAACTCTACGATATGTGCCAAGAAATTATGCCCACAAAGGGTCCAGGGGAGTGGAGGCCTTCTGTCTCTTGTTTATGGCCATTTAAGTAAAGGAGAGGGAAGAGATCCTCTCCTGTGGCAGTTTCCCAAAGGTTAGTTTAAAATATTCCTTTCATTTGGCTTCAGGATAGCTCAGAGCCACCTTTAGTATACAGTTGGGGGTTGTAACCATGCCCCAAGGCAAGTGGCAATTACCCTTGTTCACCTGCCTGAGATTATCAAAGGAAGGAAATCATACTGAGAGGTCAGGGACAGTCAGTGGTTGCTAAGAAATCTTCCTCAAATGATAATGGGGCCAAAGTCCCCTCCCTGGAGCCCCACTTGCCATACTGACCCTCTGCCAGTGTTGTGGAATGAGTAGTTAAAGCTGGGAGATGCAGCGGCTGGAGCATCCTCTTTGGATTTGCCTTCAACCTAGGGTCAAAATTCTTTTTGCTTCTGGTTTACCTTTTGTTTGAGAAATTTGGCCTGATACCTGTGTTTGGAAGATCTATTAGTCATCTCCCCTACCAAGTCATTCATTATTTCCAAAGTTAATTAAATTTCTGGGATTTCCTCTTGGGACTTTACTAAGGTAATCTGAGCAACAAAAGATGATTTTCACCAGCAAGTGAAATGACAGCAGCAGGAAACAGTGTGCATCAGGCATTGCTTTGAATTTGGTCTGTTTAAATTCTTTTAGGAACAAATATGGTAGATAAAGTAGCCTATGGATGAATCCGGTTGATCAGGAGAAAGCACCAGGACACAGATAAAACTCCATCAGAACAGAGTTTATTAACAAAGGAACACATGGGACAGATTAGGGTTCCTTCTCACACCTACATCCCACAGTTTAACTATAAATAGCACAAATCACCTAAGGTCTTTAAAGTCCGCCACAACCAAGGAGAAAATTCTATCTTTCCTAGACATTGCAGGGTACCTGCGCACCTGGATTCCTAACTTTGCCCTCTTTACAAAGCTGCTCCACAAAGCTTCCAAATGGAACTCCCCTGAGTCTGTTGACCCCTTAGAGCCCGTTACAGCAGCCTTCCACAATTATAAACACTCTTAAAGTCACCGGCTCTACCTCTCCCCAACCTCAAATGTCCATTCCTCTTTTATACAACTAAAAATAAGGACCAGGCATTACGGGTTTTGAGACAGATGTGGGGTCCCACTTTTGCCCTGGTAGCTTCTCTCTCCAAACAGCTTAATACCACCATCTGGGACTGGCAGTCTTGTCTCTGTGCTCTGGCTGCTCCAACTCTCATGGCTCAGGAGGGACTGAAGCTTACTTTGGGTCAGCCAATCTCCGTCCTTTCCCCCCGCCAGCTTAAGTAACCCACATGTCTCTTGCAATTCTAACTCCCTCTAAACTACAACTCTTCCATGTCACGTTTCTTAAAAACCCCTCACCCACCCTTGATTCCTGCCCTCCTCTCAATACAGCTTCCTACCTCCCTTCCAGTGAACCGCTCATTCACTCACTCGTGGTTGGAAACTCTTCAGGAACTCTCCTACTGGGATTGCCCAATTTCCCCAAATCCCTTACCAAGAAGTAGATCCCTTACCAAGACGTAGAAGTAGATACAGGAGGGATAAATGGGTTATTTGAGCTAGAAGCCAGAATAGGAGAGACCAGGTAATATTTGGCAAGGAGGTGTTTAAGGTTTTGGATTTCCTCAAGTAGAGGAGAATTAGTGGAAGGAGAGTGGGTGATGGACTTAGAGCAGTGCCCGAGAGGGGGAAGACTGTGGTGTGGAGAGGGAGTTTGAGTTGAAGACAGGAGGGAAGCCATGTTGGGCCCTGGAATGGAAGGCAAGGGAGAGTATAGCAAGGAGAGGGCATGGGGAGGACTTGGCTGTGCCTCAGGCTGGGGAGCAGGAAGAGGTTGGGGATGGGTGCTAATCGGAGGCTGTTCATTGGCTATGGTAGGATCTAAAGCCGAGGTGGAGGAGTAGGGAGGAGGAGGAGGAGGGACAGAGGCCCCTGGCAGGATGTGATCCTGTGAAACTCTTAGCCAGAAGAACTGATGGGAAGAACATGGGACACAGAGGGAAGGATTAGCACGGAGATTAAAGAAAGCTTGGATGTATGGTAATTCGGACTGTTTAGCTTTATGATGGCAGAGATTTTCTAAATCTCTCAAAATATTGAAGTTTAAGGTTCCGGTGTCTGGCCAAACAGAGTTATTATGTAACTTGTACTGAGGCCAGGCAGTGGTGCCGAGGAATTTAAGGTGTTTTGGCCTGATTGTATCCGAAAGTTCTAGTTGTTTTAAGGATTTAAGAAGACAAGCAAGAGGTGTGAGACCCCAAAACTTTGAGTGTGTGGTTCCCATAGTGACAGATTGAGTACAGAGTTAAGAGGGGATTGAGAAAGGACCAAGCAAGCAGGTAGGAGGTAGAATCAGAAACAAGCAGATGGGAGACAAAGAAAATCCTCTCTCCATAGGGAGTGGAGACAGGATCATGAGTCTGGGCAGGAAAGTTCAGCAGATGAGGAAGAGAGAGAGACTGGGAGGGAGTAGGAGGAAAAGGGGTTTGGCATCGGTCACACAAAACGAGAGCAAGGAGAACCAGTCACCAAAAGAAAGTGTCCTTTTTTGTTGTGTGGGTTCGAGGTAGTTTTGAGTTATTTCCAAGTCCCAGAAGGCGGCATCCAGCAATTAGATCATCAGGGAGAGCAAAGTCGAGATCCTGTCCTGGACAGGAAGTAGTGCATGTTTCTGTCTCTGGAAATAGTGTCCTATACCCAGAGAAAGGAAGGGGTTTTCTGATACATATGTGATTTTGTGGCAAGTGAGAGGAGTGGAAAACCCTGCAATGAGAGCGTGGCACGACCAGCCAGTAGATGGAGTACAAGGAATGAGATGGAAGAAAAGCAGAAAAAACGCAGTGAGCCAGAAGGGAGGGCAGCGTGTGGAACACGTTGATCCCGAGGTTCAGTGGAGGCTGAGGGAAGATGAGCCCCAGAAGGGTGGTGGTTTAGTAGAGGTTTAGTAGAGCCCCAGAAGGGCAGTGGTGAGAGAGAGGGAGGGAGGGAGAGAAGTGGTGAAGAGAGAGGGAGAGAGAGAGAGAGAGAGAGAGAGATACTTAAAATTTATGTATTTTAGTATCAGCAACTATGTTGTAGATTAAAGAGAGAATATTTTGGCTGAAAAAAATATTTTGGTGTTAATTTAACATTTTTAGTTTGTATGAGATTTTACTTAAAAATTAGTATGATACCAAGTAAATTAATTTTAAGAAACAAATTTATTTATGTTGAATGTATATACATATTTAGTTCTATAGTCTTTGTTGAGAATGTGGTTGATCATTTTTAAACTAAAACACCTTTGAAGTAGACAAACAAAATGAATACATCTTAAAACACCATGAAAGTAAACTAAAAACAAAAATGGTATTTAACAAATAGGATTTTACCCATCCAGTTTAGATGTTTTTGAGGTACCATCTTTTTCCTTTTTAAGAGCTAAATAACTGAAGGAAATCAATAAAACCTTGTCAGTCTAAGAACATAAATCAGAGGAGATAGGAAGGACAAAAGGAAACATTAACAGATTAGGCTAAGAATAAATAAAATGTAAATAGTACTGAAAATATCCCATTAGCTAGTTTCATTATAGTCAGTAATACCCTCTGTTGAAATTAATTTACACCTTAGTGGTTCTCAACTGCACAGTGCCTTTACTCTTAGGCTGTTTTGTTGTTCTCTTCTTGTCACAGGGTCAGGGAGCCAGCCTGAACCTGGAAAAGCCTTGGAGAACATATCTTGAGATAATATGCTTGATTCTAAAGTGGGAGGGCCAATCCCATCTCCAGAGGCAGCGATTCAGTGAGCTCAAACAGCACGTGACAATTTACCAATATAATTAATATTATCCTGACATTATAACTAGAAAGCACTCAGGGAATGATGGAGCAGGAACATAAGCAAACATAGAGCATCTGCATATCAGAGAGGGAAATAGCTCTATTCCAGAGAAAAACAGGCTTAGAATCACAATGCAGAAAGGGGAGGAGTTAAGACCAGTAGAGATGGTGTCTCAAGTCTCTCACTCAAGTAGCTATTACTTTTTACCTCTCCTTGTTGTAACTACGTGTTGGTATTTGCTTGTCCCTTGTAAGGTTTTGGCCCTAGAGAACAGTAAATTTCCATGTGGTTCACAGGTCTAGTCGTCACAAAGTGTCAGCTCCCTTTGCACCTTGAAGGCAAATGGCTAGAAAAACTTTAAGTTCCCTTTAGAAACTAACAAATATACTATGTAAAACAGTAGGAATTTAATATAGTCATTTTTAGAAATCCATAAATACCATATAAAAGATGTTAAAGTCCAAAATAATTTTTTAATATTACCAGATAAAGATGTCATGCAAACAATGTCAAAACCTAAAAATAATTCCCTTTAAAATATCCATAAATATGTCAAACAATGTAAAAACTTAAAACAATCATCTTTAAAAAACAGTAAATATGAATTCTCCTGGCCCGCTCTCCTGCCCTCAGGCCTCTCTTGGGGTAAGTCTACCATGCAGCCCTCTGCACCTTGACTCCCCCAGCCACGGTCACCCTTCCATCTCCCCCGTGTTCTCTACTCCAAGCTTGGGCCCTGTGCCATCCCTAGTCTTGGGGCCCCAGACACCTGAGGAGCCAGTGCTGCTTCCTGACCCTTTTCACCCGGACTGGCTTGGTGCCTTCCTTGGGCCCCAGGAGTACTGCCTCTGGACCCGGCCCTGCCCTCACCTCTCTCTGCTCCCCCAGACCTGCACCACTGGCTAACTCTCCTGGCCTTCTACCCTATCCTCAGGCCTCTCGGGGTGGGTCCATCGCGGAGTCTTCAGAGCA
>NW_008346683.1:2571118-2576880 GCF_000622305.1 Nannospalax galili
CAGGCTCTTCTGGCTTTCATAGTTTGCATTGATAAGTCAGCTGTAATTTTGATGGGCTTTCCTTTGTATGTGACTTGTTTTTCTTTTGCTCCTTTTGGTATTCTCTCTTTGTTCTGTACATTTAGTGTTTTTGCTATGATGTGTCCTGGGGAGTTTCTTTTCTGATCCTGTCTATTTGGTGTTCTGTTTGCTTCCTGTATTTGTATGGGTATGTCATTCTTAATTTTGGGAAATTCTCTTCTGTCATCCTATTTAAGAGCTGGTCAACACCATTTACCTGAAATTCTCTTTCCTCTATTCCTATGATCCATAGATTTGGTCTTTTCATGTTGTCCCCGTCTCTTGCACATTCCATTCCTGAGTTATTTTTAAATTTTCCATAATCTTTGCTTGAATGGTCCAATTCTTCAAGTTTATCCTCCAATGTGATATTCTCTTTTCCATTTCATTCATTCTAGTGGTGAGGCTTTCCCCTGTCGTTTCAAGTTGGCTTACTGAGTTTTGCACTTCCTTCTTCATTTCTGTGTGAGTTTTCTTCAATGTTTCCATCTCTTTTGTGAATTCCTTCAGAAGTTTATCCCTATCTTCTTTTAGTTCTTTGATTTGATTGTTCATGTGTCCTTTAAATTTGTTGAATTCCTTCACCATGTTTATGATTGTTCCTTTAAATTCAGTGTCTCTAGGGGGTTCTCCTTGTGGAACTCTTCTACAGGATTGGTGGAGTTTGGTGGGGACAGTGATTTGGCTTTCCATTTTATTATTCTTTTGTTGTGATTTTGCTATTTGAATATCCTTTGTTTATTCTTCTGTTATGAGAATTAAGGAGTATGCTTCTGTTTGTACTGTTTGTATTATCAGGGTGCCTAGGTCCTTTCCTTATTGGTTATGTAAAGCTGGTTGGTACAGGTTTCCAGTTCTCTCAGGTTTTATTTTGGAGGGAACTGATGGCTTCAGTTCAGCTATTCAGGAGCACCCACAGAAACCCAGTCAGGTTCCAGTCAGGTACACTCAGGCTTCTTTCTAAGGTTTGGACTCCTATTTACAGAAATTCAGAGAAAATTTGGGAAATTCCTGGCGGAGAGGGGGCAGATTTTGAGACTGTCACTTGGTCTGCTGTGATCTCAGCCCCTATGCCAGAGGGAGGCCAGAACCTGGCACTCTCTGTAGGTGTGCTGGGATCACAGCCTATACACTGATGGAGGTCGGAGCCCACCCTCTCAAGCTGCCTGCTCAGATCTCAGCCTTAGCCTGCATATGGAAGTTTTGAAGGAAAGTTTCAAAATAGAATTTCACCTTATACTGAACCTTCTGCAAGGCTAATTAACTGATTAGAACTTCAGTGACTGTGGAGAAGTTGGAATATTACTGGTCCAGAGCCCAATTAGTTACAATTATCTGGGGCTATTTTTAGCCCCCTTAATTCCTTGCCCATCTCCTGTGTCTCTCCTAACATCCTTGTGACTATTAAGTAAAAATTTTTGGAATGTATTAACAGACAACTAGCTTCCACTAACCAAAAGGTTAAGAATGCTATAAGGCACAGAACAGAGATTGTCCCATTCTGCTGAAACCCACTGACCTGATTTGTCCATCGATGTATTAAAAGTGACTTGATTTGGAGCTGGGGAGATGGCTCAGTGGTTAAGAGCACTCGCTGTTCTTGTAGAGAATGCTGGCTAGATTCCCAGTACCAACATGCCAGGTCACAACTATCTGTAATCCAGTTCAAGGGGATGCAGTGCCCTCTTCTGGCCTCCAGGGACACCAGGCATACACATATACATTTAAGCAAACACACACATTAAAAGTAGTAATAAATTTTTTAAAAATATGCCTTGATTTATAGCTTTCTTGTTCCATTACTAATAAAAACTTCAAAGAGCTGATGATATGGTGAAACATGGAATTCAGGGTAACCTGAATCTGTGTTTCTGGTAACACACAGCAGGTACAGTGGTTAAAGATGTAGGCTCTGGAGTAAGAAATGTCCACGTTTAAATCCTCACTCTGTTATTTCTAAAAAAAAAAAAAAAAAAAAAAAAGGGCAATAACACAGGCATTCTGTGGCATTCAGTAACTTTACCTATAAAAATGGACCTTCCTCCAATACTATAAAGGTATTCATCTGTATGCAGATGAATTAACTAATTTGCCATTCTGTAAGAGTTGGCTTCAGTGATGACTAGAATGTTGAGGGCTGATCCAGATCAGAAGTGGGGACAGATGGAACCCTGGGATGGAGAGGGGACAGGACCTCCCACTAGCCTCAATCCATTCCTGTGGGAGGATACCAGGTAGAGTAAAGAAACAAGGTCTCTAGAGCCACTTCCAGCCCCAGGTCCATAAGGAAAAGAAGAAGCATAAATAACAAAAATAAAATAGAACTCATACAAGAAAGACAAAATAAAAATATAAAATATAAATCAAAGGCAGCCAGGAACCAGGGAGACGGTTTTCCAAGTAAAATCATCAGACCAAAGGAACTCAAAGAAGCAGGAGAAAGTAAACAGTAAAATCCCTCTGGTGGAAGACCCTGGAAAATGCCACAAACAGAAACAAGTGGAAGGAAGGGGCTGCTGCGCCCATAAAGAAGAGATGATGCGTGAGGTCCTGCTGCACTACAGTCATCTCCAAGGATGAAAATGAAAGGCAGTGGGTTCACAGAGAGCATCAGACACAGGCAGGAGGAGATGGGCGAGTGGATGGACCAGCAGGTGGCTAGGTCCAATGTCAACCCAAAATAAGTACAGAGAGGAGAAAGAGGAGGAAGGGGGCCCTGCAGTCAGGCCATTCACCACCACAGTCATATCTCCTGTGCCCTCAATTCTTCTGCACCATCAGACAGAGCCACCTGGCTATAGGTGATATCAGAGATGGTGTTACTGTTGACTCTCTTGCCCATGGGCATTGTCTCCAATTTCCTCTTCCCCAAAGACCATGTTACCCAGTAGTCTGGGTTTGATAATCTCACAACCCCATGATTCCAATTAACCTACAACATCAATGTCATAAAAGTCTCCAGCCCCCACAGTTCATTCAGGGCTTGGGTCCGAGGTGCTCCAGTGAGGAACAGGGAGAAAGCCGATTGTTAGATAAGCACAAGAGAGGATAAAGTGTAAGAAACCTCAGGAGACAAGGGAGAGGCCTGGTCACCCCCGTGAGGTCAGTCAGCCCTACCACTAGAGATCCCAGCTGAGGCAGACTTCCAGAAGATTGCCTAAACAGCATGAACCAGTCTGCACCAGACAAACCAAAGACTCTCTCCCTCACTGGTACTAGGACTCTGCTGCAGGATTCTCTCTTAACCATAAAGTGGCTCTGAAAATAAACCACAACAGAAATAAGGCTACATAGTAAACTATCATTAATTTCAGTTTGTCTGCTGTATTTTATTTACAAATTGTTGTGCTTCATTGTCCTTGAAAAAACAAAAACAGGGCTGGATAGATGGCTCAGTGGTTAAGAACACTGGCTGTTCTTGCAGAAGACCCAGGTTCGAATCCCAGCACCCACATGGCAGCTAATAACTGTTTGTAACTCCAGTTCTAGGGGATCCGACAGCCTCTTCTGACCTCCAGGAGCATTGCACGACACGGGTGCACTTACCTACATGCAGGTAATACATGCATATACATTAAAATAAAATAAAATAAAATAAATAAAATATAAAATAAAATAAATAAAATTTTTTTCAAAGTTTAAAAAACAAAAATAAAACTCCAACATCGGTAGAGATAGTTGGACCAATGACTGGACACACACCCATACCTCAGTGTCATGTGTAAAAACTACAAGCATCTATTTTGTTAAGGTTCAGATAGCCCCGCCCCCTCACCAGCAAGGTCTCAAGGACTTCACAAGCTCCTGAGAAAATGGAACCCAGCTGATAAGCACCCTGGTCTTTGAAGTCAAGAGAAGCAGACTTTTCTCCACCTTTTGGCCAACATAGCAGGCTTCCCCTTTGATCTCTAAAGAGAACAGGGTTTTTTTTGTTGTTTGCTTTTTTGTTTTTTGTTTTTTGGGTTTTTTTTTGTCCTTTTGAGACAGGGTCTCCCTGTAGCCCCAGCTGTCCTGGAACTATGTAGACCAGGCTGGCCTCGAACTCACAAAGATCCACCTGCCTCTGCCTCCAGAGTGCTGGGATTAAAGGAATGCGCCACCATGACAGGTTTTAACAGTTCTGCTCCCCACCTCCCCATCCCGACTTTAAAAAAAAAAATCTTTCTTCCCGCCTTCTGCAGGAAGCATAAGCCTCCCCTTTAAAAAGACCCCAGCTCACGACCCCGGGCAGACATTTTCCCTGCGTGGAGGGAATCTGTCACATGTGTTCCTTTGATAATAAACTCTATTCCGATGGAATTTTATCTGTGTCCTGGTGCTTTCTCTTCATCAACTGGATTCATGCATAGGCTACTTTATCTATCAGATGGTGCCAAAACCCGGTTCTTACTTCAAGGGACCCTCCTGGACTTCTCCAACACCACTAACTTGGCTTTCAGGTACACTCCAACCCTCCCTTTCTCTCTCCTCCTTTCCCCAGCCCTCTGCTTTGCTTTCACCTCTTTCTAGCTCTCTTCACTGGGGGACACACTCTGCCTTGCCTGGGTCTTCTTTATATCTCCTTTCCCACTGATTTCCATCACTGCTGTCCAGGATGAAGCTGCTTCATCTGTTCGCTACCTCAGCGTCCTAGTCTGTCCCCCTACCACCACCACCAAGATCTCCCCCCGCCCCTCCTTTGCCATGGGCCTGCAAGGTCTGCTGTCTTCCATTCTTTTTTCCTGTCTTTATCCTCTTCCACTGCCTTTCTTCCTCATTTTACTTGGGAAGATTTCTGATACCTAGTTCAATCCAACACATACAAATGCTTTATATCCTTCTCCTTTCTCTCCCCCTATACTAAAGCTTTCTACTCCCTGCGCTGTGCCTACCAGCCCACCACATGTCTGACCTCCCATGGAGACTCTAAACCTGCATGACCCCAAGGCTTTATTTCCTTCCCAGTATTTACCCCCTCCAGGCAGCTGCCCAGATTGCCAGCTTGCCTGCCCTGGGGATTTTTTCTTTAAAATGCTAACGAAATGATAAAAGTTTCCAGCTGGGCCCATTCTTAAATTCTCTTATAAATGTGGGTAAGAACCCTTTAGGGGACACTTTCTCCCGGTTTTGACTCAACTAGCCTAAATCAGCTGGATGACTTTGCTGGAGCATTTAAAGAATTTGAGGCGGCTTGTGGCATTGACAAACAAACATTTTAAAAGCCTTTTTTACTCCTAAACTTTTTCTCAGGCAAAGGGGCTCGAAATTTTGATCTTAGGCCCACTTGGGCATCAAGCAACTGGTGCTCAGGCGCCAACTTTTCTAACTAGACCTAACCATTTTAAATTTCGCTATACATAAAAGTCACAGGCACTGCTCAGGCGAGTCATATGCTTTCAGACCAACAATGCACTGATTTATATGCCCTGCTCCTTCTGCTGCCCTCATGAGTTTCCTTTCGAGCATAGCTCGTGTCTAGAAATTAAGAGATCCTGAGAACTTGGCTTCGCATTCACAGCTGTAAGAACCCTTTAGGGGACACTTTCTCCCGGTTTTGACTCAACTAGCCTAAATCAGCTGGATGACTTTGCTGGAGCATTTAAAGAATTTGAGGCGGCTTGTGGCATTGACAAACAAACATTTTAAAAGCCTTTTTTACTCCTAAACTTTTTCTCAGGCAAAGGGGCTCGAAATTTTGATCTTAGGCCCACTTGGGCATCAAG
>NW_008346683.1:2577024-2650233 GCF_000622305.1 Nannospalax galili
CTTCTGCTGCCCTCATGAGTTTCCTTTCGAGCATAGCTCGTGTCTAGAAATTAAGAGCTCCTGAGAACTTGGCTTCGCATTCATAGATACAATGTTTGGTGAGAAACATGGATTCCTTTGATTTGCTTTTCTATTTGGGAGATATATGGATATATACATATATATATATAAATATAGATAGATAGATTAGATAGATGATAGCTAGCTAGCTAGATAGATAGATAGAAGATAGATAGATAGATAGATAGATAGATAGATACATAGACAGATAATCTGAGGGAACTTTCTTCTTTTATATCAAGCCTAATCTACCAGTACCGGGGTGCCTAGGATTCTCTTGTATTTTGTTTTTCATTTCTTGATGATGTCATAGAATAAACAATGCATTTCCAGTTCAGACTAAGGGAATAATGCCGGATCTACACAATGGGAGTTTAAATTTAACTTCGTTTAGGGCCTGTTTCTAAAGAGGATTGCTTTGAGTTTTAACTTCTTCTGTGGTATATCTACCATTTTTTAAAGATGATTGGTTTAAGTTTTTACATTGTTTGACATATTTACGGATACACAGGCTATACACAAATACACATAAAATAAAAGTGATAAATAAAATATTTTTTTAAAAAATGAGAAAACTAATAAATGATCTAACACTGCAACTCAAGACACTGGAAAGGCAAGAATAAATGAAACCCAAACCCAGCAGAAGAGAAGAAATAACAAAAATCAGAGCAGAAATTAATGAAATAGAAACAAAGAAAACAATACAAATAATCAATGAATCCAAGAGCTGGTTCTTTGAAAAGCTAAAAATGATAGACTCTTAGCCCAGTTAACCAAAAGAAAGAGCAAATCCAAATTAAGACAATCAGAGATGAAAGGGGAAACATCACAACAGAAACCCAAAAGATCCAGACCATTATAAGGAAATATTTTAAAAACCTATATGATACTAAATTTGAATTTCTAAAAGAAATGGATGGATATCTAAAATCATGGGATCCACCAAAGTTAAACCAAGAAGAGATCAACTGTTTAAACAGCCCCATAACATATAAGGAAATCAAAACAATACTACAAAGCCTACCAACTGAAAAAAGCCCAGGCCCAGATGAATTTACAGCAGAATTCTACTAGACATTTAAAGAAGACCTCCAACCAATACTATTTAAAGTACTCAAAATGATAGAAACTGGAGAACTCTCAAAAATTCCTTCTATGAAGCCAGCATCACTCTAATACCCAAACTTGGTAAAGATACAATCAAAAACAACAACAACAACAACACAAAAAACTATAGACCCATATTCTTAATGAACATAGATGCAAAAATTCTCAACAAAATACATACAGACACACATCAGAAAGATCACCATGATCAAGTCGGCTTTATCCCAGAGATGCAGGGCTGGTTCAATATACACAAGTCAATAAACATCATTAATCATATAAATGGACTCAAAGACAAGCCACATTGACATCTCAATAGATGTAGAAAGGGCTTTTGGCAAAATTCGGAATGCATTTATGTTCAAAGTCCTAGAGGGAATTGGACTGGAGGGAACATATCTCAACATAATTAATGCTATATACAACAAACGCACAGCCTGCATCATTGTAAATGGAAAAAAAACTGGAAGCATTCCCATTAAAATCAGGAACCAGACAAGGATGTCCACTATCTCCACTCCTCTTTAACATAGTGCTTGAAACTCTTGCTAGAGCATTAAGACAAGAGAAGGAAATTAAAGGAGTACCAGTTGGAAAAGAAGAGATCAAATTATCGCTTTTTGCAGACGATATGATATTATATCTAAGAGACACCAAAAATTCCACCTGAAAACTCCTAGAACTGATCAACACTTTCAGTATAGTGGCAGGTTATAAAATCAATCTATGAAAATCAGTACCCTTTCTGTATACCAATAGCAAACAATTGGAGAAAGAATACACAATTGCTGCAAAAAAATTAAAATATCTTGGAATAAATCTGGTCAAAGACACCAAAGATCTTTATAATGAAAATTTTAAACCGTTAAAGAAACTGAGGAAGACACCAGGAGAGGGAAGGACCTCCCATGCTCATGGACTGGAAGAATTAATATTATGAAAATGACCATCCTACCAAAAGCAATATATAGATTCAGAGCAATCCCAATCAAAATCCCCATGACATACTTCACAGAATTAGAAAAAAAATCCTTAAATTTTTATGGAAGCACAAAAGACCCCAGAGAGCCAAGGCAACCCTGAGCACAAAGAGCAATGCTGGGGGGATTACTATACCAGATCTCAGAGTATACTAAAGAGCTATAGTCATAAAAACAGCATGGTACTGGCACAAAAATAAACATATAGATCAATGGAACATCATAGAAGATACAAACCTGAGTACACGCAGTTTCAGCCACCTGATATTTGACAAAGGTGCCAAGAACACACAATGGAGGAAAGACAACATCTTCAACAAATGGTGCTGGCAAAACTGAATCTCCATCAGTATATTTAAGAGTTCAAGGGATTACAGTTCCCAGACATTAGACTTAAGTCTATATAAAAAGTTATTTAGACAGTTATTTCCCATTGATGATTTTGTTCCTAACCAGAAAGTGCTGCTCAGATGTAAGACTTCAAATCTTGGTCTGCAATACTGTAGTGCCCACTTGTAGCTAAGGGAGACAACCCACTATTGTTCTAAAATGATGGATAAATGTGTTTTCTCCACCTGTCTAGAAGCCTTTGAGAGGGAGCTGTCACTGATTCTAACTGAAAACAAATAACTGAAAGCAAATCCTGAATCCATCACTCTGGAGTCCAGCCTTGGAAGACAAAAGAAAAATGAGGAGGAACCCAATAGAGGGATGCTTTTGGAAGCCCTTGTCAAGAAATTCCAATGGACTCTCATATGAACATTTGAAAACTGCTCTGTTTTGACTTTTTTCTAATTCGCTGTCTAGAACTTGTAATGCTCTTTACTTCTCCTTCAGAAAAAAAATAAAAAAAGAGTTATGCAATTTGGGAGTCTTTTAGATAGACTCACTGAAGGGTATCTCAACTGCCTCACCCTGTGTCCCTGTTCAGCATGGAAGGAGCCAGAGCAATCTGTGTCCCGATTCCCTATTGGCAATTTGGGTAACCTCTTCAGAGGATGGTGTAAGAGCAGGATGTAGGATTTGGCTAGGCAGTTAGGGTAAAAAGACCCCAAAGAAAAGTTGCCAGTTTCTTGGCTAAAACTCACAATCTCCTGGGGCCTCTAAGCAACATACTCTGTTCCAAAGCCCAAAGATGTCTAAAGTATTTGGGAGCTTTTATCTAATCTTTAAAAGATTTTAGGGTTACCTCTTCAGAGGGGCGAATGTTACAGTAGCAAAAAGCCCCATAAAAAAAGGAAAGAAGAAAGGGTACATGAAGTTATCAGAAAAATGTGATGGGGAGATATGGGAGGAGTTGGAGGGGAGGCAGTGGGCATGGATTTGATCAAAACACCTTATATGCATGTATGAAATTCTCAATAAATTATTTTAAAAAATCTTCCATATGCATATGTCTTTTAATGCATATGTAGTCATGGTTACTACAAGGATCAAATTGATTAAATCTCTGTAAATATAAACCCCCGTACATAGTCATGATAATTATGGCTAATCGGTAAGGAATGAAATACAGTGTGCCAGGTACTGGGCTCAATGCCAAAGCATTCTGCGATAAGCTTTCCTCTGCCCTACCATTTGGTACCACTGCTTACCCAGTTCTTAAGTGAAGAAATTGAGGTTTCCGATTAAGTGATTTCTGTCAGATTACACAGTTTGTCAAGACCCAGTGGGAATTCAGATCTTGTAGAAGACCAATTCTCTTAAAAGTAGGATGAGCAAAACCATCCCTATTCACTGAATCCCTTGTTTCCTTGAGGCAAATGCAGCTGTAGTTGGCTTTGGCCTGCCTCTGGGGTATTTTGACCTCATTTTTTGTGGTTAACTGTCTGGTTTGCTGTTTGGATCCTCCCTCCATGGGCAGTCAGGTCTGTGTGATGGGCAGATAGAGAATCTGAGTTTAGAGAATGTATGCAGCCAGCCCAAGGCCACAAGGAGTTTGAATTCCCATCTGCCTGCAGGGGAGGCCAGAGTCTTCATAGGCATCTCCACTTCTCACTTCTGAGAGCAATTCTGGCTAAGTATACAAAGTTTGTGAGGTGAAGAAGTCTGTGCCCCAGACTGAGTCCCTGGGACACGTGGGAAGGCTGGTGTCTGAGCTTTCACTCACCTTTCCTCCCTCTATCCCCACATCCAACCAGGCTACAGCTTTTGTGGTCTAGTGGCTGGGAAAGGACAGCACACAGTCTCCATCAACATTTTCAAATTATTCATGAATTACATACATGGGTATCATGTGAGTCCTGAAGCTTCTGGATCTTTAAAGATAGGGGGTGGGCTTTCATCCAGCATAAACTTATCTACCTCAGGTTCATAGCCTTAATAAAGGAGTCCCAGTTTTCCCTTTGCATTAATAAACTTAATTTTCCCTCAGGTTGTAACATGGAGCCCTGTGGCAAATATGGAAACTGAAGTGCATTTCTATGCAGAGAAAGGAAAAAATAAGGATGCGAGCCACTGCTCTCGATTTGTTCTTTATTAGATTTCTTTATTTTTAGATCCATTTGTATGAAAGCAAGTGATTGTCAGACCACCTTTTTCTATGATCATGGCAGATTTATTGAAAGGACAGATTCTTTTGAAAAGGACGATGGACTTGCCTCCTTTAAGGAAATGTTCTGGAGGAATGAGGAAGTAGTGTGAACATGTCTCATGGCTTAGCAGATGCCCTGGGCACGCGGGATGTAGGGAGCAGGGCTTTGCCCTGTGTGGTTGTGGTGGGGCTGAGGTGACTGCAGCCATCAGTGCTCTGGGGAAGGACCTGCTCCGTGTGTGTGTTTCACAGTGTGGTGTGCACAGTGTGGTATGCGTATGGGCCCCTGCATGTGGAAGGCAGAGGAGGACATTAGTTGTCTTCTGTAACCTGCCACCTGGTTCCCATGAGAAGAGGTCTCTGGATCAGAAACTCTCCATTTCACCTAGGCTGGTTGACCAGTGAGCTTTTGGGATCAGCCTTTCTCCACCCCCTAAATCTGGGGTTGCAGGCACAATAAGCCATGCTCCACTTTTTCTGTGGGTTTTGGGGCTTTGAACGCAGGTCCTCTTGCTTTCACAAGTGCTTTTATGCCAGGCATGGTGGTGTGCGCCTTTAATCCCAGCTCTGGGGAGGCAGAGGCAGGTGGATCTCCGCAAGATTGAGGCCACCCTGATTCAAATCATGACTTCCAGATGGGGTGTGACTAGGGAGACCCTGTCAAAACAAAACAAAACAAAAACAACAACAACAACAACAACAACAAAAACCAGCAATTGCTTTTATCCACTGAGTCATCTCTCCAGAAAAAAACTGACCTGTGCTGGTTTTAGATTTGGGGATGGCAGCTAGATACCTAAGCATTCTGTTTCTTACAGTGATAATGTCATAGAGGAAACCGACTTTAAGTGCTAATGTAAATAGATAATGGCAGATAGGCAGAAGCTTGGCTCCCTGTTTCAGACGGCTTGCTTCTGCATAGTCTTGGTGGATATTGTGTGTGGCAGGCAGGAGCTGACTCTGATTTTGCCTTTCTTCCTTAAAACCTGGAGACTGGTGTCTTTTATCAGCCAGAGGGTGTTTGGCTATATCCTCTTCTCCTCTAGCCTGGATATTTTTAAGGTTGACAGCCCTGTAGTGATCTGGAGTGATGAGAAGGAGACTGACATTTTCAAGTTTCCAAGCATGTTTACAGCCCTTCCTTGAACTGGTAATGGGAATAATGATGCCGTGTTGAATACTCCTCTCTGGGATGCCTGGGTGCATAGCTCATAAATGTGTCTGGTACTCCAAAGACAGCATGGCTAGTTCTGGAACTCCTGCCTCAGTCTCCTCCTGTGGGCATACACAGCATCTTGGGGACTTTTAGTGCTAGGCTGTTTGTGAGTATTAAAGAAGACTGCACTCAGTGCGTGCCCGATAGTCTGTGTTAGTGCCTTCTCCAAGCCTTTCTCTGACCTTCCCTTTCTCTCCTTTTTGTCCTTTTCTCTCCCCCCTCCCCTTCCCTCCCCTCCCCTCCTTCCTCCTCTCTCCTCCCCCTGAATTGTACTTCAGCGGCCATTAAATTTCAAAATCAGTTTTGAAGGGACTTTCGAACCACATCAGACATCTCTTCTCGTTCCCTCAACACCCCATCCTCTCAGAGTCTTACCTGCCTGCTCTCATCTTTTTATTTGCTTTCTATACCCCAGGATGTCAGCAGCCACAGTGTGTTCTGTCATACTGTGGCAATAATGGTGGCTTAGGAGTTGATGCCAAGGTATCTGAAGTTCAGCACGGTTGCTGCAGGGGTCTGTAGGGTGTCTTTCTGGGCACCTTGATTAGATAGAAAAGGGGAAAGATGGTAATCAAGCCTGCCCATTGATGCCGAGGGACAAGTAAATGAGGTCACGTGTGGAGCCTGTCTTGGCATGTAGTAGGCATGTAACAAGTAACTCACATACATATTTCTTCTCTCTGTAGATGCAAGTAAGACTTAGAATATTTTCCAAGAAAGATGGTGGTAGGTGCTAGTAGTATTCAGAGTAGTAGCAAGGGTAGTACTAGGCCTAGTACTGCTGGTGTTAGATGTAGTGCTGTCCACACGACGTCCTGAGGAGTTGCAGTTAACTCTGCTACTTAGCACACTTTCCAGTATGCTTACCTTGTTATGACTTGTCTTCTCTAATATTTATTACTGGTTTATAAAAGAACAAGCTCCACTGCCTTAAAGATACTTACCTGTGAACGCATAGTCACCTAGTGCTAAGGCATTGTTAACAGTGAAATAATCCCTGTGGAGGAATATCCAGATCAAAGGGTTCCTTTCCCTTTATGTAGCAAAATTTCCCAAAGCAAAATAAAATCAAAGATATGTAATGATTTTATGGAAAATTTTCCGAACTAGTATTTCTCTTCCTTCTCCAGCAGAGAAGACTGAGTGCTATTTAAGTATTTCATCACATGACTCAGTTTCCCTTTGTGTACTATAGAAGTCACTGATGTCTCAAGGGAGGTTTACCCCCAGGCTTCAAGGCCACAGCGCTAAGCTTCCTTGGCTCAGGTGTCTGGTTCTCATTGTTGTTTTTTCTCTAGTGGTCCTGGTCTTGCCGCACTGTCCCCCATTTGCTTAAATCGCTGGGTGAAAGTTTGAAGGTGGCTGCACCTTTTCAGTACATAACGCATAGATTCTTTATTTTCTCAATCATGACGATTTTTTACTTTCTTCTGGAAACAAAAGAGTTCTTTCCTCATTTAAAATTCTTCACCATTACAGCTACTACAAGTTATAAAGCAAAGCTTGCATCCTTTATGTTTTCTTAAGGAAATTTTGTTTATGGTATGTAAAAAGAGAAGCTTCTGCATTTGTTTTTGGTAGAATTTGCCTGGTTTTCTCCTTGAAAGGACATGCGCCTGTGGGCATTTTCAAGGGTGGGGGTATTGAAACTTCTGAAGTTATCTAAATAAATATGCTGGGTCTGTATTGCTCTGAAAACAGAATCCAAAACAACTTTTTGGAAACACCTGTCAATTATATCTTACATTTTGTTGAGCTTGGGAAGTTGGCATGACAGATTATCAGATGCCCAGAATATGGAGGTTTTGCATCTTGTGACAGCCTGAATAATATTAAACTTACGTTCCAGAGAGGCATAGCCAGGTCTTTCATCATATATTTGAAGGGAAAATGATACATCACAATCTGTAGATGGTGTGAATTGTTAAGTATTTCTGTTGAGTTATAAATACCTCAAGGAAAAGCACCATCTTAGTTTTCTTTTTATTCTCTTGACAGATACTTACTGGCTTTTGAGGCAATCGAGTGTTGTGCTCTGGAGTTGAAAATGTCTTGAATGTTGAGTGAAAGAAAAGACTTGGTTTAAATCCTATGGCCTTACATGATCCAGTTGAAGACTTTTTTTTCCTATGCAGTTACTCATTTTGACTACTGAGATCCAGGTGTCATAACAGGTGCATGTCTGGGTGTTGAGGTAGATGTATTTCCTGGTGCTATGGTAGGTGCATTTCCAGGTGCTGAGGCAGATGAAGTAGACACAGTCAGTAATGATCTAGTCACTTGGTCCTAGGCCTCCTGGGATATACAGCTGGACAGAGATCCTGAACTCTGTCATCCCCATCTGCATTTTCATGGGCCCTTATTATTTACCTAAATACATTTATGGAACTAATACACTGATACCACTCCACAAATAGCAGGAGACCAGTGGAATTAACTCCTGCCAATAGCTAGCTAGATATTTCTGCCAACCCCTGAGCTACCTGGCTAAGAGTTCTCAGTCCCCTCTGCAGAGTGATGGAGGCTGCAAGGACATGCTAGCTCCATGCTGGGGCCCTTGAAGGCCATTCCAAGGGTGAAGTGGGAGAATCACTTTCTCATTGAGGCCTTTACTCTGAGAGATGATGTTTAAAAATGACTTAAATGTCTGATTTTCTCCTGTTGTAGCTGAGCTATGCTTGATGGGAAAGGCTGGGTAGAGGAAGCGCCCTTTCTTCATGAGTAGAGTCTGGAAAAATAGGAGTTGACCTGGAAGAAAATTTGGAGCAAAGACATACCTCAAAATTACTCTTTGTTTTGAAATGTATATTATTTTATAATAGTTGTCAAAGTAGAAGTTTGGAATTCTAGACCTGAAAAGACGTTTCAGAACAAATGTTTGTGTGACACTGTGAAGGCCTTTAGAGCTGTGTCTGCTCAGTGCCTCTAGGATTTGTTGGGATTAAAGTCACTGCTGGGATTAAGGTCACCAGTCTAACAGTTGCTCCTTATCCTCCGAAACGTGTTTCTCTAGTGCTTTTTCAGTGGCTTAATTGGGTTGATCAGTTAATTAGAATCCTCAAAGATCTTCCCTAGATCCTGTTTAAAATCTAACAGCCTGGGCATGGTAGAGCATACCTTTAATCTCAGCACTTGGGAGGCAGAGGCAAGTGGATCTCTGTGATTTTGAGGTCAGCCTGGTCTATGTAGGAAGTTCCAGGTAAGCTGAGACTATGTAGTGAGACCCTGACTGAAAAGAAAAATCTAGAAGAAGACACCAGAAGCAACTATTAAGCATAAAGTGTGTCATTCATTTAAGCTAAAAGGCAGCAATTGGAGTTCCTAGTGCAGAAGGAAAGGTTAGTAAAAGCCTAACGCTATACAGAAAGTCAGATTGTGGTGTAGGAAAGGGAGATCTTTGATATTAGAGGATGCTTCCTGCTGGATATGGGAATTGAGCTGATTAAGACCCAGAGGACCATGTCACAGTGATAAAGGGGAAGGAACCAAATGCTCAGGCACCCTTTGCTGCCTCGATGTAGTTCTCTGTAAGGTCAGAGTATTTCATTCCATTCTATCTCCTTACCCAGGTAGCTTCTTCCTGCTGGGGGGAAGTTGGGGATGAGAGTCCAGGGGCTGTGACTGCCAGGAAATGGAACTAAGTCCTCAAAAGAGAAGTCCCCATTGGCAATAGAGGAACCGTTCTGAGCCTCACCTCCAATTGTGGGGCGATTGGGAGAGAAATGCAGTGAGGCTGCTTTATTGTTCCAATTCATACACTTGGGTCAGAGCCTTAGTGTTCTGTGGACTTGTAAAAGGAAGGTAACAGGAAGCAAAGGAGAGTGAGTACTCCTGTCCTCGCCAGGGTGTGGTGAAGACTTGGAAAGCCACTGATTTCTGCTGTCGAACATTTCACTGTCCTGTCTTGCCTGTGCCCAAAGACATTGGGCCTTCTGAGAACCTCCTGACTCCCTAATTAACCTGAATTTCATCATCATAAAGCATGTTTTTGCTACCATCCAGATTAATAATAATAATAATAATAATAATAATAATAATAATATAATAATAATAATAATAATAAAATAAAGAGGCTGTCAGACTTGATGTCCAGGTAATGTACTGCTGCCTGTGGCCCCAGCAGGGCATGTTTTAAACGGTTCTGCCACCTCTTCAGGTTTTAACTTCTTTCTTCACCCTGCCCTGGTTATGGGGACTCTCTGCAGCTTGTCTGTAAGTACCTCCTCCTTGTTTGCTTGGAAATAGTGCACAAGTTAGATCAAATAGCATTTCCTTTTTCTCTTGACAACTGGATTTTTTTCTTTTTTTCTTTTTAAGTGGCTTCAATAGTAGTCAGGGCCAAATTATTAAATTACCAGGTGACCCTTTCTGTTCATCAGCTGCTAATGAACTTGGAAAATTGAGATCTCATCTGGCAGACAAACTCATTTTGTTTGACAAAGGGCCTAAATGTATTTGTAAACAAGTACAAATTGTTTTTCTTTTCCCTCTTTTATCCACTTGGCTTTGGCTCTATTATCAGTGCACAGTGTCTTTCTTTCTTTCTTTCTTTCTTTCTTTCTTTCTTTCTTTCTTTCTTTCTTTCTTTCTTTTTTTCTTTCTTTCTTTCTTCTTTCTTTCTTTCTTTCTTTCTTTCTTTCTTTCTTTCTTTCTTTCTTTCTTTCTTTCTTTCTTTCTTTCTTTCTTTCTTTCTTTCTTTCTTTCTTTCTTTCTTTCTTTCTTTCTTTCTTTCTTTCTTTCTTTCTTTCTTTCTTTCTTTCTTTCTTTCTTTCTTTCTTTCTTTCTTTCTTTCTTTCTTTCTTTCTTTCTTTCTTTCTTTCTTTTTCTTTTTTATTGCTTGCCAGAAATTCATGGCACTGGTTTCTTCCTGTCTTGGGTGCTGCCATGTACAGGTTGTCAACCTGGCATCTAGGTGCATGCTCTAGACTCTAGAGATCAGCAATGCAGGGAATTCTAAATTACTGGCCTCATGTGGTTTGGGTTTGGACTTCAGACAGGGATGGACCAATCACAGATTAACTATCCCTTACCTGAAATACTGGGAACCTTCAGGGGTTTTAGAATTTTTCAAATTTGAGAATATCTGCATATAAAATCTAAAGGAATGCATTTGTTTCATAGATACTGTATACACATACCAAAGGTAACTTTGTATATAGTCTTTTAATATTTTACATTCATGAAACAAAGTCTTATGATATGGAGTTTTCCACTTGTGGTAACCAGGAAGCTTAATCTATGCTTAGCAAGCAACCTTATAGGCTAATAGCTTGGCTACAAAGTGAAGTGGCATATGTTATTTTAATGTATTTATACACATGCTATGTTATTTTAATGCATTAAAACATATACTACATATTGCATATATTATAGTGTACCTACTGTATAGTGTATGAAAGCATATAGTATATTGCATGGGTGTAAATATAAATGGTATATATGTGTAAGATTCATTTTGTGCTTACTAGTAACATCTATGTCTTCAAGCAGATGGACAGACTTCTTCAAGAATAAACACCCCTGTTTTAACCTGTCAACATATTTAATCTTGCACTTCTGCACCTAAACTCTGATGTGAATTTTAAAAGTCAAATTAGAGGGTTAGAGATCTTTGTCTTCAATGTCTGCTCATTCACAATAAATCAAGAATGCAGTAGTAGCAGTTCTTTAGTTAACTTCCAGGAGTATTTACTCTCTAAACAGACCAGGGGTTGAATTAGAGATACAGAAGTCACTGTGCTGAGTTTATAGTCTTATTCCCTTTGTTCTTTTATCTCTGTGGGGTGTGTGTGTGTGTGTGTGTGTGTGTGCACGCACGCGCGCGCGCGCGCGCGCTCCCATATGGAGGCCAGAAATCAACCTCAGATGTGGTCCTTCAGAAACTCTTCACCTTGCTTTTTTGAGACTGGCTTTCCAGCTGGGGTCTGGCCTCACCAATGCAGCTGGGGTAACTTGCCAGGGAGCCCTAGGGATCCACCTGTTTCTTTCTCCCCAGTGCTGAGAATACAAAGATGTACTACCACAGCCTTGAACTGACAGAGACCTGCCTGCCTCTGCCTCCCAACTATGCCACCATGCCTGGTCCATGCTGGGCATTTTAATGTGGGTTCTGGGGATTTAACACAGGATCTCAGGCTTGTATGGGAAGCACTCTACTGACTGAGCCATCTTCCTGGCCCTCTGTGGTTCCTAGGATTTTTCAAGTAGGCTCTTTGTATAGTTAGTCTTTAAAAAATTTTATCAGCATATATTAATTATTAGAAATTGTGGATTTCAATATGACATTTTCATGCAAGGATATAAAATGTGCTTTGATCACATCCGCCCTTCTTCTGGTCCTCTTTCTTTTTCAAATATGGACTGACAGATTCATGAAGAGTTTTTCTTCCTTTGATCTTGAATAAATGCTTTCTGATCTTGAATTTTCCTGACTTTGAATTTATCTGCCATGTGGTAGGCATCACTTACCTGTACACTGACCACTGACTGCTGACACTGTGTGCTCTGGATAATTCTACTGGGCATTTCTTTGTTTGTTTCCCTCCCATATAAGTGGCATTGAATGGGGAAGGTCCCCCATCCAGCTCACTTCTAGACCTGGCAGTGTGGTCTTTTGTCTTGAGTCTATGCATGAGGATGCCCAGTTGTTTTCTGTGGTGATCTATGTCACCCACTCTTCCCTCTTTTCACGGCTGGTGCTGTTTTCTGTTTTTAGTCTCGGTTCTGTAAAGGTATGATAAATAATGAATAAATTATGCATATTTTTGTGCGTTGTACACTGTACATGTGTAAAATAATGGTACAATGTCAGGCAGTGATCCCTGAAGACTAATGAGATAACTTACACAGATGCTTGGCCTGGGGTTTGGCACATGGAAAGGACTTGGATGCTTTTGCTCTGTAAGGTCGATGATGGCTCTCCCAGCTCCCAACAGCTTGACATTTGCTTATGTAAAATTTGTTCAGCAACTTGTCCCAAGTGATCCCAGCTGGAAATGCCCTTGATCTTTGGACTGGGTCTCTGGTTTCTGCTTTTCCTTTTTTCACCTTTGCTGGTTTCTGGAACACACCAATGTGAAATTAGAGATTTGGGAAACAAATGTTGTGTGAGGAGCAATTTATCCTGTTCTCATCAAGTGGTCTGGGAAATGATGAACAGGTCTAAATGAAGACAGGTTTATAGGAAACCAAACCCATTATTGATTCTTAAAGCCAGATACCAAGTTAGGAATTGGAGAGCTTATCTTGACTCGTAGGGCTGGGCCAGCTTTGTGTGTGACCATAACTGTGGGGTCCCCTGATGACAGCCCTGGATAATGAACTAGCACCTACTAAGGAGGCTGCTGATTCTGCTGCATCTGTTTGATGTGTGGCATGAGTGGGATCTATCTGAACAATTTGATTTTCTATGGAAACCTGGATTCATGAGTCTTCATCTCTGAAGATAGAGAAGGTGGCATCCAAAAGTTCTCACACAGAGCTAAGAAAAGTTTAATTGTTCTGAGTCATGAATAGCTCTGCAGAGGAGGGATGGATGCCAGGTCGGGGGAAACAGCTGGTCTGATGGTGGTAGTGGGGGGGTGTTGGAGATCAGTTTATTGAGCCCCTTTTTGAATTTGGATACCCAAGCAGGTGACAGATTGTGTTGGTGGCTGAAGCCCGGCTTCATGTTTCTTCATCCTTTAGAATATTAGAAGGGATTGGGAGAATCTTTGCAGTCCATCCTGTCTGCCCTTCAGCTGCCTGACCCAGTCCTTCCATTGTTTAAGTGTCCCAGTTTGTGGTTCTTTGTGACAGCAACCCTGGCAAAGTCATATAACAACCCATCAAGCACAAGTGTCACAACTTCCCAAACAATGAACCATGATCATGTAACCGAATGTGGGATCACAAATAATTTGGAAATTTATTGAACAACAGGAAATAATTTTAAAAAAGAAAACAAAATATTTGTGTATCTGAGGTGTTTTTGGCAGTGCTAGCCTGTGCTGCATCGCGTGACTTGCTGCAGCCTTGGTTTTGAACACAACACACAGACTTTGTATCGCATGTATCAGCGAATGCTGCCTGAAAACAGTTCAGATTCCAGTCTTTCCTATGTTATGAAATATATAGTGTTTTACTATAATTGTAGAGAGTTCTGGTCTTATAGAGACTTAATGCTTTAATGACAAAGGTTTTTCTTTTTTCTTTCTTTCTTTCTTTTTTTTTTTTTGTCTTTTTGAGACAGGGTCTCCCTGTAGCCCCAGCTGTCCTGGAACTCACTATGTAGACCCAGGCTGGCCTTGAACTCACAGAGATCTGCCTGCCTCTGCCTCCACACCTGGCATGACAGATTTTTAACAAGCTTGAGGAGGTAGCTCCTTTGTAAAAGTGTCATACAGGTCTGAGGACCCGATTTCAATCCCCAGAACCCATGAGCTGAGCATGGTGGCATGTGATTATAATCCCAGCACCGAGGAGGAGCACTGATAAGTGGATCACTGGGGCTCTCTGGCCAGCCAGCACAGCCTACTCAGTCAGCTCCAGGCTAGTGAGAGACCCTGTCTCAATCAACAGAGTAGACAACTTCTGAGAAGTGACCCTTGAGGTTGACCGCCTGTCTCCCCACACAGGTGCACCCAAAGGTATATTACCCACATCGCACACACAATACATGCTTTCCCACAACCAATCAAAAAGACAAAGAAAAGACAACATTTTCCTACCATTGTTCCTTAGCATGTAGGTATCAAATTTGTACATCTCTGGATTCTATTAAAATGTTTTTTTTTTTTAATAGCTGTATTGCTGACTTGAGTTTCATAAAAAAATCATTTAAGGAATTTTGGCTTGAGAGGAGAGAATTTCCAGCAATTTCTGAAATGACCCTAAGTGTACTTCTGCCATTTTTGTACTACATATTTTTCTTAATTGCTAAAAAATCAAAATATGAATCAACTCTGAAAAATGGGAAAGATTTTTTGTGTTCCTCAGTATCACAGTCAGCCACAATTTAATTCTTTCTGTAAAAACCAACAAGCACATCCATCCTAGTATGCAAACTTTGTTACCTTTAATAAATAGTAAATTCCATGTATACCAAAGAAATACTTTGAAATAAATTTCTTTATGATTTATTATGAGCAAATGTGTGGCTGATGTACCTGTTTTACTATCTGTTTACCTGGGGTTATGTAAAAATTTCTTGGATGAAAGGGCGTTGTGAATGGACAAACTTAAAGAAGTGTAAGTCTATCCTAGCAAAGGGTAGCTGGTTCCGAGAGAGAAAGCAAACTGGAAGTACTTGATTAATTAATTTATACTATAGGTGGATAACATGCAGGAACATTTCTACCATCTTCAATCCTGGGTCTCCACCACGTCATTTGTGGAATCTGTGCTGTTCTTTACTACACTGAACTGTGATTCTTCTGATCTGTGTACCTGCATAGTGATACATAAATATTGGGATTTGTGGGTGAATTAAATGAGATGTAGATATAATCAAGTGCCCATCTCCAGGCCTACAGTAGGCTCTACACAACCATTCTTGGTTTTGACATGCTCTAGAAATTTTAATTCATCCACAGTAATGAAGACACAGCTTGAGTGTGTATAAAATGAAGGACTCTTGACATCTGTGAGGAAAGACATTCATCTTAAGCAAGTAGTTGTACATAGGTATTTATAACAGCTAACACCTGAGGAACAGACAATAGAATGTGGTGTATACGCAGTATAGACTCTTTACCAGCCTTAGAGAGAATTGGTGTGCTGTAGTAAGTGGATGCGTGTGAAAAACATTATGCTGTATAAAAGAAGCCAGTCACAATAGTTCGTGGGAGGGATTCGGAATTGATAAACCTGTGGAGACAGAAAGCAAGGTGGTGGTTTCCAGGGGTGAGCAGGGTGTAAGGTGTGATGGTTAGCTTTAAATGTCAACTTGCCACAACCTAGATTCACCTGAAAAGACAGCCTAAATGAAAGTTTGCGCATGTCAGCATGGCCTGTGGACATGTCTGTGGGAGATTGTCTTGACTGTTGGTTGGTTTGAGAAGACCCAGCACAGTGTGGGTGGAATCCTGCAGGGATAGCACAGAGGAGAGCTAGGTGAAAGTTCATAGCAGGAAGCAGAGAGCAGGGCTGCTGTTTATTGCTCTTCCTTCTCGCTGTGGCTGTGGATGTGGTGTGACGAGCTAGTTGCTTGAGTTTTTGCCTTGTCTCTCAGTGATGAGCTGTGACCTGGTATTGTAAGCCATTATAAACCCTTCCTCTCTAAGTTGCTTTTGGTCAGGGCTTTTTAATCACAGAGACTAGAACATAGACAAGTGTGGAATGGTTGAGGACTGTTTTCTTCTACTGATCAATCATTTTTGGAACTAAGGGTAGCTTAGTAGCCAACTAAGGGTGGCTGTACCAAGTGCCACTGAATTGCATATTAAAACAATTTGTAATTATGTGAATTTCACCTCAAAAGAAAAGGCCATTCTCAATCATAGAATATATAGGTGGCTCAAATTAGGAGACTTAAAGAGCGCTCCTGTTGGAAGCTGCTGCATAGTTTTATTCATGTCTCTCTTTAAAAAATTATATTATTTTTATTTTATGTGTATGCATGTATTGCTTGCATGTAGGTAAGGGCACCCGTGTCGTGAAATATCTGTGGAAGTCAGAAGAGGCTGTCAGATCCCCTGGGACTGGAGTTACGGACAGTTGTTAGCTGCCATGTGAGTGTTGGGATTCGAACCCGGGTATTCTGCAAGAACAACCAGTGTTCTTAACAGCTGAGCCATCTCTCCAGCCCCTCTTTTTTTTTTTTAAACATTTTATTATTTTTATTTTATGTGTATGTGTGTATTGCCTGTGGGTAGGTAAGTGCACCTGTGTCGTGCAATGCCCGTGGAGGACAGAAGAGGCTATTGGATCCAGTGGAACTGGAGTTTCAGACAGTTGTTAGCTGCCATGTGGGTGCTGGGATTCGAACCTGGGTCTTCTGCAAGAAGAGCCAGTGTTCTTAACCACTGAGCCATCTCTCCAGCCCCTTATTCATGTTTCTTGAAATCAGGACACCCTTTGGCATGAATGAATTACCCTTACAGAAACTTGTCCTCAGATCTGAGGCTACGTGTAAGTGGGATTTTCTTCCCTCACTCTCCTCCATGGGTTTGGTGAGACTATGATATAGCTTGTGACCAAAACTGGACCACAGGTCAGCCCCTGGCCAGTCCTTGGGAAAGGAGGACTTATTGCTTTAACATGAGTTCAGTCTTATAGTGGCCCTGTCCCTCAGCACAGGGCTGCCTCATTTGTAGATTGGGTCAGCATTAAGAAGATGAGTCTACAAGCAGGGCATGACCACAAGGAGGGCTCTCATTATGTCCCTTCAGAATGGTCCCTGGTCCTGTCTGTGTCCCTTCCTCATCCTCACATGGCCCATAGCTTCCTTAGTCACTGATGCCATCTGCCATGGTTTGAATGTGAAATATCCTCCACAGGCCCATGTTTTGAGACTTGTTCTTCATCTGGTGGCACTGTCTTAAAAGGCTGTGGGATCTGTAGGAGGAGGGGCCTGGCTGGCAGAAGGTCAGGGGAAGTCAGCCTTAGAAGCTTTTTTTGGACCCCAGCTTCCAGCTTGCTCTCCCTGCTCCTGGGCCACCATAATGTGAGGGGTTTCTGTCATACATTCCCACTGCTGTGAGCTCCGTCATGCCTTCCCTACAGTGATAGACTGTCCCTGCTCAAGCCTGGAGCCTAAATACATCTTTACTCCCTTCATTAGTTCCTGTCACAGTGACATAGAATCATCCTGGATACTCAGGAGTCTCCTAGCTGCCCGGGAGCTGGAGAACCATGTTTATGTCTTCACTTAGCATTCAGGGTCCCTGTGGTTCCCTTCTACCTGTCATCTTTGTTATTTTAAGATTCTCTGCACCCTCCGTCTAGGACAGAGTGGACATCTCCTGCCTCTAGGTCCCCACATGCCCTTCCATTTTTTCCCAGTGGTTTCCTACACCAGAGACATGTTTTTCCTTCCTTAACTTCTGAAATTGTGCTGTTCTCTGGTACAGCTCAATATTTTCTCTTGGAAACCCTGTCTCCCCTGCCCTGGTCTTATCTCTGCTTGTCTGTCCTTCATTCTCTCTTTATGGCTCTTGAGGGGTGAGGTCTACGTTGCATATACCTCTGTATCTCCAGCCTGTGCCCACACTCCACTAGAGAATGCACAGTGGACACTTCATCCTGTTGTGACACTGAATAGCTGCTTTATTTGATCATTAGCCACCAGAGATCTTTACATAAAATCTTCAAAGACCTTAGAGCACAAGTGCCCTAGAGACTCTGCCGGTTAGACACCAGGAGCCCCTTCAGCAATCAGGGGTGCTGACGTGTGTTTGGCAGTATCAACTCTTGTTAGTAGCTTCTAAGTGTTTGCTTAAGCAATCTGAAAATGTGAGGCCTGCCTGCTTAAATCACCCTGTTCTGGAATGAAAATGACAGGAACAAAGGCCAAAACACTCCAAAAGGTGGCTTCTGGGGCAGTCTTGTGTATGTGATTAAGGAAAGCCAGCCTTCCTGGAACTGCAGTCTGACCCCCTGAGAACTGTGTATCCTTAGAAGGAGCCATTGGCATTGAAAGTCTGTTTGGCGATGCATTGCTGGCAGAGGTTAATATCAGAAGTGGACATTTTTTTATTTCTTCTCCATTCTTTCCGCACTTTGGACCTCTCTATGTATGTTGCCACAGAGAGATTTCTGTGCTGAAAGTAATACTCATATCACCTGCCTCTCAATGGCTCCATCAAGCCCGAGTTCCTGCTCCCATGAAACAGAATCCAGGTTGTGTGTAATGTAAAGGGCAGAGGTTCAACTGGTTTGCTGCTGATGGATGTATGCTTTGCCTCCCTAGCCCATAGGAAGACACTGGAGAAAAGGTGACTATAGGAAATTCATAGGTTTTCTGTTCACGTGCTCATCTGAGGCATGTTTTGAACTCCTTTATGAGGGAAGGGTCTTTCTGAAGGAGCGACAGGCCAGGCCTGTCAACCTCAGCCCTGTTATCATTTTACATGAAAATGTTCTTTGTTTTATGTCTGTCTGTACTCTGCCTTGTAAGGTGTTTATCAGTGTCCCTGATATCTACCCGCTAAGTTCTGGTGGTATTCCTCCCTTCCCAGTCCTGAACATCAAAATTGTCTCAAGATAATGCCTGATGTCCTTTGAGAGGAGGAATCAGAACCCTCTCCCATCCCCCCCCCCCCCCCATTGAGAACAGCATGTGGATAAGGAGTTAACGTGGGGCAGCCTCACAGGCGGAGGAGGCAGCAGACCAGGAGTCAGCAAAGTAGGAAGTAGCTTAGCATCCTCCACACACCTGGGGCTTCTTGATTAGAAGGCTTGATTTACACTGGGCTGGGATATGTGGCTGGAGAGATGAGGTCATCAGGGTCAAGGCCTAGAGGACTTTGCTGCTGTGTGGAGGAAAACACACTGATTTGCAACCAGAAGTCACAGTTATTTCAGGTACCCTTCTTACTAGCTGTGTGACTTGAAACTCATGACCTCTTTGAGCCTCAATGCCCTTCTGTGTAAGTGGAGTCTCATAGGTGGATCATAAAGTCTCTGAATTAGAGCCATGTGGAGCAGGTCAACAGGTATATGGGTATCTTTGTTGCCCAGTGATATCTGCTTTCCTAAAGCCCGTCATAGCTACTTCCATCTGGTTCTTTAAACTTCTACTTCTTTTTATCCTGTCTAGGTCTTCTGGGTTCTCTGCCTCAACTCCATTACTGTCTGTAGTTAGACTTCCTGTCCAGTCTAGCTCTGAGGCATGGCTGTTCAGCTCTGAGAATATGCTGTTGGTGTAAGCAAAGGACAACTTGTAGATAATGATGCGTAGCGATTGCATATTAAAATGCTAATGTTTGAATGTACCAGGTGAGGTAAAATAATGATTAAAATTTTTTTCTCCTCTTGGGGGCTGGAGAGATGGTTCAGTGACTAAGAGCACTGACTACTCTAGCATAGGACCTGGGCTCAGTTCCCAGCACCCACATGGTACTAACAGCCATCCACAACTCCAGTTCTGGGAGATCCAGTGCCCCTTCTGGCCTCCACAGGCACCTGCATGCATGGGTGCACTTACATACATGCAGACAAAACATTCATACACATAAAAAAAGAGAAAATTCTCTTTATTTCTAACTCTCCCTGCCTGTAAGTGGCTACAGGAAAGTGGCTGAGTTTTGCAAGAGAAGCTGTTGTCTTTTCCAAAGAAGCATACTGCTTCTTCATAGAGGAATCATTTCCTGGTATTAACCTTTGAAATATAGTCATTTTTGCTCCCCATTGCCCTCAGATAGTACATTCTAAGACCCCAGCGCATGCCTGAGACCATGCATAGTGCCAAGCCCTACATACGTTGTTTCTGTCCATTACATATATGACTATGATGATTTTTAATTTAAACAGTGCACAGTTATAGATGAACAAGACTAAGAATGACAGCAGTTATAAGTCTGCTGTAATAAAAGTTTTTGTGACTGTGGCCTCCCTCTGTGTCCCAGAATCTTTTTGTACTGTTACTCACCTTTTGTGTGATGTGATATAGTACAGTGCCTATGTCATGAGATGAAGTCAGGTGAGTGGTATTGACACTGTGACGTTCCATTAGGCTACCATGTATGGGTTGTGTTCGAGTTTGTTTTTATTGCTGTGATAAAACACTGACCAAAACCAACTTGGGGAAGAAAAGGTTTATGTGGCTTACAGATCACAATTCATATTTAGGGAATCTAAGCAGGAACTCAGGGCACGAGCTTGGAGGCAGAAATGGAAGCAAAACCAAGGAGGAATTCTACTTAATACCTTTCTCTTGTGACCGGTGTCTGTGCCCAGCCTGCTTTCTTATACAGCCCAGGACCACCTGCCCAGGAATGGCACCACCCACAGTTGGCTGGGCCCTCCTACATCACTCTACAATCAAGAAAGTGCCCCACAGACATGCCCACAGGTCAATCCAATAGAGGAAATTCCGCAACCGAGGTTCCCTCTTCCCAGTTGTGTCCAGTTGACAACTGAAGCTGTCCAGCACAGGTTGTGGGGAAATTGGGGTTCCTTCTCTGGGTTTTTGTCTCATTAATAAACAAAAACAAACCCAATAGGAAGCTTGAGGGCCATTTTATGTTATTAATTTGAGAGATAGCAACAGGGCTGGCAAGCTGTAAATCTGGGCAGCCACCAGGCTAGAGATGGAGAGAGGAAGAGAGAAAGTCCTGACCTTTGAGCTAGGCTACATGTTCAGCAATGGAGGTCGGAAGCAGCCTCCTGACAGCAGGCAGCTATGTGGCGGAAGGCGTACAGCTCCAGAGAGTGAGGAAGCCTACAGTTTCAGAAAAGTGTGCTTAGGAAAGAGACAAAGAAGGAAAAGAAAAGGGAATTTTACTGAGCTATATGACTGTGCTCTGTAAGCAACCACACCAAGGATGGTGTTTTGAACATTATCTGTTAAGGGGCTACTTTCTCTTCCCATCCCCTTAACACAACAGCCTTTCTGAGATGAATACCACTCTCGTCCAGATTATTGACATGTCCAACTGGATTAACTTTTCTAAAGTTTTATTTTATTTTTAATTATGTGTCTGCATGTGGGTTTGTACACGTGTGAGTGTAGGTGCCCACAGAGTCCACAAAGAAGGTGTCAAATTCCTGGTAGCTGAAAGTTACAGGTGGTTGTGAGCTGTACAGTGTGGGTGCTAGGAACTTGTCCTAGTTTGTTTCTCCATTGCTGTGGCAAAATACTCTGACATCTCTAAGGTCACAATTCATCAGGGAGCCCAAGGTAGGAACTTAGGGCAGGAACCTCAAGGCAGGGACTGGAGTACAGGCCATGGAAGAACACTGCTTACTGGCTTGCTCCCCTGGCTCCTGCTCCACGTGCTTTCCTATGCAACATAGACCCATCACCCACAGTGGGCTGGGCCCTCCCACATCGGTCAACAATCAAGAAGATGCCCCACGGACATGGCCACAGGTCAGTCCAATGAAGGTAATTCCCCAATTGAGCCTCCCTCAACCCAGGTGTGTCAAGTTGACACTAAAGCTATCCAGCACAGAGCTGAACTTTCGTCCTCTCCAAGAGCAGTACATGTTCTTAATTGCTGAGCCATCTCTCTCTCTCCTAATTGCATGAAGGGAGGGGACAGTAGTAGAAAATTTGCTAATCTTGGAGTACATCAGAAGGTCATGCTTTCACCTAACGCCAGAGGTAGATTCCATTTCTTTGACTCAGAGGAAATAGCTTTTCCTTAATGGACCTCAACAGAGTCCTGCTGTCCTCAGTGGCCTCCAGAGCCACTGTAACATTCCTCCCTCAAGAGCAGGAACCCCAAAGTTATTTAGGGTACAGGCTGAGATTAGGAACAGATACAATTCATTTCCACTATGTATATCCAGAGATCCAGTTACAGAGCTGTTCACCAGAAGGGATTAATGTCTGGACTGGAATTTGAGTCACAATCTCACCTACAGCCTCTAGGCAGAAGGTAGAAAGAAGAGAGGTTAGGAACCAGAGCTCCCTTCTGGCATCCCTGGAATTCTAGCAAGGACATTCCTAAACTGCTGGTTTGGGATTTTCTGCTCCTTGCTGCCTAACTAGTTTCCGCCTCCTGTCCTCACCACTACGGTTCTCTCACAGTTGAACTGATAACTGAAACAGTTGCTAGGGGATGAAGAGGCAGGTAGCATATACTGCTTGGAGACATTGGACAGAAGGATCATTCATATATACCTTGGAGTGAGAAGGGGGACAGCAAGGGAATTCATTACACCACTTATGGATGTTTTATTTGTGAATTTTCCAAATAATATTTTCAAACCATGGTGATAGTTGCCTGTCACCATAAAGTGAGTGCCACGGTATAAGGTTGTTCATAGAGCAGTCTCTTTTTAAAGAATGAAAGTGGTTGGTTCATAGAGAATAGCAACGTACTGAATGATGTGATGTATTCAGAGTGGCTTCTGCTTCCCTTCCCAGATGACAGAGGATTCTTTCTGTTTTAGTATTTTCCCCTTTATTCAGACGTGGCCTGAAGGCAACTGCACAGTGTACAGCACACACTGTTAGTGTGGCCCTCCCCTTCCAGTTTGTAGATATCAAAGCAAGGAGCCAGTTGTGTCTGCCCTATCCCTAGTTGATTGGACAAGCACCAAAAATGCATCCGTTCAGAGCTGGTAACTGAACCAGGTCTCCCGACTCCGGTGCTTTGTGAGCGCTGCAGGTTCGTGCCACATGCAGATTATGCTTTAGAGTTTGCTTTACATATGACAGAGACCAGATGGGCAGAACTCTCACTTGACAAGTAATATGTCCAAGCCACGGAGATGAAGGAAACTGTGTGGAGGGAAAGCTGTAGGAAGGCTCAGGGGAGGCTGCTGCTGTTGATCTGTGACATCACAGTGGCTGAGACCAAAAGGACATATTTCCCTACAGTCAGAGAATTGGACTTCACAGTGGGATCAAGACAAATTGAGCTGATGGGAATCCACCCTGAGTGGCTGTTAGAGTGCAGGGAACTCCAGGTTTCAGAGTTTATGCTAGGTATATTGCGTGTTCTTTTAGGCTGAGACAGTCTGCAGGAGGAGATGCTGTAGGTTGTGATGTACTGATGTGTGCATGTGGCTCCAGACCCAGTGGGAGGGCCGAGGCTCTTATGTGCTGTTTGCTACAAAGCAGAGAAGGGAGAGAAAATTAGCGCAAATGAACGTCGCTGCCGACTCCCATGCACCTGAGAGTATCGCTGGGGCATATCGTTTCTGTGGGGAACTGCTAGAAGCACTGTGTTGCTTAAATTGCAAGCCTGGTTGACAGTTTTTTTCTAAAGGCATGGACTGGAGGGATGATTCAGAGGTTAAGACCACTGGCTACTCCTGCAGAGGACCTGGGTTCAGTTCTCAGCACCCACATGGCACCCAACAACTATCCTTTTACTCCAGTTCCAGAGGATTTAGCACTCTCTAGGACCTCCATGGGCATTGCATGCACATGGTGCCCTTACATACATGCAGGTACAACACTCATACATATTTTTTTTAAAAAAAGGCTTGATGTGAAAAAAGACTCATTTAAAGAATCCTAGTCTAAGCACAAGGTACCTGTCTGAGCGCACATCCCTTTATATATTCAGCAAAAACCCATACAAGATTCAGTACAGCCTTCAGTACAGCCTTGGGCCTCCAATTGTGACAGACGCCTAGGATACTGTTATTTTGTATTCCCAAGTAATACTAAAGGGTTTGGCAATTTTGTTCCTTAGATTCTTTTTTTTCCTTCTTTTAATCCCATAGATATTTATTTCCATTTCAGGGGGACTCTATACCCCTTGAACTCATGAAAAGTTATTTCTAACATCCATGATGCTAATTAAAAGATAGCCTCTGGTGCTGATGAGATCTGGCATTGGGAATGTAGGCTTTTGACTAGAGTCTCAATGATGGCCACAGGAACACCCTTGGACACCACTGGGCATATCTTTTCAATTACAGTGCTACAGATGTTGACTCTCTACACATAACATGTAAATTATATACTATTCAATTGATCCTGGGGTATTTTGAATTGCAAGCAATATAACATGGCATGATAATTTAAATATTTTCAAATCATTAAAAGGATGCATGCTGCTTGTATCAAATTTGTGAAAATGTATAGTCATATATAGTGAAAATATTCATGTTCTATACTTTTATCAAACGTTTTTTGACATATATGAAACATATATATATATCATTTTGTTTATTTTGGATGTTTATATTATATAGTTCATTATATTCATATATACTTTGGATGGATAGATAGACAGGTGGCTGGTTGGCTGGACAGATGGGTGGATAGATATTTGCCTAACTGTATCAAGCTTGTTCCTTTGGACTAAAGGGTGCTTGTGATTGAATTAAACATTGAGCTTTGGATATATGACTTAACAGGTGATGATAATTTTTGCTTATAGTCTTCACGAAGTGAATCTCATTGATTAAGTGCATGGGAGAAGTCATATGGAATAGCTACGTGGAAGAGGCTTTGACCATCTTGGCCAAGGAATTGGATGTTGGAATCAAGGGTGGGGACCTTTAGCTGTGACTTGGACACCTGGGTTAACAGATTGGGAGCTTTTCTCTCATCCAGCAGCAGTTTGGGGAGGGGGCGCTGGACTGGGGCTGTTTTTCCTGGTTAACATATTTATGAGTGTGTTTAGAAAGTCATTTCAGCCCATTTCCTGTGTCTTCTGTCCTTGTGTTGAATTCTGTGTTAATTTTCTATAGTATCTTTTGATACAGATTGAGGTTTTACCTTAAGAATGGGATTTTAGTGCACACAGAGGTGTCCTTAAAAAGTCAAACTCATAAAGGAATATTTTTCACCTGCTGGGTTTAATTGCTGGTGCCAATGTAATCATGAAGGGCAAACCACCATAGACTGGTTTAAAACTTTGTACAAAGCATGCCCATTGAAATCACCTTCTGCAGATGGAGAGAAGAATGGAGGAAAATAAATGTTTTGTGTGTTTCAAAAGTGTTTTTAAGATGCTGATGTCAGTTGAGTTTGTGTTCCATCCTCCTGCCTTCCACTGAAATCTAACTTCATCTACAGCACAACTTCAATTTATAGCTGAGTGGATACCATCTGGATTTGAACTCAGATCTAATAGCACCCCTCCACTTACTGCCCTCCTTCTCCTAAAACGATGTCCAAGTTTTGGTGGCTTTCATTCCCAGAACTAGTAAAGTTTCTGTGCAAGGTCTTTTCCCCAGGCTTGGGAATGAAAAGTTTTCCCAGGGGAGCCTTTTCTCAAGTCCACTTTCTGTGATCAAAAGGATTTTGCTGTTTTAGTCTTTTACTTTCTCATCCATACCCTCCAGTCCTGTGGTCCTCCATCTGCTTCAGACAAGCCATTTAGAAAATGCTGGTTCAAATGGCTACACATGAAAGCCCAGCTTTGACAGCTGAGCTTGGCTCCTTAGGTCGTCATTACTGGCAACTTGGTGAACACAGGCCTGAAGCTTGGGAGGGTTGCCTCTGCTATGGTTGACCAGCAGGATGCCGTCAGGGAATGCAAGAAGGCCCTGATGGAGTGGGGTATTCCTACTTTGAATTATGGAGACTCCACAGCTTGTAGAAAAGGAGGGAACCCAATTTGACCCCCATCACAGGAAGTATCAACACTGTGACAGAGGCTGCCCTGGGGATATAGCAGGGGACACCCAGACTGGCTGCCATGGACAGCTGTTCTTTGGAAATCTGAAGCCTTTTGTAGATGCCTAGTGTGGGTGGTCTACTTCCACCTGGATTTACCTCTCTGTCCGTTGCCATCTGACACGTGTCATCTGACATCTATGGACAGTTAGAAATGAGGTGTAATGATCTTTTTTAAAAAAAAAGTACTTGGAGAGAGAGAGAGACAGAGAGAGAGAGAGTGTGTGCACAAGAGAGAGCAAGTGCTATTGATTGATTCAGGGGAAGTATCATGGACTCTCTCCTTCATCCCTGTCAACTTTCTCTCTGTTTCTCTGCCATTCTGTCTTGGGTGACATCTATGGACAGTTAGAAATGAGGTGTAATGATCTTTTTTAAAAAAAAAGTACTTGGAGAGAGAGAGAGACAGAGAGAGAGAGAGTGTGTGCACAAGAGAGAGCAAGTGCTATTGATTGATTCAGGGGAAGTATCATGGACTCTCTCCTTCATCCCTGTCAACTTTCTCTCTGTTTCTCTGCCATTCTGTCTTGGGTTTCAGATACCTAGTGTGGGTGGTCTACTTCCACCTGGATTTACCTCTCTGTCCATTGCCATCTGACACGTGTCATCTGACATCTATGGACAGTTAGAAATGAGGCGTAATGATCTTTTTTAAAAAAAAAAAAAGTACTTGGGGAGAGAGAGAGACAGAGAGAGAGAGAGAGTGTGTGCGCAAGAGAGAGCAAGTGCTATTGATTGATTCAGGGGAAGTATCATGGACTCTGTCCTTCATCCCTGTCAACTTTCTCTCTGTTTCTCTGCCATTCTGTCTTGGGTTTAAGAACTATCTATCCCTCTCTTTAGGCTGATTATAGGCTAATGTTCTTTCCTGTCCGTTCTCTACATATTGTCTACATTTTCGTTACTTTTATCTTCTCTGGATGGACTATAGGGAGAGCTATGAAGACAATTCCTGTAGACACATTAGACTCCAGTTCAGTCTCATTAGATTATGTCATGACCTTACCAAACTCCTATCCTGCATGTGGTCGCCATCCTGCTTCGGGTGCCCTTTATAGTCTGGAATACAAGTTCCATATGCCATGTTGGCCAGACATGGACCAGCTAGCACCTTCATCCTCCCTTCTTCAGTGGTCTATATAAATGAATCTTAGCTATTTTTAGGGATCCTGTGTATGCCACTCAGGACACTGTTCTTTGAAGTCACACTATGTTCTGGTTTTGATAGCATAACACTAACACCTATATAACATTGTTTATAATAAATGCTAACCAAATGCTCCTTTAAAGTGTGTGTGTGTGTGAGAGAGACAGAGACAGAGACAGACACAGAGAGACAGAGAGAGACAGACCGATAGAGACAGAGAGAGATCTCTTGCAGATTTCATTATTTATTTCTTTAATACTCTGGGTTTTGTTACACACAAGATTGTAGCATCACCTGTCTCTCTTGCAGTAAAAGATGGCAGGAGCCCTGGTCCAGGGAATCTGCCTTCTGGGTCTCTGAGCTATTTGTTTTCTAGTTAGCCTCCATCTGCTCATTATGATGAGGATTCAGCCCTTACTTTTTGTTTTTACCTGCAGAAAGTATTATGAGGGAGACTGAGGACTTCATGCTCTGGACAGAGACACAGCGCGACAATTAGAGATTGCCACTTCTGAGAGGATGCTGGGAATCTGCAGAGGGAGACGGAAATTCCTGGCTGCCTCTTTGACTCTGCTCTGCATCCCAGCCATCACCTGGATTTACTTGTTTGCTGGGAGCTTTGAAGGTAAGAATGAAAACCGGAGTGAGAGGGGAGGCAAGGGAATGTCAGCTGCCACAGATTCCTAGACAGAGCTTCAGGGGCCCCTGATCACCAGTGTTCCTTGAGTAACATATTGGGCTGTTGATGCTTCATGATAAGAAATGACTTCTAGCATCCCTTAGGTAGTTGGAGGATGTCAGCAAGGTAAGGAATAAAAAAAGAAAGATAAGAATAAAGTAAGGTGCAAGTGGCTGCAGTAGAAGGGTAGTGGGTAACCAAATGATCCAAAGCCTGTTTGGCCAGATGGGTCCCTGTGTCAACACAAGGAAGAAGGTTTAGCCTTGGAGAACTTGAGCTGTTCCTAAAGCCAGAGTTGCAATTTGCACATTCAACATTTCCTTACTGTTCAACATCTGTACTAATCCTAATGGTGAGAAGAAGCAGATAACAGATCTGGACATTCACCGTCTCGTGGGGGGAGACAGATGGTTAGCAAATAATTACGCGGTGGGGATGTGTGTCATGATAGAGGGGGCAGGGTGCTGGGGGAGAGGTTTGTAGGAGTTGTCAGGCTAAGGCTGGGGATGAAAGGTCATTGGTCACACTGAGAGAGATTGGGGATGCTCTCCCCAAACAAAGAAATGCAAATGATGTCCCTGCCACTTTCCAGAAATGTATAGGAAAGACAAGTCTACTTTTTTAGCTAGTGATTTCAAATGTGGTGTCGTGTTATGCTTATCAGAGATGGTGTCCCAGCTTGAGGGAGGGAAGCAATGGAGGTGTAGATGTACATACTTCTTTTTTTAAATTTGCTTCATACTTAAATTAAAAAAAAAACTTTGATGACAATCTGTCTCAACAAAGTTGCTCCTGTGTTTTTAAACATTTCCTTTATACATAATTTTATTGACACCTCAAGGCTACCTTTTAATTAGGAGCTCCCCTTCAATTTCTGTGCTTTCCTTGAGTTAGCTAGACTGAATAGAAACAAGGTGAAACTTTGCACTTGCCAAGCAGTGGTGATTCCTGATCCCTAGCCCAGAGTAGGAGCCCAGTGTCACACCCTCGTCACTGTACCTGACCCTTAGTGACATCCCTGGTCTAGACTGGTCAGAGCCTTCACCCAAGTTAGAGTGAATTGCACTCCAGTACCCTGTGGCTCATTTCTGCAGAGGGGTCAGAGGAAGGACAGTGAGTTGAGGGTGATCCTAGCAGAGATATAAGGAAGTTTAATCATTGGAGATGACAGGGGAGGGGCCCCTACGAAAGGAGGTAGACACCTAGTGCTAGTCCACCTTCAGGAGTGAAAACATGACTGGGCGTAGTGACCATGTCTAAAGACCCAGCATTCTGGAGCCTGAGGCAGAAAGATTTTGAGTTCTAGCACAGTTTGGTCTATATCGTGGGACCCTGTCCAAAACCAGAGCATAGCACAGCAAACCACACCATGCCACATCATACCATACCATACCATACCACACCAAACCACACCACACTATACCAGACCACACCATACCATACCACACCATACCACACCAAACCACACCAAACCACACCACATTACACCAAACCACACCATACCACACCACACCACAACAAACCACACCAGACCACACCAAACCACACCACACCACCCCAAACCACACCAGACCACACCATACCACACCACACCACACCAAACCAAATGGAAGAAAAATAGTGACAGAAGGCAAAGCATAGGTTTTTAGCAGTGTATGAAAACTGCCAATCATAATACATAACAGACTGGGGAGAACAGGAGGGGATATTGGGGTGGATATGATCAAGATACATTGGTATACATGTAAGAAATTGTCAATTAATAAAAACTTTTTATTTTTTATTTTGTGCTTATGAGTGGAGTATTGCCGCATATATATAAGTGCACCTGTGTCATGCACTGCCCGTGGAGGTCAGAAGAGAGTGTCAAATCCCCTGGAACTAGAGATATGTATGGTTGTTAGCCACCATGTGGGTGTTGGGAACCGAACCCAGGTCCTCTGCAAAAACTGCCAGTGCTTTTTGTCTCTGAGCCATCTCTCCAGCCCTCATAAAAATAGCATAACAATATCAACAATGGCAAAGGTGGGACTGATGGTGTAAACAACCAGAATTATCATTTCTGTGTGCCAGACCTTGTATAGTCTTTCTGTACAGTGACCTCTGATAGTGCAGTTAATATCCCTGTAGTCCAGAAGGGGAGTGGGCAACACAAAAGCATCTCTGATCATCCCTAGGTCTCCAAGCTTAGGCTCAAGAGCTTAAGGCTTTATTCTGATATCATATGGTAGATTGGGGCTTCAGGGAGGCATTAGATTTTGAGCAAGAGATTTGACTAAGTGTCACATGATCTTTCTACAGGGAGGTTTTAGACTTTGTTTTATTCTTTAACAATTTTGCACATGTGTATAATTCATCATTGTCATCCTGAACCCTGCACCCTCTCTGTCCTTGTTTCACCCCAGCCAACTCCCATCAAGTTGTCCATCCCACATCCCTGTCTTTTGGTTTTGTTTTGGTTTTCCTTGTAACCTACTGGGTTACCTGCTCCCAGGAGCATGGATGTGAGGCTGCCCCCTGGAGCCTTCAGTGATGACTGTATCACTGAAGACTGACTTCTCCTCTAGCAGCCTTTGTCCACAATTAGCCCCACTGGGCTGAGCCCCAGGAGCCGTCCCCCATCTATGACTGAATGTTTACCAGTTCAGTCTTATGTGTGCCCTGTGTAGGCAACCTCAGCTGTTGTGAGTTCATGAGTGTCATGACTATGTCATGACCATAAGAAGCATGTCACATCCCTTTTTCCTTTCAATCAGCTCTTACATTCTTTCTACCCCCTCTTCCAAGATGTTCTGTTAGCTTTGGAGGGGGGATATGGGTATCACGTTTAGTGCTGAGCAGTTAGTGGTCACTTGTTCTCAGCACCCCTGAGTCTGTACCATCTCTGCCTTTCACTGCAAAGAGAAGCTTCTTTGATCAAGGCTGAGGACAGCCTGTGGATATAAACAGAAGAGGCAATTTGACAACATGTCTAATTAGCAAGACAAAGTAGTAGACTTGCCCCTAGTGCTTTTGACCTTCTCACCCATGGGTCTTGACCAGGTCCACAGTACTGGGCATGAACTCCTTCCTATAGAGCAGGCCTCAGATCCAAACAGAATGTTGTGCCAGTAAGCGCCTCTTGCCTAGCAAGTTAGTACTGTAGTATTCAAGGTCGAAAGCTGAGGAAGACCATTGTAGAACTTTGATTTGTACTCAGTTACAGAAATCAGTCCAAAGTGATTTTGGTTAAAACAAAGGCGGGGACGGGATCTAGTATTATGATAGTTAATGTTGATTACCAACTTGATAAGATCGGAAATCACCTAGGGGACAAACCTCTTGGACATGCCTGTGTGGAGGTTTCTAGGCTGCATTAATTAAGGGACAGCCTAAATATGGATGGCACCATCCTATGAGCTGGGGTCCTGGGCTGAATAAAAAGGAGAAAGCAAGATGAGAACCAGTATTCATCTCTCTCCGCTTCCTGTTTATGCAAGGTGAGCAGCTGCCTCACACTCCTGCCACTGTGCCTTCCCTGCCATGGTGGACTGCATCCTCAGTAAGCCATTTGTTCCTTAAGCTGCTTTTGTCACATTTTGGTCACAACAAGAAGAAAAGCAACTAACACGGGTGGCCAGTACAGTGAATGGGTTTAAAGATAGTCTAGGCTGCAGGCAAGTTTGGACCAGGTTGCTTAGATGATGTTTTTGTGGCTGGGTCTTTATCTCTTTGGTAGATTGGTTTCTCTCAGTCTGACTGGTCCTACATAGAGGAAACTTGGTGCTTGCATGTTAGCAGTACAGATCTCGGTAGATGGAGACCTTCTCTTCTTCCTAATTCTGCAGCATTGCCTCTGGCTGGATTACCTCTGTTCACTTGTCTTGAAACCAGTCGTCATGTTTGAAGAGTCTGGGGAGGAATTTATAGTTCCCCTTAGAGCCCTATCATGCTTTTCAGTCACAGAATGGTAAGGACATGTCTCCTGAGACATGGAGAACAGCCCTGATGTCAGATCATGTGCTTTCCCAAAGAAAAAAGACTAGGGGTTGGTCATGGTTGAGAAACACATAGCTGCCTGTATTTATGGTTTGGTATCAGCTTCCAGACTCATCAGAAGCATCCTACTATCTGGTCCAGCCCTAGCTATGGAGTCCCTAGGGTCTTTGACTTAACAATTTTACTTGACTGGTAAAGAGATTATGAGAAATTTAAAAATCAAAGTAATGTTCAAATGGCATATCCAGATTAAATGTGGGTACTATATCTGTCAACATAATACTTAAGAACTGACTGAAATCTAGGGACCATGTCACACAAACTGCATTATTGAGGCCTAGGTGATATGGGAAAAGTAGCAAAAACTGTCTAATGTCTAGTTAGAATGGCACGCCTATGGGCTGCTGTTCCCTGGAACTAGTTTGTCTGTAGTATTTATTTCTGGGTGGTGCACTGGAAGAACAGTCTAATGAGTCAGCATGCTTAGGAAGATGTAGGTGAATGACACTGTCAGCTCAAGTTAGTTACATAAGAAGCAGTGGACAGAGTTGGAGATGTTTACCCTGGAGATGCAGAGGTTTAGAGTGCAAGGGGTCAGCTCCAGCAAATACTCAGGGCTGCCACTGAAATCACAAGAAATGAGGACAGTCCCAATGGCTCCTGATTCTGGACAGGGACGTGGCCAGAAGGCAGATGTTGAGCGCCTCATAATAATGATTGTCTGTGCATAGCTGTAGTGATCATCCCAGGAAGGGTGTGCAGTGTTCCCTATGAAAGATGCATAAGCAGAAGTCCAGTGTTCTAGGAGGGAGTCCAGCAATAGTGTTGATGAGACAGGATGACCTGTGTGACCCGACTCAGAGATCCTAAGACTCCAGAGGAGGCTGAGTGGGCACCAGGGAGACAAAGGCCATCTTTCTGATGCACGCTGCCCCGTCAGTTGCTACAGACACTGGTGTCCTCCCAGGAAGGCCTGCAGATATGTTCTCTCAGTTTTCAATCATCACACTACTCCCTACATTCCACTGATTGACACCCTTGAGACTTTGGCTTCATGGTAGGTGGCGCCATAAATAACTTCCAGCATCGCTCCCTGGATTCATGGAAATATGATTCATGTTTTTAATGGACTTATTTATTTTTCAACTCTGTTTAATTTCACTGGGTCTCCTGAGAGCAGAGCCCAAGATCTCCTCCAAGCTGCAGATGCTCTCAGTGCTAAGGTTTAGCAATTTGATTAGTTAAGTGTGATTACCTGGAGTGGCACAATGGGATAGAGGCAGGCATCCCAGGCTGTAAAGTCAGCTCAGCCGGGTATAGCTGGGCGCTTGGGGCATAGCCCTTCTTCTAGTGTGGCCGTAGTTTCCTTAACATAAAATAAGGTTATGAAAAAGAAGCCCACTATTAGAGTGCTAGCATTCTACCTACATGTTTATTATACTAAGTCTGGCATAACTGAGGGCTTGCTGAGATTTGCTCTTTAGTATGGAACCAGGATCAGGACATAAAGTGTGGAAACAGGCACTGGCTGATGAGAGAAAGAGCATGAGTTTTTACCATGAGATCACCAGGTACAGGGCCAGTTGGGGGAATGTTTTCCTTGGTAATTTAGCCCCTAAGTTCCTAGCCCAACTTGTCACCTCACTTTGCTAATCTGCTTTCATCCTCTACTGTCTCATTCAGCACCTCCGGTTCCTGTCTGTGTAGTTTTCTACCTGGGCTAACTCTTCCCTCATTCCCTCCATTCCTCGGATGCTGCATTGTGCTGGCCCCTTGGCCTCTTACAGCTGTGTTTTTTGTTTCCTGACTCTTACCCGTGATAGCATTCTTCTTGTGTCTCTTTCCTCCTCCAGTGTCCAGAGCTGTCCCACAGTACCACTCTGCTCCTGTCTCCTGGTATCCTCCCATCCCCTGACTGTCCACCTGGCCTCCTTTAGAGCCTGGCCCGTGCTCCCTCGTGTTCTGCTCCTCCCTCGGAGACCCTCTTGTGATTCCTGTCATCCTCCCTTTCCTTTCTCAGCCCTGCTGACTTAAGGTCTTTGGGTCTCAATGTCAGTGCCCTTGACCTTAATCAGGGGCATGTTCCCCTTTCCCCTCTGCTTCCCCTTCATGCACAGCTCTTCCTTTTCCTTCTTGTCATTATTACTGACTTCGTAGCATCAGGAAGCAGGAAGCTATTATCAGGAAGCAGGAAGCTGTTATCAGGAAGCAGGAAGCTGTTATTCTCTTCTCTTCACGTCCTCCTCTTGTCTCTGGCACCCATGACAGTGCCTGGCCTGTCTCCTGGTATCCTCCCATCCCCTGACTGTCCACCTGGCCTCCTTTAGAGCCTGGCCCGTGCTCCCTCGTGTTCTGCTCCTCCCTCGGAGACCCTCTTGTGATTCCTGTCATCCTCCCTTTCCTTTCTCAGCCCTGCTGACTTAAGGTCTTTGGGTCTCAATGTCAGTGCCCTTGACCTTAATCAGGGGCATGTTCCCCTTTCCCCTCTGCTTCCCCTTCATGCACAGCTCTTCCTTTTCCTTCTTGTCATTATTACTGACTTCGTAGCATCAGGAAGCAGGAAGCTATTATCAGGAAGCAGGAAGCTGTTATTCTCTTCTCTTCACGTCCTCCTCCTGTCTCTGGCACCCATGACAGTGCCTGGCGAAGAGTTGGTGTACAAATGCTTCCTGAATGAAAATTTGAGGGAGTAAAGTGTGCCCTCCTCTGGCTCACAGCGCCCACAGTTCGCTCCAGTGTCTCCTGAATGAACTTGTGGCTTGTTACCATGTGTCCCTCCCCTTCCCCTGCGATTTCTCGTTTCTGTCTTCGGTCAGGTTCTTGTGCCTTACTGACCTCCCTGATAGAAACCACACACTTGTTTCCTAAGTTTCACTTTTGTGCGCCTTCTGCCCTGTACAGCGTTCTTTGCCCACAGTCTTCTTCTGAACCCATACTTTGTGTGCCTTTGCTCAGCGTCATTTCTCCCCATGTGTGATCCCGTGTGGGAACTGCTCTGACCAGCATACGTACAAATGCTATGACATCTGCTGCTTTGAGGTCTCTCTACCTGTGTTCTGAGGAATTTCTTTCGGTAAAAGCCTGTTTCACTTAGCTTTTTAGTCCCAGTGACCATCCAAGTGCTATTTATGTGTCCTTATTGTTTATTCTGTGCACACATTTACTGCAGGTCCTCCCCCCACCTTCCTTTCCTTTCTGTTTTTGACTTTTTGAGGCAAGTTCTCATGTAGCTCACACTAGCCTCAAACTTGCTGTGTGGCCAAGGATGACCTTGAATTCTCCCTGCCTCCAATTCAAGTACTGGCATTACGGTATACACCACTATGTCCAGCTTAGTGCAGCGTTTCTAACCTCCTGATTGGGGAGCAGGAGCTGCTGGTAAACCAGGGCTCCTGGTTCTCAAAGCTGTGAGCATCTGTGACCTTGAGACCCAGGGCATGGCTCCACAGCTTCTCCTTCCCTGTGGCTGTGATGTTGTCTCTTGGACTTGAGTGGTTGCTCCATTTGACTTGGGATCATCCTGTTACTTTCCTCCAGGTGCACCTTTCCACATGGGCCTGGTGGATTTTATTTGCAGAATGTGGTTCTTTTTTTTCTGCACCTCAGGGGCTGGTGCTCAGCTCTTGGTAAGTTGCCAACATGTGGAAACAGGGGGCCTTAAAGCCCTTCCTTACATTTTTCACACCTGCTGCCTGTGATAACTTGTAACTAGCTCAGCAGGGAAGCTTCTAGTGGCCAGAGAGGCAGGCTAGGGAACATGTGGGTGTTATATGAGGGCACATGTCTCCAGAGCATGTAAAGTCCAGGTCATTGATAACCAGTGTCTTGATAAGGTGTAGGATATTAATTTCAGAGCTGATTCCAACCCTCATCCTTGTATTGCTTTCCTAAAGCTATGGTTTGCTTTTCATTTATTCTTATCAGAGCAAAAGCTTCCTGAAATAAATGTGCTTGACAGCCACCCCAGTGAATTTCAACAGAAAGGAAGGAGGTCCGGACACCTGACCACTCCTCAGGGTTGGAAGGAGAACCAGAGTTCTAAGTCAGGGTTCAGGGGCAGTGGTGCAGTGGTGGAGATGCAGTGTAGATGGGAACTTGCCCACATGTGACTGACTTCCCAGCTTCCCGTGCGCCTCCCCTGTCCCTCAGAGATTGTGCTGGAAGGTTTTCATGAGTTCAGACTATACAGGACACCAGTGAATGATTGATAAGGCTTCACTGTCCCCTGGATCTGGTCTCTGGCAGCTTCCATAGCTGCAGAGCTCATTTTGGCCTTCCTAGTTACCCAATTGTATCACCTCCTAAGGGTAATACGGGGCATATAGACATCAGATGCTAAATGTAAAATGAAATTGAAGGTGTTATATAAAAGCTGTATTGATTTTCTTAATGGATCAACAATGAAGAGCTTTTCTAGTCAGCACATAATAGCTATTAGCACTAGGCTTAAGTGAAGGAATGAGAATGTGATTGTGACCGAGTGGTGTGGAACGGCCCACAGGCTGCAGAACACAGAGTGGGGTTGCAGGTGCCTTGAGCTAAGTAAGAGTCTCATTAAGGTCTTGGTACAAAAAGGGCAGTTTTGTAGACGGTGAGATGGGTGCAGAGATGGTCTCTGCTTCCCTGCACCCAGCTTTCCATCTTAAAATACCATTGGCTTTCCTGTAGAGAAAATGACCCTGGAATATCTGTGTTGTGTCTCCTGGAGGAGCCTCAGATGCTGCAGAAACCAGAAAGCCTACTTTCTATGAATCTCAGTGCCTGCCTTATTCACAGTTTTAATTATTCCTAGGCAACCTTTTGAAATATTAAACAGACCATTCTGTAAGTCAACTCTTAAGTTTTGAAGTATTTATTGTTCTCAGGAGTATGATACAATGTTGTACTGTCTGTGCTGCCCACCTGGGATAGGAATTATTTTTGGTCCATTGTATCCACACTGTATACACTACCCACTTGTAAATCGATTAGAAGACTTGATTATCAGACTACTGCAGTAGCATGGACTTATTTTCAGGTGATACTTATTGTCCTTAATAATGCCATCAAGCATAGAACTAGCATGCTGCCAATTGGGAAAGCTACGGAGTGCTTTCTTTGGATAATAAAAGAAAAACTGTCCTCCTAAGAAAAATGCTACATGCTGATGCTGCTACTGTTCCCAGTAAGGATGAATCTTTTACCCATGAAATTTAAGGAAAAAGGAAAGCATGCTAATTTTCACAGCTTTCAAACTGCAAAAAGTTATGGCCTCAGTATATGAGAAGTACTGAGTTAAGATGGGGAAAAAAAGCATTCAATTTGTGTATGCATGTATAGGAAAAACCCATATATACAAGATTCAGTGCTGTGTACCGTTTCAGGCGTACCCTCCAGGTCTGCAGACCTGTCTCCTTTGGTGAGAGGGATGCTGTTTGGTTCTTGTGGCTGATGTAAGGCATCACATCTTAGTGACTTAAAGAAAACCCATGTTTTTTGTTTTTTGTTTTTTTTTCTTCTAGAAGACCAAAGTCTAAAATCATTCTCAGTGGACTGAAGTCAAGCTATGGGTATGGCTTTTTCCTTCTGGAGGCCCCAGGGAAGAAACCACCTACTGGAGTTTTTAGGTTCAAGGAGCCACTGACTGGCATAGTTGTGGCTCCTTCCTCATCTCCAAGGCCAGCAGAGTGGCATCTGTAGGTCACACTCTCTCATCACTCATTCAGAGCTCTGCTCTGCCTTTCTCTCTTTGCCTATAGCTCTCTTGCTCTCCTGTTCTAAGGAGCCTTACTAGTGCATTGGGCAACCCAGGTGATCCCAGATAATCAGATCATATCCAAATCCTTGATTGAATTATACTTTGCAGAGCTCATTTGGCAAGATAACAGATTCACAGGGTGTAGTGATTACGATGTGACCATTTTGGGAGGTGTTGGGAGGGCATGTGTCTGTGTTCTTTCTTCCCTGTCCTTCTTGAGTGACAATGCAAGTTGTGTCATCTGCTTCTTATAAAAACATCTTCATTCTTAATCTCATGTGTACAGTTTTGAGTTCTGTAATTTTTACTTGTAATGTAAATATTCAACTGTGTTTATAGTTCAAGCCTAAAAAGTAGTAGTAGATCTATTGGTCTGTATTGTTCAATTTGTTATACACTTACCTAAAATTTGTCTGAATGTTTTATCAGTAACCAATGATGGGTTAAGGTTTTCTGAAAAGGGAAGGACCATAATTTCTACAATTTGGTGGTCAATTTGATTACAGATACCAATTTGCCAAGAGAAGGGAATGGTTTTAGTCTGAGATTATTAATGTTCTATTAATTATTATAAGTAAAAGATAGTCATAGGTATACTTAGTTTGGAATGCTATTGGGTTTTATCAAGCAAAGCCACACATACTCCATGATCCATCAGATCTGTCTGTCCACTGTGGCACACCCAACAGAAGTGTGTGCACAAGACACATGCACTTGGGCATTTGTGAGCATTATTCATGGTAGCACCAAATAGGAAAATGGCCATAAATGGGCATTTATGATAGTATAACTTAAAGCAGACAAATAGCATCATTACCTATATAGTGAAGTATGGTAGAGTGGCAAGAGGGGACATACACTCACAGTGCTGACCAGAAGAGGATCAGTATGAACCGATAAGCACTGTATAATTCCAATTCTGTAGACCTCAAACCAGGCAAGACTTAATGTAGACCCTTGCCAGTCCAGACAGTGGTTAAGTCTGGGGGAGATAAGATAGCCTAGACACTGGGGTACAGGAAAGATGTTCGGGTGCCGGCAATCACTTAGTTTTCTTTCAGCTGTGTATGTGACAGTTATACAGGTGTATTACTTTGTGATTATTTACCAAGCATTTTGCTTGTGATTTAGTCACTTTTCTTTAAAAACCTATGGAGATTGGGTTGGGATATGGTTCATTCAGTAAAGAAATTGTGAGGACCTGAGTTTGGATCCCTAGAACCCACTTAAAAAGAACGTCTTGATGGTGTGATGCCAGAGATGGTGAGTGGGAGGTAGAGACTGGCAGAGCTCCCCGGACATGCTAGCCTAGCCTGCCTGGAGGGGTTCTGAGCCACTGAGAGACCCTGTCTTCAAAGGTGGCATCATTACCTATATAGTGATGGGGTAAAACCCCAGCTTATCTCATGCAAGTGTGTATACACACACACACACACACACACACACACACACACACACACACACACACACACACACACATACACACACACAACACACAATAGCTAAGCACAAGTTTAATTTGAAGTGATTGTGTATGCTTTTCGTTCTTTAAGATGAGAGGAGTTTTATTAACCTTTGGGATTTATGAATCTGTGTCACTGTTTAACTTTGAAATTCAAATGCTATTTACGTGTGGAACTTTTCTTTGGGGACTGCCTGGTGGTTAACACCTCTGTTTCAACCACACTGACTTCTTCCCTTCTCGTCTTATTGTCACTCTGAGGATTTGATCACAGCATTTGTTGATAGAACCTTGCTTCTGAGTGAGTGTCTTGATCAATTAGAAATGAAACCAGTGTTCCTACCAGGCCTTCAGCAGAGATCCCTTAAGTTAGCATTAGAAGTATTATTGCCTAACATTGATACTAAGCTCCATTAATGATTGTTACTTATCTGTATTAGTTAATAAACACAGATCTACAGAAAATCCTTCTGCCTAGAGAGAAAGGAAATTCTTAATGTAGAAGATATGGACAGCTGAGAAGGAAGCATCATCAGAATGACAGGAACCTCTTCCATCTCCACTCTGTGAAGTAGGGTTTGGCAGCATATGACCTACAGTTGTGTTAGCTTTGATCTGCCCACTGTTTTAACCATTTTAAAACTCATTGCTAATGGCTAAATGTTGAGAAATTGCCTATAAACTCAAGATATGTTGCTTTTCTTTAAAAACTAAATAGATGAGCCAGCAAAAGCATACCCTCATGTCACGGTGGCAGCCATCAGGGGCTGAGTGGTGGCTGTCCCCTTGAGGGTGCTTGGATGCTCTAGTTTGTGTCTCTCCTTCCTCATAGGTCTCTATATCTCCCCTACAATATTGTTTTATGCAGAACAGAAATGAGGCTTCTGGTATCTGTGTGAGCCACTTGTTGACCTTGCCTGGCTCAATCAGGCACTTACTCTCTGCCTGGTGCTGGGCTACAGGTATTGCATACAGGTATCTTATTTATTCCTCAAACAACTTCACACTTTATAAAGATACTGAGGCTCAGGGCTACTGAAGTCTTTACCAATGCCGCCCACTAGTGAGCAAAGCTCCTTGTCTGAAGGACCCACAGGCTGCAGTCTCCCAAGGATTTGAGATATAGAACAACTGGGGGATGTCCTTTGAAAGTCATTTTTCTCAAGTTTTAGGCAAGGACAAGACAAGAGACATGTGATAAGGGGCTATTTTGGGTGAGAAGGCAGATCACATTCTATGGCTAGCAGGATTATTATAAGCCAACAGAAGCAGAAAATTTGATTATTCCTCTAATGAAATTTGCATTTTGTTTCTGCCATGGACTTACACAATTAAGAGCAGGAAGGGACATTGGAATCACCCAGGCAGGTCTGTACACTGAGCACATGAAACCTTTGGAAAACCACACTAGGCTTTGGGGATGGTTGAGGTCAAAGTCCTCCAGGACAGCCAGACCTGAGTTTGGTGACAATAGACAACCTGCAGGTGGGGTTCTTCAGCATAATGGGTGGCCATGGTGTTACAAAGGCTGTGAACAGTGCTTGTCCTACACACCTTCCTTTTCCTTCTTGTGCTTTTGTGGAGTGCAAAACAGTCTCCAGGAAAGAATGCAAGAGTAGTGGGTTGGAGTCCCCTACTGTAGCAGTGTGGAAGAGATTGGCAGATGGTGAGTTTGCCCTTTAGACTAGAATAGGAAAAGTTGTTTACTGATTGCACTGCAAATAATATCAGACTGGACACTAGTGGAAGGCAGTGAGTGGGGTGAGAGGGTGGGTCTTGGTCTGGTCTTTTGCCTGAAGTACTTTCTCCTTTAGCGTTTCATTGTGTGACGTTCCTGCACATAATTTGCGTAATTTTAAGGAGCGCAGTCCAGACTGCGCAGTGTACAGTTCTGGGAGATTAGCATGAGCCATGAACTGCTGTGCATGTCATTTCCAGCTGTGCGGACTCCAGGATGCAAGTAGGGACCATGGGAATCGGGATCATGCAAATACCTTCAGGTCACTGGGTGCTGGGCTATAGCTCTGTACTATCAGGTTACAGCACTCCAATGCTAAGGGTTTGGGATTCCTGGGCCACTCCTGACAATTCCTTAATGGGTACCTGCTTAGTTTTCTGGTTTCATATTAAAAGACTTCCCCCCACAAAAGGTCAACCTACCTGGTCCAATAATCCTTTGTTTTGCATGAGAGGCAGTAGACTACTGGGTTGGTGTACTCATCCAGCTGCAGCCTCCGCAACCTCTGTGAGGCCTGGTTGTAGTCACCTTGCAGACAGCCTGGCTTCACCCACGTTCGCCATGTTACTGTTTAGGGATCGTAAAGGCAGAAGAAATGCTGGCATTCCCCCTCATTCATTCCTGCCCACGTCTGTTTCATATATTTGCAGCACCCTTTTGGTACCCCAAAGTGTAGGAGAGACCCTGAAACATCACAGCTGTGGTCTTCAACGCCTCTTCAGCCCCTTGGAGCCACTGTGGCTATATTTGGAGAAAATTAACTATTTTAGTTGGAGGACCAGATGTGTGAGAACTTTGCAGAATGACAAGGAAGAAAGGGCCAGCCTTTAAGTTAAGGTTTAATTATTTCCAAGACAGATTTGTCTGATGGGCCTGTGACTGGGTCTGCACATCTTATTCTATTCCCCAGCCTCACCTGAAATGCTGTGTGTCCTCAGCTGCCTCTTCACCTCTTGTAGCTTAGACTGATGCCTCTAAAATTGAGGATACTGCTCCCTACTTGATAGGATGCAAAAGAGCCCCCTCTTGATTAGCAGAGAGTTGTCTTAGCATCAGTTGGGCCTAGCAGCTGTTTTGAGTATACTGTCTGTTCTCAACCAGGAACTATCTCAAGAAGTCAACAGAGTAGCCGTTAGGCCTGAACTAAAGGGAAGAACACTGGAGATGGCAGATGTCCCTCTTTGCAGGCTGGGACCTTCAGACCATGGCTGTTTGGCGCTTTGGCTCCAGCAGAGGGCACTGCAGGCCCCATTTCATGGGCATCTGTGAAGGTCCTGAGTTGAGTACAGCCAGTAATGGGGGCCTTAGCTTGAGAAGTCTCTCACTGCCCCTCTTGGTCCCACCAGGATCAGATAGTGTGACTTTGTTGAACATGCTGTCCTATCTACATGGAAGGACCCCTCCTGCCACTCATTAGGGATGGAGGGTGTTCTGTTTCTGATGCAGTCACTGAGCTTTAGAGCCTGGAGGTAGATCTCTCATGGTTAGTCATTCATTCAATAGTCAGGCCCAGGGCTAGAGCTGTATCTGAGCCTGCCTCTGGAGCTTATCTTCCAGTGCGTGGAGGGAGGTAAGTCAAGGACACATTCGTACCATGCCGTGCTGAATAGTGACAAGGCAACAAACAGAAATAAAGCCGGGTGAGGTGGTGGCACAGGTGATGGGGCGTATGGCCTGGTGGGACATGAGAAGGGGAGTACTGCTTTAATGGTGTGGCTGGGCAGGCCTTGCTGACAGATGGCATATCAGCAGAACCAGGTAGAAATGGGAGGACAGCCATTGAAGGTAGAGGGCAGCAGAAGGTGGAGGGTACCTGGTACCCTTGTAGCACAGCTGGAGGCTGGAGAGACGCTAAGGAGTGATGCGAGCCTCGGCAGGCTGGTCTGGGTTCCTGACCCCAACTTCATGCTCTTTGTCCTGCTCTTCTATGGGAAGCTTCTTCCTTGGCAGCCTGCTCTTAACTGCTGCTGCTGCTCACAGGTAAGAGGAACCTGAGCTAGCCTGTCCTCCCCTGCCCTATAAGCACGTCACCTGGATCTCAGACTCCTACATTTGCTAGATGAGAATCCCTGGGGGAATTTGCATAGTGTATTGACTTCCACCCACCCCAGCACCTAGGACAAATAGTGACTCCACCTGCCCCATATCTGCTAAATTTGGGATGGTGATATGATGTGTGGGGAGGGTGCTGCCATCAGGGTTTTGAACAAGTGCCTCAGGTCATCCTTGTTTTCTGGTCAGTTTGGGAAATTTGACCTAAGTTAAAGCGAAGTGTCTGGGTCGCTGATTGTTGCTCCCCTGCCTGCCCCAGCCTCATGGACTCGCATGCCACACTGACCACCACAGACACTGATCGAGTGCCTGCTGCCTGCCCTGCCCTGAAGCCTCACTTTCCACCTCTCCTCTGCCTGGAAAGCTGTAGTCTTCACACGAGGTCCTCAGCCAGTGTCTGGTTTGTGGTTTTCTGTTAATCCCTTGCTCCAGGTAAGTAAGCCTGAAGTAGAGAAGATGCCCAGTAGGTACTGGAATGCCAGAAATAAGTGACACCAGCAAGGCTAGGGAGATGGTTCGGTCTGTATAGCACTTTCCATGTAAGCGCAAAGACCTGAGTTCGAATCTCCAGGACCCATGTAAAAACCCAGTTTTGGAGGTGTGTGTCTGTAACCCCAGTACTGAGGAGAGGCTGGAGACAGGTGGATTCCTGGACCATTCTGATCAGCCAGTCCAGCCAAATAAGTAATCTCCAGCTTCAGTGAAAGAGCCGATCTCAAAAAGTAAGGTGGAGAGTGAGTAAGGTAGATACCTGACGTTGACCTCTGACTTCTGCACATTTATACACCTGCATGCATGTGTGCACACACACGTACACACACACACACTACATACAACACATACAGATGGTATCAGCGGCTTCATTTATGAAGCATCAAACACAAGTCCTTAACTTGCCTCTCTCCTTTGCCCTTTATATCTGCCCTGTAAGGCAGGTCCTGGTGGCCTCATTTAGCAGATAGGGAAATGGAAGCTTGGAGAGGTTCAGTGACTGGTTCAAGTTGAGAGCTAAGGAGTTTTGCTGTTAATATGTAACTGGAGCAGCCGTGTCTGCTCAGCCTCTTAGGGGTCTTTTACCTCTTAAGTGGGTAAGACTCTGGACTTCATCTCTCTTCTATGGAAGGTCACTCCTTCTTCCTTCGATACCCAGAGAACTTGGGGAAATTTAGTTACTGCTCCGTGTATCTTCACCTTAGATGAGAGTGTTCTGATCCATACTTCTCCCCCAGAAGTGTACTGACCTCTTTTCAAACAGAGTTTTCCTGCTTACCTCTTGGAATTGTGGGCCAATTACTATCCCCCCATTGATAACTGAGCCCAACCTTTGGAGAGAGATGGAGGCTTTGCATAGTGGAGATAACCTTAGGAGGAGCCACTTTGTTACTGATACTGTGTGACCCACTTGACACACTATGGGGCATTTGGGTTCCTGGAGTGCTGAGATCCTCAGTCTAGATATGACTATAAGCATATGTAGACACCGGGATCATCAGACTGCACACAAGAGTCTATCCTGAGGCAGCTGGGAAAGAGACAGGTCTGGAGAGACACAGGCATCTCACCCACAGCTTAATTTTATGTTTTGCATAAACAGTCAGAGGTAAGTGGCATGAAGGGGCAGATAAGTAAAGATCTCAGGGAGTACTTAAACGCTTGTGCTCTGGTCTCCTGGTCTCTCCTAATAGTGTCACCTGCTCTGAGGGCTCTCTGGTGAAAACAAAGGGAATCTCTGTCTCTCTGATCCAACCTTTGCCCTAGGCAATCTCTCTTGCTTTCTAGATGCTTCCCTGGCCTGTGGTAATCAGAAAGAGACCCTTGTATTGTTAGTTGCTTCAATTTTTTCCCCCACTTGATCCCTTTCTAGGGGAAGTCTCTTGGCTCTTTGAGTTTTTGAGGCAATTCTTTCTTCCTGTCCTTAGTACAGGGTAATGAAAGTTCACTTACAGTGAGTCTTTGTCACATGTACTGTTCTGAACACTTACACTGTGTTTCATAAGACATTTCTTGGGTAGGCACTAGTACTAGCCCCTGTTGTAGACCAAGTTCTGGGTATTAAACTTGGCCTAGGTTGAAGCCAGTGGCATCGGGATCAACTCTGAGCTCCTCCTCACCATGACCCCTACCTCTTGCTGCCCTGCCTCCCTATTGATCTTCCCCTTCCCATACAATCCATAGACTGTAGGTGATTCTTTCAGTGTGCTGAGCATCGTGTGGGTCAGCAGAGAACAAAGATGAATGAGATAGTGCCTAAAGACAGCAGAGGGCCAGAAGTAACAGTGTACCACTGGTGTCAGGAAAACAGTACACAGGGTGGCATGGTGGGACTTTGCATGGCCAGAGGTCAGACAAGGGCTGCACAGAGAAGCTGATCATCCAGCAGCGTCTTGAAAGGCCAGTAGGAATGCCCCGGGACCCAGAGGAAACGATGGCTTTACTGTAGATAACAAAGAGAAGCAAAATACTCCTGGCAGGAGGGAAGCTAGACAGTGACCTATGGGCACTGAGTGTCCCTATTCATGTTGCCCATCAATGAGGACCACCTGCCTTTTGGGAACGGGGATATCAGGGTATTCCTCCAAGCCACTCTGATGATGGCTGTTTTCTTGCATAATTCCCAAGCGTAAAATCTTCAGCTATGAACTTTTCCATTTGCTTGAGTTCACCTGTGTAACATGGGAGTAAACATTTCTGTGCATAAGACCTACCCTCTGAATTCTGCTGTGACTGTTCCACAGTTCTCAACACCTGAAGTTCAAATGTCAATTAGGTGGCTTCCAGGAGTTGGAAGCCTTTTATTACAGAGTTTGAGTGAGTGAAAGCGTTAGTATAGGAAGGAGAGCATAGATTGTTTTTTCCTTTTTCTTTTTTAGAGACAGGTTCTTACATAGCCTAGGCTAGCCTCAAACTCATTGTGTAGCCAAGGATGACCTTGAACTACTGATCTTTCCTTTATCTGCCAAGTGCTCATATTACACACCCCATGCTACTACATCTGTTTCTTTGCAGTGCTGGGGATAGAACCCAGGTCTAGACAAGTGCTCTACCAAAGGAACTGTATCCCTAGTCTGCATTGTTTGTTTGGTTTTCAGCGTTAGACTTGGAGGAGGATGCTGATGCTTTGATGGCTGTGTGGACAGCTTTAGTGTCAACTTGACTTACCTAGGTTGAGGGAGCTTCAACTGGGGAATTGCCTTCATTGGACTGGCCTGTGGCCATATCCATGGGGCATTTTCTTGATTGTTGAGTGATGTGGGTGGTGCCACCCCTGGGAAAGTGGGCCTGTGTTGCATAAGAAAGCAGGCTGAGCAGGGGCCAGGGGATCAAGCCAGTAAGCAACATTCCTTCATGGCCTGTGCTATAGTTCCTGCCTCCAGGTTCCTGCCCTGAGTTCTTATCTTGGGTTCCCTGATGAACTGTGATCTGGGAGATGTAAGCTGAATAAACTCTTTCCTCCCCAAGTTGGCATTGGTCAGAGTGTTTTGTTACAGCAGTGGAGAGACACACTAGGACAATGGCATTAACACCTGTGCTTCAGGCCGTCACGATCACCATAATAAGTTTGAACCTTTTTTGGATGTGAGGTTTCCCCTGGGCATTCCCACCCCCTTTTTTCTCGGTGATCTTTGGCTTCACATTAATTAAGTACTCTATATGTTTGATAGTATACTAGACCGTAAGAAACACAGCTAAGATTAAGACTTGGTCCTTGACCTCAAGAAAATTGCTCTCTTGTTGGTCTGAAGTGATGTTGGGATGTGAAAGGAAGGAGGAAACTATCTCATGGGCAGAGCCTTGAAGCATGGTCCAGGGAGAAAAGTGGCAGGATGAGCTCTGTCATTGGTGACAATGAGGAGGGGGCAATGCACAGTCTATTTGCTGAGATCACTGAATGATATCAGGCGTGCTCTTAAGAGACTAGTGTGCTTAATTAACCAAGCATGTGAAGTGCTCTTACTATGGAAACAGAGGATGCAAATCAAAATCCTGGGCCTCTTCATGTAGTACTCCAGTGAACAGGCTCCCGCATCAACTTCTGAGTCTGGTAGAAATTCACTGTGTCTTCAGGCTTTCTGGATGTCCCCATCTACTGTTGTACCTAGATCCTGGAGACCTCTCATGCCACCCACGATCTCCCTGCGTACCCTCGTCTTTGCTGTCAGTGATGCTGTATTAATAGCAGTAATTAAGAAGCCTCATTTCGTCAGGGAAAATAGATTCCTCTCAGACCCAGGGAGGACCTGGTGTTGTTTCTGTTCTTCCCTCTCCACTGATGCATCTGTGGAGCACAGGGCTGTCAGTTACACCCATGACTATGGGATGCTCAGAAATCTTCCTCAAATGCCTCTCAGGGAATTCATGTCCCTTCCTCCCTGAGCTGAGTAATTTCACCTACCATTGAAGACCAGAGTCAAGAGAGAGGGGAGGGAGTAGGCTTCTCAAACAGAAACTCCTGGATTTATCATCTTTGCTACTACTATGTGAATTAGACAGGGCAGGACTACAGCTGGAGGTGGTGGGCTTCTTGGTGTATGAAATCCTACTTAGTCTTTGGAAAAGCCCTCGGGCCCTGTGGACTTTTTCATTCACTGTGTCTATTACTAGCTGGGAGCTAAGGATGTTGGATATTCCATGGTGGGGACAGGAGGCAGGGAGGATTGGAGATTAGCTGGAAAATTAGGGTAGAAAAGAGATATTCCTAAATGTTGGTATCCCACACTAGTCCTGCATGTGTGAACCAACTGTCAATAACAGTTTATCATCCATGAACTTTGTACAGATGCCAGCCTTTATACTGCACAGCAAATTAGACACAGTGTTCCATTTAACTCGCATAGGAACGTGCCTGAGACATACCCTGCTCCCACTTGTTACATGCAGAAGCTGAGGTCCGAGGAACTCAGACCTTGCCTTCCTCATCTATCTGTGATGTTTTGCCCGCTGTACTTAGGATGATTCGATAATTAGTTATTGAACCTGGACCCATTCAGATGGGAAGATACTCCTGATGAGGATGCCCCATGTGGCAGCAGGAGTAAACAGAGCATGATCCAGGGAAACTGAGGAACTTGGTCCCTAGCTTTTGCCACACCTGGGAGCAGGGCATTGTGCCCTGTGCCTTCAGCAGCAGAGCCTGCTAGGTGAACCCAGTCTTTCTCCGTTCCTCCCACGCCTCTCCTTCCCGTGGGGTCATGTAAGTCCCCTGCACCCTGACAGACTTTCAGATGCCTGCAGCAGGGAGTCTCATGAGTGTGTTCCCCCAGATAGCATGCAGAGCAAGCATTGTCCCTTCAGTCTGTAGGCAGCACCTTATCCCCAGACTACCTCCAGGAGGATCTGTTTACTCGCCCCCATCCCAGGACCACCCCAGGAGGTCTGATCCTCTCCCCTCAGGCCTGGCAGTGGTTCAGTCTTGGAGCACACCTGACTCTTTCTCTTTAAATAGGATCAATTTGCATTCCACCAGCAATCTCCTTACTCTGAGGGATTCCTAGGACATTAAATTAGCAGAAAATGACGTTAGTGCTAAGAACCCAATTCAATTACCTGAAAAGCAAGTATTATTGTAAAGAATCACACAGCCATCCCTTTACCTCCCAGCCCACACCATACCTCACACCAAATCATATTAATATTACTTTCCTCTTAGTTTGGAGACACTTCTGTGTTTTTGGCAGGTCACCTCTCAGACACAGACTATGTAATAATGTTCATGTCAGCCCAAGGCAAGTTCATATATCATTTCTCCCATTCCATTGGCTGGCTTTCTGGCTGTGGGGTATAGATATTAATTCTTACAGAGGCATTGTTACTGACCCTGTCCATGCCCCCACCTTTCTGAATCCAGCCACTTTCCCGTTCATGCTGGTTTATTCTTGTCTCTTAACTCCACAAATATTTTTATGCCATTACTGCTGCCATAACTCTTTGCTTTTTTCCTGGAGACTGTTCCACTGGGAAAACTCCCTCCTTGAACTTGAACCTTTTCTTCTTGCATCTCTGCTTGTGTTCGTTATGTCCTAAATAGGGGACAACGCTTTTCTACCCTGTGCACCAGTGGTGGGGCTAAGTAATATTTTTAAAGCACAAACAGAGAATAAGATGGTGGAAATCAATACTAACAGCTCCTCTTGTTATTACTAAGTGATGGGAAGGTGGTTCAGTCTTGGTGTGTGTCTCCCCAGCTAAATTGACAGCTCCTCTAGGACAGGATTATATCATTTCATTCAATTTTGTGTCATCATGAGAAAATTCAGAGTACTTGGTAAGTACTCACAGAATTTAATTGAGTGGACTAGGTAAAATCCAAACCCGCTTGGGGAAGGGAGGTATGATAAAGACATTGGACTCCCCCACATACCCTGGTGGGTTGGGGAGAAAGAGTAGGTCATGAAGTTAACCAGAAACAACTTTGAGACAAATAGGAAGGTGGCATCCATCATCTCAAATTGCTGCCTATGTGGATATGTTTATTTGGGGTTCCATAGTCCTGTGTGAGGAGGGAGAGGCAGGACAGACCCCCTCTGATCACATGGTATCCAGGTGGAGTGCTTGTGGGACATAGAGGCCTAGAGCCTGCATCAGAGTCCAGCCATGTCTAGAATTCATCACGGACAAGTGGTTCCTTCTCCTTAGAGTGCAAAATAAGATGGGGAAGTTCAACCAATCCCTTATGATTGTTATCCTCTATGAGGTATAAAAATTAAAATCAACTCACAATGGTCTGTCAGTCTAAATAGTAGACCTATGAGACTCTTAGAAGAAAAGAGGAGACCAAGTCTTTGTGACCGCAGATTTGGCAAGGGCTTTTTGGACATTACATTGTGGTCTTCCTAATTTTCTATATGAAGCCATTCTTAAGACTTCTATATCCCCCTAGACCTTTGTTATTTATATACCATATTGAATATATTACAGCATATTCACTTCTGCTTGTCTCTATAATATTCTTGGGTGGTAAGACATCACCTTTTAGTCCTAAGGCCCAATGACTATCGTTTAGTAAAGAAGAAAATACAAAAGATAAGAGAAGGAGGAAGGCAAAGAAGGGAAAAGGAGGGAGAGAGAGAAGGAAAGAGAGGATGGATGGATGATGGATGGATGCATGGGTGCTGGGTGGATGAATGAGTAGATATATGTATAGATACAATGGATGAGTAAATGGTTAAATGGGTAGATGATGGATGGGTAGATAAATGAATAAGGGGACAATAGATGGGGGGTGGATGATAGATGGGTAGAGGGAGTGGATAGTGGATAGATCAGAAGGATGGCTAGATAAATAGATGGAGTGGTGGATACATGAATAGATTAATGGATCATTAGTGGATGGGTAGATGGATGGGTGAATGGTCAAAATATCAGTCAGTCTCACTTGGTTTCTCAATTCCAAAAGAGAAAAAGCAACTTGCATCAAAGCTCAAAGTTTAAAAAGCAAATTAACATTTGAAAGATATATGTGTCATCTCTGTTTGAGTCCATCTTTGGCAAGCAATCTCAGGCGTGCATTTCCCAGTGTAAATAACATTGAATGTGTTAAAAAGTTCACCAGTGTTTAAGTTCATTAAATTAATGTTGTCATTTTGAGCTGCTGAGTGTGTCTCGGGTTGTAAGCCGCTCATCACATCTCTAATTCTGTAGTAGTATCGTCTTCAGGAATGTGGGGTATATTAAAAATAGAAGAGTTCCTTTATATCAAAGAGTCTGGGACCAGGAATTAAATTACCGAAGTCTGCCACCTACTGCAGTGTAGCTTTTATTGATTTATCCCTGCAGGCCATCAACTAAGATCTGAGTGCCAGCGTTGTTCTTTGACTGTTGAGTGTGAGGGGTGGTGCACAGGCAAAAACAATCAGTTCCTGCCCTTAAGGGGCTTCATAATATTGGGGCGTGGTGGCAGGAATGAGTGAAGTGAAATTCAGATGCAGAATTGTAAGTGATATGGTAGAGGGTGGCATAGGGTGCTCTGGTGGCATAGTATAGGCCATGCTTGCTTCAAAGATGGTTGTTAGGAAAGGCTTAGACAGGAGGTGACATCAGCTTAGGAGGGAACTTGCTTGTCCATAGCTAAAGGGGCGGATGATATTCCAGGGACACTGAAAAGCATGTGCAAAGGCTTATCAAGAAGCTTCATGGGAAAGAGACAGAGGTGTTTGCCAGCAGAGCCAACCAAGAAGGAGAAAGTGTATGATCTTCAATAGTGGTAGCTAGACAGGTCACTGTAATTGTCTGAATGTCAAGGTTCTACGGTACTTCTTATACCGCCCCCCCCTATTAACTTTGCAATCACCTGTTCATTCTGTTATGGGACAGACTCTAGTGTACAAACCTGTGTCCTAAACTGTGCTGTGCTGGATAGCTTTAGTTGTCAACTTGACATACCTGGGTAAAGGGAGCCTCATGTGGGGAACTTCCTCTATTGAACTGGCCTATGGCCATGTCTGTGGGATATTTTCTTGATTGTTGAGTGATGTGGGAGGGCCCATTCTACTGAGGGTGGCGCCACCCCTGGGCAGATTGTTCTGTATTATATAAGAAAGCAGGCTGAGCACTGGCCAGGGAAGCAAGCCCATAAGCAGTGTTCCTCCATTGCTGGTGCTTTAGCTCCTACCCTGAGTTCCTATGTTGGGCTCCCTGATGAACTGTGACCTGGGAGGTGTAAGCTAAATAAACCCTTTCCTTCCCAAGTTGGTAGTGGTCAGAGTGTTTTGTCATAGTAATTGAAGGCAGACTGGAACAGAAATTGGTGCCAGGAAAGGGGTATTGGTGTGACAGACCTGACCTTGGTGTTTTGAGGAGGATTGTGGAAGTGTTTGGAACTCAGGGTTAGAAAAGCTATTGAGTGCTCAGAGTTTGTTTCTGTGGAGCTTGGAACAGTTATACTCAAAGAGTTGTGGACAATGAAGGCCTGGCTTGTGAAGCTTCAAAGGGAAGAAAAGATTATCAGGGCTCTGTGTGTAATATTTTGAATTGAGAATCTGTGGGCTCTGGTCAGCTGGGGCTGAAGAATCAGCTGTGATTAAGAAGAGACCAGAACCTGAAGTAAGACCTTTGCTTTACTGGGACAATTGATGCTGGTTAGCTGGGGCTGCAAGATCAGCTGTAAGTAACAAGAGACTAGCATCACTGTGGTGAAATCTGGGAGGTATTTCCTCAGGGTCAGCACACAGAAGCTGTGGTACAGAGGGTCCTGAGTCTTCATCTCAGGCTGGAAGCAGGACTTGGTAATGTCTCCTGAAGGGGTCACAGAGAGCAGCTAAGGATTGTCACCCTGAGAGGTCAGGAAAGGCCATTGGTGAAAGTGTAGCCTCAGTTGCAGTGAAGACCCCCAGGATTGAAAGGGTCATGGAGAGAATCTGAGGCTTTGCACACTGAGAAGCCAGAAGAGGCCACTGGTGAGGGTGCAACCTCAGTTTCAGTGGAGACCTCAACCTTTTGGAGATGCCAGGACTTGGGACGACTGCCAAGCACCAGGTGTGGAATGGAGCCAGTCGGCCTGTGAGACGAGCTGTGTGTGCTGTGGACAGCAGAGTCAGAGCAGAGCTGCCAAAAGCCTTTGGATCCCAGAAGATCGTGAGTGAATCTCAGATGTCCAGCCTTGAGCTACTTTGCTGGACTTAGGTTTTGCTTAGGTGTTCCCAGTTCTTCCCTTTTGAAATAAAACAGTACTTGTTTTGGATTTTACAGGAGCCCACAGTTAAGAGACTTTTAAAAGAGACTATGGGCTTTCAAGTGTTTGGATTTTTTAAGGACTTTTTAAGGTTGTACTGCCTTATGTTGGGATATTAATGTTAACATCATATCTTGGGAACAAAAAATGGAAAGGTTGTGGTTTAATAGTGACGTGTTTGTTGATAAGGGTCAGTTGTGCTGGATAGCTCTAGTTGTCAACCTGACATACCTGGGTTGAGGGAGCCTCAATTGGGGAATTGCTTCCATTGGACTGGCCTGTGGCCATGTCTGTAGGGTATTTTCTTGATTGTTGAGTTTTGTGGGAGGGCCCAGCCCACTGTGGGCAGTGCCATCCCTGGGCATGTTGTTCTGTATTATATAAAAAAGCAAGCTGAGTTTGGGCCCCAGGACCAAACCAGTAAACAGCCTTCCTCTATGACCTGTGCTCCAGCTCCTGCTTCCAGGCTCCTGCCCTGAGTTCCTACCTTGAGCTCCCTCTGATGAACTGTGACCTGGGAGATATAAGCCAAATAAACTCTTTCCCCCAGGGTTGGTATTGGTCAGAGTGTTTTAATGCTCTGGAGCTTTGTTCAGGTGACGATATTTCATATTCCTTGTCAGGTCCCCAAACTGTTGGCTTTGCTCCTGGCCACCAGCCAGATTCTCCTTGCCGCTTCCTCAGTGTATTCCTGCCCCAGGGCCTTTGCACTGCATACTGGATATGCTCTTTTCTTTTTCAGCCCTACATACTTACTCTTCTTCACCCTGCTTTTTGTCCTGCTCTATGTGGGGATTATCCATGGGCTTCCTGGCTCCCAGCTTCCTGTTGGGAAGATCCTGTAGGACATGAATCAGAGGGAAGGGAGGGAGGACAGGTGTTTCTTTCAGTCTTCTCTGTGGTCAGAAGAAATGAAGTGTGAAGCCCACAGCTCCTGCAGGTGGCGCTCTGTGTTCACCACTTGTGGCTTATTCCGGATCTTCCTGAGTCATCTCAGGACACTGGGGCATTGGTCCACCAGTAATAATCATGGGTTTTTGAAGTTCGGTTTCTCCAAAGCCCACTGTTCTCTTTAGTGGATTTATTGGTTTGTAGATAAGGTAATTTCAGAAGACACAGTACAGCAGAATGGAAGTCGTCCATTTCCTGTGCCTTATCATTTATTTCCTTATAGACAAACATGGGCCCAGCACAATGACATTTGACTGAACTAATTATTGATTCCATAATCATTTTTACTGCACAGTGTTTGTTTTTCAAACCACTTCATTGAGATATGATTGACACAGAAAAAGATGATTTTGGAGATAAATATGCTCCCATGAAACTCTTGTTCTAATCTGTGATCCATCACCTCCGGCAGTTTTCTTCTGCTTCATTTATGATCATTATCATTTTGCAACTTGAAGTCTAGCATCTTTACAAGTTCTACAGGTGGGGTAGAGAGCCACTGACTTCCTGCATGCTGTGCAGCAGATCAGACTCCCCTTCCTGTGCAGCTCGGACTGTATGATGATGACTCCCTCCCCATTTCTCTTCTCCCAGCCTCTCACTACGGTCACTCCATTCTCCCTATAACTGCTCCTGTGACTGGTTAGAGCGTGCTGTCTTTGCTGCTAGAACTCTGGCAGATATTCTTATTTCCTGGTTTTGTCCCTTAGATTTCCAATTTCTAACACAGTGTCGTCCCCATCATCATTATTTATTATTGGCTTCTTAATCGAGACATAGTGTCGTGTGACCTTGAACTCCTGATTCTCCTGTCTCTACTTCCCAGTGGTGGTGTGGTGATTTTAATGAGAATATTCTCCAGGGGCTCCACCTATTTGAACACTTGGTCTTCAGTTGGTGGCACTGTCTGCAGAGAATCATGGAACCTTTAGGAGGTATGACCATGCTGGAAGAAGCATGTCATGGGGGTGTGCTTTAAGAGAACATAGCTTTGTACATTTCCATCTTTTCCCCCTCTGTCTTTTTGTGCTTCCTTAAAGACATGAGTTCTCAGTTTTATGCTCCATCCACCTGTTCCATGTCTCCCCCACCACGATGGACTCTTACCCCTCTGGAACCAGAAACACAATAAGCTGATCCTTTTATAAGTTGACTTGGTCATGGTATTTTATCATAGCAACAGGAAAGTAGCTAACACAGAAGTTGATACTGAGGGCGGGGTGCTGCTATGAAGAAACTGACCATGTTATTATTTTTTTTTAAAAAAAACTTTATTGAGAATTTCATACGTGCATATAAGTTGTTGTGATCAAATCCACACCCACTCCCTCCCCTCCAACTCCTCCCATATCTCCCCATCACTTTTTTCTGACAGTTTCCTCCCTTCCTCCCTTCCTTCCCTCCCTCCCTTCCTTCCTTTCATGGGGCTTTTTGCTACTCTAACCTTCCCCTTCCTCTGAAGAGGTAACCCTAAAATCTTTTACGGATTAGATAACAGCTCCCAAATACTTTTGACATTTTTGGGCTTTGGAACAGAGTATGTTGCTAAGAGGCCCAAGGGCATTTTGACTTTTAGCCAAGAAACTGGCTACTTTTCTGTGGAGTCTTTTTACCCTAACTACCTAGCCAATTCCTACCTCCTATTCTTATCACACCATCCTCTGAAGGGGTTACCCAAATTATCGATAGGAAATTGGGACACAGACCACTTTGGTTTCTTCCATGCTGAACAGGGACTTAGGGTGAGGCAATTGGGGTACCCCTTCAGTGGATCTATCTAAAAGACTCCCAAATTGCATAACTCTTATCTGTAGGGAGAAAAGAAGGCCCTTGACTGGCGAATAGGACATGTGAAGGAGAAGTAAAGGCAAGAGGAGTTAGCATTACAATTCTAGACAGGGAACCAGAAAAAAGTCAGAACAGGGTGAATTTCAAATTATCAGAGTCCATTGGGATTTCTTGAAGAGAGCTTCCAAAAACATGCCTCTATTGAGTTCGTCCTCATTTTTCTTTTGTCTGCCAAGGCTAGACTCGAGAGTGGTGGGCTCAGGATTTGTTTTCATGCACTTTAATAACTGTTTGAGTGGCTAGAATCAGTGTCAGTTCTCTCTCAAAGGCTTCTAGGTAGGGGGAGAAAACAACTTCATCCATCATTTTAGAACAATAGCTGGTTGCCTCCCTTAGTTACAGGTGGGCACTACAGTATTGTAGACCAAGATTTGAAGTCTTACATCTGAGCAGCACGTTCTGATTAGAAATAAAATCATCTATGAGAAATAATTGTCTAAATAACATTTTATATGGACTTAAGCCTAATGTCTGGGAAGTGTAATCCCTTGAACTCTTAGAGAGATATACGGATCATTTTATCTTTGGTTATACTTTCCTTTTGGGTGTTTAAGACCATGCAGTTGGCCCAAATAAATCAATTGCAACCCTGCTTGTTTCTTAGTGCCATTAAAATATTCTTTTCTATCCTTTCACCTTAAGGTAGTGCCTGTCTTTGAAGGTGAGATGGGTTTCTTACAGACAGCAAAAGATTTTCTTTCTTAGTCCGTTCACGTACCCTTGTCTTTTGACTGGGGAGCTCAGTGCATTGATATTTAAGGTTATTATTGAAAGCTGTGTATTGGTTGCTATCGTTTCCATTGCTGTTTGTGTTCTTTGTCTAATTTTGTGTTCCTCAATTATACCTTTATTTTCTTTCGTTGCCCCAGGGTATAGTTGTTTCTCTCTCCGCTCTCTGTATTGCTTCAAGTATTTGAAGGGCTGGTTTTGTGACATGGATTCTTTCAGCCTATTCGTTTCATGGAAGACTTTTCTTTTCCACTCTGGTGGTCTGCTGAGCTCTCAGCTTTATCCTACCAGAATGACCATGTTTTTTGGAAGAATGTTGAAGACTTTGGAGTTTTAGACTAGAAGAGCAGTTGTATACTATAAGCAGAGCTTAATGGTTTCTTCTAATAGAGACCCAGCTCAAGATGTTCCAGAGGGAGAGGGAAACAAGGACTTAAATGGCAACTGGGAGATTTTGGCAAAGCATCTGGTTGCTTTCTCCCCATAGCCCAAGAGCTTGCCTGAGGCTAAATTAAAATGTAGTGAACTAGTTTCTGTGGCACAGGAAAATTTCAAGACAGCCTAACACTGAATGGGTGGCATGGTTGTTAATGGTAAATATTAATTATACAGATCTACAAGAAAAAGAGAAAATGGGGAAGGAAATGCAGAATGTACAGTTTTGAGAGGAAAAGAAGGGTGGAAAGCTTAATGTGGCATTCAGGGCAGGTCCTGAGAGGGACCCTCCCCTGATAAGGCGAATCCTTTAGGAGAGGCCTCTAGATTTGCACTTGAACAGTGGAAAGAATACCCTCAGGGCAAGATCCCACCAGCTAAACTCCCAGCTTGTGTAAGGAAAAGGTCTTAGGGTTTTTCTGCTCCTGAAAAATGACAACATGCAAAATCCAGCACAAATGTGGATGAAGAAGGCCAAGGTCCATCCCAGGCTGTCAGCCGAACTTGGCAGTGTCTTCCACGTGATGCTGGCTTTAGAGGAATGGGAGATGCAAGAATGAGGGGTTCTTCAGTTCTTCCTCCTTAGTTTCAGACAGCCAGGGAGGCCAAGAAGTGTATGGCAGGGGAGTTCCTGTGCAAAGAAGGCCCCGAGAGGCTATCGCAGGAAGCTGTGAAGTTGAAACCTAGCTAGCAATGGAGCCCCCAAGATGTTGGAGATGCCAGAGCCATGAGTCATCTCCAAGGAGAGCTGCCAGCCCAAGAGAGTGATGATTGTTGCACCAGAGAAGCTGGAGGTGCTAGCCATGTAAGCTCTTTGGAACGAATGTCCCGGACACTGGGCATGGAACTACAGGCCTCGTGTTTCCTCTGCTGAGTTTCAGCCTTGCTTTGGTCTGCTGTTTTCTCAGTATGTCCCCATTCCTCCCTTTTGGAATGGGAATGTCTGTTCAGTTCCATTGTATGTTAGAAATACATAATTTTCCTTTTGATTTTACAGGGACTTAGTTAGAGAGTCTGCATTGCGAGTTCCAGGCCAGCTGGGGCTACAGGGAGACCCTGTCTCAGAGAAGCGGGGGGGGGGGGGAGGACCAGCCTTGGTTCTCAGAAGAGGCTTTGGAAATTTGAACAGTGTTGAGATTATTAAGGTCTATAGGGACTTTTAAAGTTGCAGTAAATGCATTTCGCATTATGGAGACCAGGAAATAAAATATAGTGGTTCAAAAGTGTCCCTCAAGTATTTGAACACTTGGTCCTCAATTGTTAGTGCTGTTTGGAGAGGGTCATGGAACCTTTAGGAGGTACAGCCTTACTGGAGGACGCATGTCACCTGAGGGTTGACTTTGCGAATTCATAGCCTTATCTACCTTCAATCTCTCTGCTTCCTGTGTGTGCTTGAAAATGTGATCACTCAGCTTTCTCCTCCCTCTGCCTTCTGCCATGGCTCCCCTACCATGGTGGATTCTTATCCCCTCTAGTACTATAATCCCAATAAACTCTTCCTTTTGTAAATTGCCTCGGCCATGGTATTTTATCCCAGCATCAGAAAGATTGGTACTATGGGAATGTGCCACCTTGCCCAGCCACGTGTCTATGTCTCTGCTTTACTTTTGCCCTTACCGCCTACTCCTTTGTTTGAGACAGGATCTCTCTGTGCAGCTCATGCTGACCTGGAATACCTCATACTGCTCATGCAGGTCTCACATCACTATCTTTCTGTCTCAGCCTCCTGAGTGCTACAATTACAGGCCTGCACCACCATGCCTACCTCTTGTTACTTTTAAATATGTTGTGTAATACAGTTATTTACTTTATGTTGCTCTGTCTCCCCCAAGGCCCCCACCCCCTGGACTCTCTCACAGACACACTCAGCTCTAAGGGCAGATTCAGCTCCTTACTGTAACCCACCATGAGATTTATCTCCATGAACACTGAGCAAGAGAGTAGTATTTTAGCCTCCACATTTCTTTGGGGTGTCACGCACATCAATTCATTTGCTTTCTGTGACAGTCCTTCTGAGGAAGAGGAGACGGTGATATTTCCAAGCATAGGAACTTAGACTTAGGCTTAAGGGGCTGTTCCTCTGCCTACACTGCCCTGTTCCTGTTGCAGATAAACATCGTAGTCCTGAGCATCTTCTGCTGCTTGGGAGTGGGCTTGGAAGGCAAGGGGCACCCGTTCATTGGGTATGGGGCGCGCGGTCCCGCGGGGATCGGTCCCCTGCATGTGCCCTGGAAGGCAGCGAGTTCAGCGGGGATTCTCAGTCGCGCGTTGCTGTCCGCAGCTTGAGGTGCTGAAGGTCTCGCAGCACCGCGGCTCTGCGTCTCTGTTGTGGCAGCGGGTCTCAGCTTCTCCGCTGCTTCCCTGCGTCTTCCGTGGCTCTCTGCTGCTGGAGCTTTTGGTCCAGCCGGGTCCCGCCCTTATTTCACCCGTGCACTTTCCTCAATATACGAGTTCCACCGGCCGCTGGACCACGCGGGAAAGTACGGGGCGGCTGAAGCTGGGTGTCCGTGAGTCGATGACGGAGGAATGCTGCCCCCCGGGGAGACTAGATTGCAGGCAGGAGACACAGGACTCAGTCCAGTCAGATTCAGTGGCACAGCTCTTTATTCAGTGTCTCAGCTCTAGTTCCTAGCTCCAGCTCCTTCTTCCAGCTCCGCTTCTAGCTCCAAATTATTGAGAGAAGACTAGGATATTTTATACTGTAGGGGCAGTGGTAAAAGCTTTAGCTGATAGGCACTTTGTGAGATACCCTATTTACATATGGAAATGGGGAAGACACCCTGTTGTGAAAGGAGTCTCTGCATATGGCTCCGAGCTCGTGAGCTATCTGGACATGAAGAAACTTCTACTTTACACAACAAAGGCCCCCAACAATTGGGGTAAATGCAAAGCGTCCTGTACTGCTATGAAGGAGATAGTCATTAGATGGAGACAGTGTGGTGGGATCCACTCTACTTCATCATCTGAGTGGTCCATTTCTCTCCCAGGGAATTGTGCATGGAAAGTGTATTTGATGCATCATTTTGTGGATTGCCTACTTTGTATTCTCTGAAAGGCTAGTGCTTAGCCCATATCTCATGGCATTGTTCAACATCCTTTTTGTCACACAAGAGGGACCGTATACTGTTCATATGTCTTCCCTTTCTGCTGAAGCAGCCTGTGTCCTCTGATGGCAGTCAACGTCCTCTGCCCACCTTCTGTTACTCATTTCCTTCGGTGCCCTGTGGCGGTACACATCTCCCCTTGGTGAGCTGTACTTTGCTGTTCCACATACATATATTTTAATTGCAAGTCCGTTCATTTGTGGAAGGGCAAGAATTAAAGTTTACAGTATAAATGAGGTGAGAATTCTTATCACGGTGCCACATTCAGTTTGTCATTGTTGTGTGTCATTTGTGATGATACTACCTAAATAGATTTCCTTTTCTGAAATAAAGGCTCATTCCAAACCTTACTTGTGGAGTTTTTGTTGTTACTGTTGTTTTGTTTTCTTGAGCTCTTGGATGATTCCATTTCTATAAATATAACCAGACATCAAATGCAGGTACTATCCCTTAGGCAAAATTTAAGAAACAGGGCAGCTGTAGATCAAAGATTCACCCAATTAAGGATCTGTTTACCTCTTTCATTTATCATTTGCATTCTGTTCAGAGACCTGTTGCCTGTTGTAGACCTGCACATCTAGACCTGTGGGGTCCAGCACTGGAGTCCCCAGGGAGGAAGCAGAGCAGGCCAGGCTGGTGGGTTATCCCACCTGCGCAGCAGAGCACAGCCCACCAACACATCTGTCCTGGAGCATTTGTGAAGACATCCCACAGTTGCTCTGCCCAGTCAATATTCCTGGCCCTTGCCTATATAAAGGTAGTTGGGACAGGTTTCGAATTAGGGCTCATAAGGCAGGTAAGGGCCAGACTGCAGAGGTGGGTACCTGGTGAGTGGAGAGCTGTTTGATGGTCACTTCCGGATCAGGCTTGGATTTGAATTCATTTATGTGGACATTGCTATGCATGGTTTGTAGCTAGGGCCAATGGTCTGTGCCCTGAATGCCTTTTGGGCCCCTGGTCCTCTGATGCCCATCATCCCCTGTGATATCTTCTGTACTGGTCCTGTTTCTAGTCTTTCCCAGCTTCCCAGGAGAAGCTTCTCCAGACCCTTCCCAGCTATAGGAATTTTCCCCTCCCTTCCAGACCTGAGCCTCTGTTTTTCATTTAGTTTGGCATCCCCACCTTCTTAGCTAGGGAACTATTGATCTTCCATATGCTCCATGACCCTTCTCTGTTGTCCTCTTTCCATCTGCAAGATGAACAGTATGTGTTTTCCAGGCAAAGTAGGTAAGTGGCATGAATTCACATTCCCATGAACCTCACCCCAGGAGATACTTGGGGCCACAAGGCTCTTAGAAGCTTGATCTTGTCCAGCTCAGCTTGTTACCACAGAGTGCTGAAGCAGGGAACATTAGACACACTCAGGTCTGAGCGCTGCTCCATTCTCTTACTTTACTTGGCCTAGCATAATACCAGGGACCCTTAATATTTTCAGCTTCACAAGACCTAAAGTCACCTAGAGGCAACCCTCTGGGCTCGTCTTTGAGGAATTATCTGCATGAGGTTGATCTAGGAAGATCTACCCTAAATATAAGTGTTTCCAGCCTATGGTCTGGTGTCCTGGGCCGAATAAAATAGAGGAGGTAAGCTCAGCAAAGCGGTTCATCTTGCTTTGCTTCCTTACTGCAGATGTAGCATGACCAGCTGCCTTGACCTCCTGTTGCCATGACTTCCCCACGCTGAGGTCTGTACTAGGAGCCAGAAGAAAGTCTTCTTTTTGACAGAATGTTCTTATCATAGCAAGAGGAAAAGTAATAACACTTCAGTCCCTTATGACCTTGGTCCTGAGGTCTGTACTAGGAGCCAGAAGAAAGTCTTCTTTCTTTTTGACAGAATGTTATCATAGCAAGAGGAAAAGTAATAACACTTCAGTCCCTTATGACCTTGGTTTCCTCCTTGTTGAATGAGGTGGTGAATGGGTCACCTTCAGGCCAGTGTTAATCAAACTGGAGCCCTCTCCATTATCTGATGTCATCACATGACATAGCAGGACAGATTTAGATCTTGTCCGCAGTTATATAACATCATCATCATAGTATTAGAAGGCATCATTCATTTGTGGGCCAGTTCAGGGCCCATGGTTACTCATCTTTCAACACTTCATGGCTTCCCTCTGTCGCCTTGACCTTCAGGTAGTCTTCCTGCTGCCCGATTTCCCTGTCCCTGCTTGCCATGGCAAGCTTATTCTCTGCACATTGCTATTCCAAATCTACTCGCATCTCAAAACCACACTTTTATTCACCCATATTGCCTTAATTTCTCATTCCTTTGCCATTAAGAAGATATTGATTTCTATTAAGATGAACATCAGGATTTATTGAGCAAAGAGGTAAATGTTGAGGGAAGCAGTGAGGTGTGACTCAAGTGGGAAGGAACTTCTGTCCACTCCCCACCACCTCCGTTTGTTGCTTAGAGAGCTAGTCAGGTGGAGTCTTGGGGTGCTGCTCCAGGCTGAGCAGAAGGGGACTGACCATTCTGGTCCTGGCCAGGTAATTCACACCTTACAAATGACTGGGCGAGAGATCCATGCACACCTGCTAGTAGATGTTGGCAATGCTTGACACGAGGTGAAAGTCTGCCCGTTTTTTTCAGATGAGAGGAAAGGGACAGTTTATATAGTAACGTGCTTGGCATCCTTCCCTCATGTGAAGAGGAAGGAATTCAGGTTTGGTATAGTATATAGGCCCATGTTCAAGAACATTTATTTGAAGCTAATATTTTAGGTGTGGTGAAAAAGTTGTTCTAAAAACAGTGCAGCTGGAATCCCGAGGTTGGCTTCAACTCTTCCCATTTTGTAGTTTGGGGCATTGAGGCAGTGTAGGGCAGGATTTCCCAGTGGTTTTCCATCTGTAGGTACTTTTTCACTTTTTCTATGTCCCTAGCACAGTACTAACCCAAGAGACAGTGGAACTCTGGGAGCCCATGGCTCTTGCCTTCTCAAGATTCCAGTGAGGCTGGGCAGTCATGCACCTCTGCCTGTGTGCCCAATAGTGCTCTAAATATTTTGCTTTGCTCTAAGTATAGCAAAAGGGCAATCACTGGGCAGACTTGAGGGGGACATTCACTCTCAGGTCGTCTTCCTGGGTCGACAGTCCCCAGTCTTGCGTTCCTGTAAACCCAGCAATAGAGAGAGGTGACCTTGTGAGTTGGACATTGGTTCTGGTAAACCATTAACTGGAGAAAACAGACTTTGAGTGGGATCAGCTGGTTCTTTGAGATGACACTGTTGAAACTTTGCTGCTGCTGTCCTGCGCTTTCTGAATCCCACCACGATGCAGAATCCCTGTATATGCTTCCCTGTGACTCAAGTTGGCTCTGTTGCCCATGTGTCTTTTGATTCCTATTCCGTGTTTCCTTGCATACTTGTGTTCTGATGGCCCTTGGCTGCTCTTCCCACCTGCCGCACACGTTGACCATTCCTGCCGCACGCGTTGACCATTCCTGCCCTTGCTCTGCTCCCCTTCCCTCCTCCCTTGCCTCTCCCTCCTTCATCCTGAGCTTGTTGTCCTGGCTTCTCATCGTCTTTCTACCCTATTGAAAAAGGCTCTCCGTTGGTAGCCAGGCCTGGCTTTGAACTTGTGACCCTCCTGCCTCAGCTCCCAGACCTGAAGAACTTTTAAGTCATCTTTGTCACATTTGTTATTTTTGTCATTGCCACTTTGTTGTCAGTACTATCTTCAAAGGGACTTGGGAGGCACAAAGTGAGTTCTTCTTCAGGAACTCATCCATGGTTCCAGCCACTGTCCATCGTTGTGCAGAACGACGAAAATATAGACTCACTCAGCACGGGAGGCCGAGGTAGGGAGATTGAGAGTCGAAGGCCTGCCTGTGCTACAAGGTGAGATTCTACACTAAACAACAAGAACAACAGCGAAACAAGTAAAACAAAAGTAAGATGAAAGCCTATGGGCGCTACATAGAAGGGTTTTGCATTCTTGATTAGTATTGAGGAACATACGCACTCAGACTGCAGATCAGCTGTGTCTTGCAGAGGGGCTGGGATGCCCAAGGCTTCTTCGAGAAGGGAGATTTGTCCTAAAGGCCACTTACAGCTGTTGTACTACGCTGACCAATAAGCTTAGCAGAAGCAGCACGTGTTTCTACTGCAGCTGTCCTGGGTCTTTATTGTCTCCTCATGTGGGGGACTGGTGATTTTGAAGACGCTTTCTGACAGTATTCTTTGTGCCTGCGGGTGTGAACAGTCTTACCCTTCTTTGCCTTTTCCCACTTCCCTGGGGCTTTAGGGTAAGTGGGTGAAGGTCCAGGATGTGTCAGTCAGTAGCCATCTGCCTTGGCTATCAAGTGCTGTACCTACGAGGGACTTGAACCTTCAGATTCTCATGCGGTCCTCATGATGAATTTGTGTGTGTGCAAATAAAGACAGCTGAGGCAATTGTAATCTAGAAGCAATGTGTGTTTTACTGTGACTGAGTGCCATGCCCCAGGCTGCACAGCTCCACAGCTAAGATTTTTTCATGATCCCACGGCTCGAAGGCCAGTCATCTTCTGATACACAATACCTGCTTCTGAAGGTTTTATGTAGAGCGTCTCCCCTTCTCAAGTAGATGCTGCAGACAGTAATGCCCCGCTCCATTGCCTCGTGGACACCACGTTGTCTGCTCCTCCCTTTCCCTCCATATATATTTCCATCAAGAATTTGGTTTATTTTAGTGCTGTGAGTTTCTGGTTTCCTTGCACTCCTTCAGGAAACCCAACAGATACTAACCGCTCCTGAAATACTGCCCCTTACACATACATCATGCAGTTTCTCTGATGTCTAACTACAATTGCTTTCACTTTTCTGAGCAGCAGCCTTCTACTACACCACTAGATCATACAGTCACTTCATCCCCTCACTTACGGTGGCTCAGGGCACTTTGAACTTCTCCAGACCTACAAGGGCCTAGTTAGTGTGGCCCCTTGTCCACTTGGCAGTCAGTTTCTTCTCTAATATTTTGTCCCAACCTTAAGCAGCCACAAATCACATTTTTTAGCTTCTGGGTCTTATGCCTCCAGGTGTGTGGTCCTACCCTAACCTTCAGAAAGGAATTTTTAAGTGAATTAAGTATGTATCCCATCTTTGGAGTGCTTGTCCATGGCTCCATGTAAGTCCCCTCACCCAGTAGCCAGCTCCCACAGGCCACTGGACCCCAGCTCTGTGTGTGTGCGTGCGTGCATGTGCATACGTGTGTGTGTGTGTGTGTGTGTGTGTGTGTATGTGTGTGTGTGTGTACCTGCCCTTCTCAAACAGCTTAGTTGATTACTGGTTGTTGAGATTTGTTTCTCCTCCCCCCCCTCCTCCTCCTCCTCCATTTTCTTCCTCCTCTTCCTCATTATGTAGTCCTGGTTATGTAGATCAGGCTGGCCTTTAATTCACAGAGATCTACTTACCTACCAAGTGCTGAGACTAAAGGCATGTGCCGCCATGGCCAGACAGGATTTGGTTCTTGATTGAGGATTGTTTCTCCTAGGATGGCATCTTTGTGTGTGGTGTGTGTGCACACTTGTGCATATTCATTTCTCTCCTTGGCCTGGGGCTTGCTGATTTACTAGATTGGATGACCGGGGAGCCCCAGAGATCAGCCTGTCTCTACCTCCCCAGTGATGGGATTGCAAGTGTACAGCATAGCACTGTGCCCCATGTTTTTTATGTGTGTTTTAGTGATTGAACTAAGAGTCTCACTTTACTGACCAAACTATTCCCCCCAGTTCCTGGATGGTTTCTTGACTGGCACCCACCCCTTCCTTCCCTGACTGGCAGGAGCTGAATGCTTGTGTTGACTGTAAGAATACTTCCTGGCCTCCGTCATCACTGTGGGCACTTGGACATCTTTTCTCTGTTTTCTGCACTTATTGGTAGATAAATATGTTTCTTTTCTTTACCATAGTATTAAGTACCAGGTCAAAGAGACAGATATGGTCTACAAACATTTGTTGAACCCAGACTCATTCTAACTTAAATCTTTGTACTTAGCTCACAAAGATGCAAGTTGAAATAGTATTTTAGTTACAGTAAACACAAGTCTGCTCACGTTTGGAAAGGGAGATGATAGTACTGTTTATGAGATACATGTGCTCAGGTAGGAAGTGAGAAAGTAGAAGCAGCCCATGTTAGACCTGAAAATTTAGGAGCTCAGGCTGCCTCCGGGGTAGACGTAGAATCAGGACATTTCTCTAGCTGCTAATCCTGCACGTGTTCCTTGGGCACCTTGCTCTTTCTTTTGTCTGCTCTTCCCCCTTACAAGCTGTCCTTCCCTCCTTCCCAGCCTTTCTTCAGCTGTGTTCTCTTCCCCTTCCTTCTTACCAGCCTCCTTCACATCTTCTACAACTTAGTATGCCCTTACCAGCTCTGACTCTGCAGGACCTGTCACCTTAGGCACCAGCACAAATTATCAGTACCTTCATTTTGTGTGCCTGTACTAAAGTTTCCATGGGAAGAAACAGCAGCTGACTCACCACCACTGGGTGAAGTCCCTAGCCCCATTTGGGATCAGGAGTGTGGACTGATGAGCAGAGAATCATGAGGGTGCACACAAGTAATCATGGGTTGGGAATCGCCCCACACTTAATACAACCATTGTTGATGGATGAAAAGAGCTAAGCCCATTGGTGGCGCAGCTGGTCACTTCTTAGTAGACTCACGTCATTTCCATCTAATAAGAAACCTAAAAGTGACTGTGGCTTCAGCTTCCATGGACACCTCTGGGAGTCCAGGAAACACATAATAAATTTCCTCAGTATGACCAGCTTTGCTCTAAAAAAGCCTCATGTCTGTCTCTATTTTTAGCCCCATCCTCTACTTTCCAGTTTTTCTGATCTAGTTCATCTTGTGAATTGTTGACTGTTTTAGACTCTCCCCAGTATCTAGCTTGGCTCTGCATAGTATGATGTTTGGTGGGCCACACTTAGCTAAGAGTCCCAAAAGTGAAATGGGTCTGTGCTTTGCTCAGTTGAATAGCATTGACGTCTTTGGGCATTGCTCTCGGGACACAGCTAGTTGGCATGCTAACAAGGGACCTTGAGCTGACAGAACATAGTAGCACATTTGGCATGGTTAAAGGAAGAACATAGGTAGTGCTTAGAACCTTCTGCAGCTAAAGCAAAAACTGTCTCCATACAGCGTTGTGACTGGGGCCTTTGTTCCAGTGGTCCGTCTTGTATTGAGTGAGTGAATGAATGGATGAATGAACGAGTGAAGCACTAGGAAGAATGGAAAGACGCCACTATCATGGCTCGTAGGCAGAAACTTGCCTTGTTAGGAGAGGCAGGCCGTTAAGAGCTGAGGCTTTGTCTTGCCATGATGACAGCTTGGAGGGAGGTCACGGCTGACATCGGCTCAATCCTATCATTACTCTGCACAGGAATCTTAGCAGCTATTTTACCTTCAGCTCACATTTACAAGGTGACTTCAGGAGCGCCAGGCATTGACCAATGGTAAAAGAGCCAGTTGTTACACAGTGACAGACACACCCCTTTCCCAGATGCCTTGTATTTGCAGCAAGTGACACATATTAAAGGCATAAATGAAAATTTTTACATAGCACATATATAATAGAGTTATCAGATAAAGTATAGACCTGCCTTAAATTTGAATTTATTTATTTATTTATTTAAAGTACACCCTCAGCATTGCTTGGTACATAACTATATTAAAATTGTTATTGGTTCATCTGGAATTCACATCTGAATGAGCATCCTATATTTTTATTTCTTAAAACTGACAACTCTAGGATAGAATAGTAGCTCTATGGAAATAAAGGTTTCCCTCTACTTTATAAAGTGAGGACTTCTTGCTTTGATCATGTGATCATGTGGGTTGAGGTAGAGATTTGAGTATGAATTGTGCAAAGAATTGGAACAATTTATCTGCTGGGAAACATGAAATTGGAATTAGTAGTTAGTAATGGGGAATTAACTTAAAATTAAATAAACTGGCAATGGCTTATAAGCTCCTTAGAGAGATGTCTTGGTGCTGGTTTCAGAAAAATAACAAGGAAGCCATTCGTCAGCAGGATCTAAGCACATCAATGTGGGTACTTTGCTCAGGGACATTTGAGTCTTGTCTAAAAGAGTGACAACTTTAGCCTGGCTATTAGATAGTGAAGATTTCTGAACTGGAAACTTGTTTGAAATACCATTGTCTGGACCCTCGCCACACCACATGCAGATGCTCTGAGGCATATGGCTGGGCTTTGTGATATTTTAATTATCTATTGTGGGACCCTGATGCTCACCGGGGTCTGGGAGGCACTGCATTAGACATAGGGTAGAACTATGGAAGGATGTGTGATTTTATTTTATTTTTTTACATTTCTTATCCACTTATTTTGTGTGCGTGTGTTTGTATGTTTATGGGGTGGTACATGCATGTATATGAGTATAAGCACACATGTGTGAGCGTATGGAGGTGTGTAAGCCAAAGGCTTACATCAGGTGTCTTTCCCAATCTCTCTCCATCATGTGCATTGAGGCATGATCTCTGGATGAACTATGATCTTGCCATTTTCTTTTTGGCTAGTCTGATTAGCCAGCTTGCACCAGGGAGTCCCTGTCTCTGCCTTCTACATGCTAAGATGGCAGGTGGGCCTCCTGGCTCTACGTAGGTGCTGGGGATCCAAACTCTGGTCGTCCTGCTTGCATGGCAAGCCTTTACCTCCTCAGCCCATCCGTCACATTTTCTTGATGTATTCATCTGTCAGTGGGCATGGAGTCCATATCCTGGCTGTTGTAAACAGTGCCTCAGTGGGCATGTGAGTGTACAATTTTCCGACATACGAATATAAGTGTTTTTGGATATTTACTTGATGATGGGATTGCTAGGCCATATGGTAGTTGTTTCTACTCTTTTGAAGAACCACTGTGCTGTTTTCCATAATGTCTATATTAATTTATGTTCCTGTACAATAGTATTAGTACTTAATCTTAAGTACAATGTATTAAGGAGAAAAGAGTAGGTACATGGATTTACTATTTATGGTTAAGAAACTTTAGCCTGGAATACAAAACAAATATTTAAATACAAATCCCTGAGTAGATAATTAAGAATCTCCACCTGGTTTGCAGTATCCAACTGGGTGTGCTGGTTTGAAATTCTTAAAATTAACCACCAATAGGCTGGGCGTGGTGGCGCACACCTTTAATCCTAGCACTCCACTCGGGAGGCAGAGGCAGGTGGATCTCTGTGAGTTCAAAGCCAGCTTGGTCTACATAGTTCCTGGACAGCTGGGGCTACAGGGAGACCCTGTCTAAAAAAAACCAAAAAAAAAAAAAAAAAAAAAGAAAAATTAACCACCAGTAATTGTGGAATGAATGAACCCCAAATTATAATTGGTGTGCCTCCTAGGAGTCAGAGAAGGTGCCTGCATTTGCATTCTATAGGAATTACCAAGGGGGCATTGCTGGCCAGATTGTCTGGGGATACATTTCCATGCATTTCCAAAAAGGAGTGGAAATAGCCCCCTCATTTTTCTTTATCCGGTTTGAGGGAGTTAGGAGGAGCTGAAACTATTTTTTTTTTAAACCAACTCCATCCATTTCTTTAATGAGCATCTAAGCCGTCAAAGCTTCTGGGACTGTTTTGTATAATCATTCCCTGGGCTGCATCCATCTTCCTCCGTCTATAGCTAGATCCATCCCCACCCTCCTTTTACAATAAAACTGATTAGTTCTGAGAAACTAGATATGAAATGCAACTCTAGCTGTATTGCAAATCTAAGCCTTCCCGTGATTTGATTCTGTTCTTGTGATGCAGGAGTTCTATGAAAGGGCGATTTTGAGGACAAACAAAACAAATTAACCACAGGAATAGGCATACGGTTGAGCTGATTTTAAATGAGTAGCTGTCATTGTTGCCATCCAGAAATATTTATTACACTACCTTCAGCGAGTATAAGATGACAAATTCTTAGAGACTGAATAGTGTATACCATGGAAACCTCATTTCATTCCATTTGAGCCACTAAAGAAGGCTGGGGGCCAAGGTCAAGTCTCTGCCCCTGCTGCTGCCCTCCTCTTTCCTCTACTTTTCTTTTCTTTTTTTCCCTTTCTTTTCTAGGGCCTTCCACATGCTAAGCAAGCACTGTATCACTGAGCCACACCTTCATCCTCTGTGTAGGGCACATGGTACCTACATGTAGACACTTGCCTCCCACTGTCCCTGTCTCTCTTCTTTTCCTTTCTTGGTTGTTGGGTTTCTGACCACTGTTGCTTTCCTCCATGTCTCTACTTCTCCCGTTCTTGTTTGGACTCTATTTGGATCCAAATTATGGTCCCTGGTGATGCATCATGACCTATGGAGTGGAGGGTATCATTGTAGTTGGTCCTTATTGCCCGTGGGCTTCTACCTCCAGTGGACAGTATCCTCTTGGGCTCTTCTCTTGTAGGTTTTTGGTCCTGTGATGAATCTCAACTGTCTAGGATGCTTAGGAAAGGGCCGTTTCTCGGGCGGAAGCTAGCTTTCTGTCCTAGTCAAAGCCATCCTTCAAGGGAGCAACCACCATCTTCTCCTTCCCCCAGGGTCATAATGGTAAAGCTCCCACAATGCCAGTGCCGGACACTGAATCCGGATAGTGTTTCTACTGGTTGGGTGATTTGGGACACGCCACTCCACCCCCTGGGGTTTCAGTTACCTTGTATATAAATGATCTACATGTAACAAGAAGCAAACATTAGGCCCTGGTTTCACTTTTGGAAACCTAGAGGAAACAGCTTCTATTTAAAACCCATATTTCAGCTTAAGGAGCTGGCTCAGTCAGTAAAGTGCCTTCTGTATAAACAGAGGACCTGAGTTTGGAACCTTAGAACCCATCTAGAAAAGTTGAACATGGTTGTGTATATCTCTAACCCTGGGGTTACAGGAAGATCCTGGGCTTGTTGCCTAGCCAGTCAGTGAGCTCTGGGTTTAGTGAGAGATCCTGTCTCAAAAGATAAGGTGAGAGTGATAGAGCAAGTCTGCTGACATCAAACTTTGACCTCTTCACACACATATACAAAAACCAGGATATATAAAGAAAAAAAAAAAACAAAAAAACAACCTGTTTCTTCTGTCCTCGCTGTCTGGTCTCAGGGTGTGGTCTTTTGTCCACAGATCAGTACACGTTCTTCCTGAACAGTATCATGTGAATGTGGGCAGCCCAGCTGACATCTCTGAGTACTCTGCACACCTGTATTCCATTGTGTATTCCAGGACACATTGAAAGAGAAACAAGAGGGTTCCGGATGAAGGAGGGGTGTGACAGCACTTCACCACGTCTGCATTCCTTTGAGCGATCAGTCTATGATCAGCTAGGCTGTTCTTAGGAAACTGGACCTTTCTTTTCACTGGAGTTAGCCATTCCTTCCCCTCCCTCTTCTGTTACATTTGGCATACCCATGCACGGTCAGCCTCTGGTATAGTGCCTGTGCACAGTATGGGGAACCATCAAAGCTGGCTTAGTGATTGCTCTCACACATTAGGGTTTCTGATCCTCAGTATATCGATTTGAATGCTTAAGAGACCTTCGTGGTCCTCCAAGATTTCCCCATACTCTGCTGCATGTTTTCAATTCTACTGTTCATTCTCAAGTCAGCTCAACATATTGTCCCTTTTCCCTTGACACAGCTGGTTCTGCGCCTTTAATGTATGCCACTTTTATTGCTAACTGACTCTTCCCTATTTCCGAGTCATATCCACAGCTACCCATAACCCTGACCACTTTGTTTTCTGTGCCCTGTGATTCCAGTTTATTTTCCCATTTGATTCTTTGCTTCTCCAAAACTCAGAAATCTTCTCTCCTGAGATGCCTTTATTCTTTCAAATTCTATCCCTTGACTGGCTATTCTTCAAAGGCTCAGCACTTACTAATACAATTTGTATTACATTATTCTACATTCTTGAATATTCTTTATCTCCTTGAATTCTTGTAAACACTTTGCTGTCACAAGTTATTGTCTCTGGGTCTTTGGAAACTGCCCAGGGTATTTCTTATACAGCTTTTGAAACACTGATTTGTTGAATGAAGATGACATTTTCCAAGTAGGAGAGTAGACATCAGGGACAGTGGATTTGGATGATGACAGTATGGTTTTCCTTTTTTCCCACCTAGCAAAGGGCTGATGAGGAACATACATCAGAGTTTTGTTGTCATTCATTATAAGAGGAATGTTTAATTGGTTTCAAAGACTTTCCTTGGTTCTGCAATGGGCAGAAAGCCAAGCTGCCAGGCAGCTTCATACCCCACTGTACTGTATCTGTTGGTGATACTGCTCTTTGAAGCTAGCTAGGTGCAAGGAAGATAGACTGGGTTGAAGAGTCCCAGGTTCAGGTCTGATACAGTCCTCAATCATCAAGCAGTGGTAACTTAGAGCAAAACCCTGCAACTTAAAGCTGGGAAAGGTCTTTAGAGGTTACCATTTCCCATTGGCTCATGTATCTTCCTGCCCACACATCTACCCACTTATCCATCACTCCTACCACCCATCCATCTTTCTATCTACCCATCATCCCTCTCTCCACCTAGCCACCCACCCATCCACCCACCTACCCACCCCTTCACCTACCTATCCAATCATACACCTATGCACCTATCTGTGCATTCAACAAACATTTGCCAGGAAACTGGAAACAACATGCAAGATTTTCCATGTATTTGGAATACAGTTTGGAGAACAGGCATTAATCAAATCCTAGTTCACTGAAGGTTATGCTCTCACAATTTAATGGCTTTTAAAATGCAAGAATGATAGTTTGAACACCTTTTAAAATATTTTTATTGAATTTTTATGTATTTCATACATAAAATCGTCTTTTACCTCCTTCCCCTCTGGTATCCCTCCCATAACACCCCCCTCACTGGAGTTCATACATTCTGTTATTTGTGTTAAGGCTTATTATGGAAAGTTAGTGTCCCAAGATGTCCCTCAGTGCAAGTTCATCCACCGGGGTTTAGTCAGATTATCTAGAGTCTCCTTTTGAGAAGATCAGCTCTTTCTCACCCAGCAGTAATCAATTGCCAATAATTCTTCAACTAAGATTGGGCTTGCTGTTCATTTCCACAGTTCTGTGCTAGGTTTTTGTTTGCCTAAGTTTGCATGAGTTTTGTGCATGCTGATGCCATTATAGAAGGTCTGTATGAGAAGGGTCCCAGGTGCCTGTAGGACTATTTCCATTTGGTCATGCACCTCTTCCCTGGCTCTTAGAATCTTTCCATCCCCTCTTCTGCAGTGGTCCCTGATCCGTGGGTGGGTGGACCTCAATATAGTAGTCCTGTCTAAGGACTCACATTCTTCAGACTCTTATTCTCTGTGTTTTGGCCACTTGTGGCCTTTTGTTGAACACTTTTTTTTTTTAAAAAAAATTGATTACTATTAAGAGTTTAGTTAAGGGACTAAAGAATATAGTTGAGTATTGGTTGTTGCTGCTTTGGCAGACAGAGAGCAGTTGGTTCACAGGAGTGGCCTTGGCATGCCACATACACACACACATGCACACACACACACACACACACACACACACACACACACGTAAGCTCAAGCTATGTAGATCCTAGATGTAAGTCTGAGCTTCTTTTTTTTTT
>NW_008346683.1:2650288-2672196 GCF_000622305.1 Nannospalax galili
CTAGAGCCTTGGCTCCTTTGTCTACAAAGCAGGCCCTGGGACCAGCCACTTTACAGGCCCATCGTGGCTTTGTGGAATGGTAGGATAACATTTTTAAGGACTTAGGGGTTTGGACTTGAATCTTAGCTCCCCCCTACATGCTTGTGGTTTGACTTTTGAAAGCTGTTTACTTTCTGTGTGTCTCATTGTCCTTGGTTGTATGAAGATGCAGCTAAGTAAGGCCTGAATCATGTCCTACCTACTCTAGTCCTGTGTTGTGGCTCTAATGACTAGCAGCACAGAATGTGCCTACATGTGGAGATACAGACTTCTCAGAGGTACTTACACTGAAATAAAGGTGGGCTCTGATCCAGCCTCACTGTGTCCTTATAGGGAGGAGATAGCAATAAGAAGAGGAGATTGCTCTACTGACAGGTACAGAAGGAAGATGATTCAGGGCCACAGGGAGAAGACTGCCCCCTGCAAGCCAGGGGCAGGAATCTCAGAAGAAATCAACTCTGCTAAAACCTAATCAGGATCTTCCTGCCCCAGAATGGTGGAGCAATGCATTTCTATCTGCTTTAGTTACTGGTCTTGTCTCTATGACAGATGCCTTAAGGAAGGGAAGTTTTATTTTGGCTCCCCGTTTGAGGGTACAGTCCATTGTGGGAAAGTCAAGAAGGTAGTTGCTGGAGGTAACTGGTCATAATGTATCCACAGTCATGAAAGAGAAATGAATTCGGGTACTCAGCTCACTGTTTCCTTTTTTTAAACATTCAGTCCAGGTGACGTACTGTCTACATTTAGGTAATGGAGATACTTCTTCATAGGCGTGGCCAGAGTTTTGTTCCCATGGTGATTCCATCAAGATTAGCCATCGCACTACCTTATAGCCCTCACCAGAGTATTTTGTTAGGGCAGCCCTTGCAGACACATACAGTAGCATACAGTGACAGTTACATGAAGAGAAGGACTGATACAGGGAGGGTGTAACTTTTCATACCATGGTGTGACCCATGAGGGATCTTTGTTAGGTCTAAGTGAGGCAGACTTAGGCTGGAATCTGCATCTGGGGCTCATACACACATATTTACCACCACAGCCATTTTCTATGGCATGTTTCCCCCAAAGCCTCAGTGCCTGGTATGCAATCATGATTAGTTAATAGCAGCTCCCCCTCTTCCATCCCTCCCCCGTTCCTCTTTCTCCTCCTCCCCCCATCCTCATCTTTCTTTTCCTCCTTCTCTTCCTGTTCCCCTTTTCTTCTCATCCCTCCACTTCCCTTCCCACTCATCCTCCTCCCTTGGCTGTCAGTAAGTTCTTTTCTGTCCTTGTTCCTTAGAGATCAGCTCACCACAGTGCAGCCTGGGTAGAAAGCACCTTTCTCCTGAACTAGTGTTGAGTCTAGCATCCCACAAAATGTCCATGGAAAGTTCCCCTGAGGGTCCTGCCAGGTGCCCTTTGTAAATCTGTCATTCCGTACATCTCAGACTTCCACAGTTTGATCAAGTTTACTGCCTCACTAAAAGTCTGGCTCCATCTAGGTGTCATAATACCCACCCAAAGGGCCCCAACTTGGTGACTGTTCCTGGGGACATTTCCTGAGCTAAATGTACTCTGTGGTTCCTTACTTTTGATCTCCCTGACTTTCTCAGCTATGTTTGCTGTTGCTGATCTTTATAGGGGCGCTCACTCTCAGCACCCGCACAGTACTACTAAAATCCTGGTTGTGACATCAGCCCTTGGGTGTGTGGGTTGCCGGTGGGAGGCAGCTCCATCTGGAAGCTAAACAGAGCAACACAATCCTTGTCTTTTCCTTCCCTGAAACTTGCCTGTATTTCTGCAGGTAGGAAGCACAAATCGGGGGTTTACAAATCAACAGTTTTCTAAAGGAGTCTGGTATTTTTAAACGTTCTTATGATTCCAAAAGCTGGGAGCAGCGCATGTAACTGACTATGAAGTCAGAGTAACTGGAGGCAGGAGAGGTAGCGAGCCTGTTCTTCTGAGTCCTGTGTACCTGGAAAGCGTTGGCTGTGCTCTACAGCTGTAGCTCCAGGCTCCCCGCCAGAGGAAGGATACCACTTCCTCTAGCTGTTAGCACCTGGAGCTCTTCTCAGTCACCAGGGAGGGCCATCCCTGGGAAGACAGAGCTGGGTTTTACAAGTTTTGTTATGTGGCTCCTGAATGCTTTTCCATCCACCTGAGTATTCCTTTTGTTTTCCCATTGGAAAGCACAGTAAGATGATCATTAAACTTCATGGACCACAGGGCAAATGTCGGCAGTGTGGGAAGGATGCCCCTGTGCCTTCCTCACCCTTTTTTTCTTGTTCTTCTTGCCATAGTATCATCCAGCCAGGCTTGCTCTCCCGTCTCTCCTCTTGCTCTGCTAGAGACGGTAGACCTCTCTTTTGCAGGTGCTTTCATTCTGCAGTGGATCCAGGAGGTGAGAGTGCCTGGGATCAGGAAGAGTTGGTGCTAGTGGCTGCCCTGGGGTAGAAAAGGGCAAATCTCTGGTGGCATGTCTATGCGTTTGGAGAAAGGGAACTTTTATGCATGCAGTCTGCAGGGCCCAAGAAGCTTCCTATCCCTGAAGAGCTGGGTCATTCTCCTGCTTTAGAGCTGTTGTCTGTCTTAGATTCACTTAATACTCCCAAGGGGATAAGTTATTTGCTTAGTGATGTTCTTGACGTCCAGGAGGCCTAGACTGCCTTGCTCCAGGTCTCATGATAGTGAGGAATGGAGGGCTGGAAGCTGCACCCTCCTTCCTAGCCCGAGGCTCTTCCCCTCCTAGGAGCCACTTCTTCTGCTTTCTAGGAGTTCTTGCCTTGTAGCTGCTTCCTCCGCACCACAGACAGACGGTGCCCAGCCAGGGAGCCTCCCTCCTCCTCAGGCTGGTGTGAAGGCTCCATTTAGCCATGGAGGCAGTGCACTGGAGGCCTGTGCTGTGATGCAGGCTGAGCCTTGTGATCCATGCTGGCTATAATGGGAAAAGCCCTTAGAGGAAAACAGCAGGCAGCCAGTCTGAGGGGGTTCATGAAGTAAGCAGCCCTGATCAAACTCCACACAGCCAGCACGTCACAGGAAGGGAGACCGAAACAGAACGCTGATTTTCCTCAGCCTTCTCTAGAAACCTCCTGTCTTGTTACCCACCTGCCTGGCGGTGTCAGCTGTGAGGAGTGGCCCTGTGTTCCCATCTGTCGAAGGAAGCAGCTTTAGTTTGTAATCTGCAGGACTCTTGGTGCATGTTCCTTCTCTATACATGGAGCATGTTGATATAAGCTGTTCTAGTCTGCCTTCAATCACTGACGAAACACTCTGACCAGTACCAACTTGGGGAGGAAAGAGCTTCTTTGGCTCACATCTCCCAGGTCACAGTCCATCACCGAGGGAGCCCAAGGTAGGAACTCAGGGCAAGAGCCTGGAGGCAGGAGCTGGAGCACAGGCCATGGAGGAACACTACTTACTGGCTTGTTCTCCTGGCCCCTGCTCAGCCTGCTTTCTTACACAATACAGAACAACCTGCCCAGAGTGGCAGTCCCCACAGTGAGCTGGATCCTCCCACTCACTCACAAGAAGATGCCTGACAGACATGGCCACAGGCAGTCCAACAGAGGCAATTCCCCAAATAAGGCTCCCTCTACCTAGCTGTGTCAAGTTGACACTAAAGCTGTCCAGCACTTGACCTTACAGATATTTAGAGTTAAAATAATAAATGGATGTAAGATGCCTTGCACAGAGCCCTGCACTTACAACGCCTGCATCCGTGGACAGGTGGTCTGTCCGTTCAGCAGTGACGTCATGGTGGCCATTACCTCTTGGACTTGGGTGGTTGTGATCTTGTGCATGATGAAGCGCCCCGTGTAGAACTTGGCCTATGTTTCTCTGAAGAACTGAGCAGATTGAACAGAACTGGATGAGCCAAAGGCTTAGATTCTTCTCACAGCCCGGGGCAAGTCACCATGCTTCTGGGAACTTCCCTTTCCTCATCAGTCAGATTGGGCTGAAGGACCTTACAGGGTAATGAATAAAGACAACAGAAGGACAGCTGCCTACCTCAGGGTGGAAGTAAATTAGGGCACACCCAGTAGCTACCAGATCTGATTTGGTGGCAGTACCAACTTTGTCTTTTTGGGGGAGAGTCACCTGCCTGTTCATCATAAGCACTGTAAAGTGTATATCCCTGAAAAATAATATGCTTGTTAAGTCAGTGATTTTTGTCCTTAGTAAAGTAATATCCTCAGTATAGCTTCTGAAAGAAGTGAGGGGTTGGAATAGGCCTGTGGACATGGGCAAGTACGACACTGGTTACATAGCTGAAAGCAAGTACTGCACCCTGCCCGTGCTGTTAGGTACACTGGTGTTTTACTGCCACAGAGGACTCAGTGGTTTGAGGGATGGCAGATGCACAGAAAATGGCTTCAGCTTTCAGTTTTGCCAGATGGTCTACTTGAGAGAGGGGTAGGTTCCCCAAGGCAGTAACACCCCGTTTTGCCTGAGTGTGAAGGACTGCCCAGTGTCAGAGTTTGGGTTTGATCTCAGCTCTTCCCTCCCTCTGGAAGGGAAACCCACTCCTCTCTGCAGGTCCCTGCCATGGTGACAGCTGAGGCACTGCCTTGGAAACTCTGTGTCTGACCTGTAGCCTCAGGGTCTAGGAACAGTGCCAGAGCAGTCCCAGCTTGTTTACATCCAGGGCTGCTTGGTGCTCCCTTAGTGATTCCTTTAGTAGCAAGCAACATTCAGACAAGGACTTAGCTTGCAGCAAGCCTGGGGAGGTGTTTGTATGGGGCGAGGGTACGTATGGTGGGTAGAAAGAACTACAGTCTTACCTGGAAAAGCCTTCATGAATGGCAACCAGGATTGGGCATAGGTTGGAGGATGTGTGGGCTGATGGATTATCTCTGGTCTCTCTGGCTGTCTCTGACCAGTGCTGTGTCTCACACCAATTGCAGTCCAGAATCAGGCTGAGCCACTGGAGGTACAGGCTTCCTGGCTCCTGAGAGGACTGTGGGAAAGGATGATGATGGACAGGGTCCCTGTTAGAGGATGGCTATAGAGTTCTTTTGCCAAATGAATAGTATTCAGTAAGTGTTGGTTGTCTTTGCCCTTCCTGGAGTTGGGGTGTGGTGAGATAGTGGTGCTAAGCCTGTTTCTCATCCGGTAATGCTCTGGCCAGGATTGAGGGGAGAGTTGCTACTCTCTAGCATAGTCTTTCTCAGTCTGTCCGCGTGTGCTCACCTGGGACACAGCTCTATGATGCATGGCTGCATCTCCAGGAACATTAGAGTAGAATTGAGAGGGATGAGATCATTACCTATTCCACCAGCTCTTCCTGCTTTCCACAAAGCCCTTATAGCCTATGATAAAAGAAATGAGCACCAATGGAGAATTAGGCATGTGGTAATTCCTAGGATTTAAGATGTTCAAATGTGCTGATATAGTGCTTTCCATGGGCAATCTTACCATAGCGCCCTCAGTCAATGGCTGCCCTGTCCTGTGTGAGGACACAGGAACGCAGCCCACTGCCCAGGCCTTTCCATGATTTGGCCTCCTTGGTGAATTTCATTATCTCGAAACATTCAGAAGGCACATTCTGAGTAACGTGGATGATTCCTCTCCCGTTGCTACTGTGACAAATTACCAAATGCTTTCTGACTTAAGATAGCATTTGATCTTTTATCATCCTGGAGATCTGAACTCCAAAATCATCCTCACAGGCCTGGGTGTTAGCTGCAGGATGTGCTCAGGGGAGGCTTCGTTTCTTGGCTGCCCTCGCTTCTACTACCTGCACTGCTTGGCTTGCGACCCCTTTCTGTGTCTACAAAGCACATCTCTCTATCTCTGTGCCCATTGTCACAATGGCATGCCACCTCACTCCATCCCTTCTCTTACACAGACTCTAGGGGTGACATTTTGTCCATGTAGGTATGGATAATCTGCCATCTCAAAGGCCTTCATCCTACATGGAAAAATCTCTTTTGTCAAGTAATACAACTCTCACTTTGTAGGAATTACCCTTGGGGGAGAGGGAGATTGTTTAGCAGACCATAAAGTAGTTCTTCAGTCTTGGTACCTGCCATTCTCTCTGCTTGAAAGATCTTTACCTGCCCTCGGTGCCCTAGGCTAACACCCTTCACATGTTCCCTGTGACCGTCCCTTGGAGTTGGCCCACCTGTCTTCTGTCCCCTTGATCTAGTTATACTGTTCTCTTCCTTGCTCATCTAATAACTGGAGACTTCCCCTCAGAAACACACACCGCCGTGTTATCTGCCCATTCAGGCAGAGGTGCGTGGCAACCCCATTCTATCTCTGTCACACAGATCCATGACTGGACATGCAGGCATTGTTTCATGGCTGCCCAGGAAAACAGGCCCCAGAGCAGGAGCTCATGGAGACACCTCAGGAAGCCTTGTATCCTGATTTCCATGGAGTCTTGTTGGCTTAGAACTGCATTTCCTCCTGGGATCTCCAGTCCTCTGAGCTTCAGCATTCCAGGTCCTTGTTTTCCTGGCCCTTCAGTTGTCTAATTCCCTCTTTGTTGGACTGCAGTAGATTAGCCTACGTAAAAGCCAGTAGACGATTTCCTATTAACATTTATATTGCTTTTCTTTGCTATTTCTTGGCGAGGTTCTGCAGACGGGGATGGCTGCAGAAAATGTTCTTTCATCTAAATAATGTCCCTGTTGGTGGCTGGATTCCGACTTCTTTCTGAGCTATAGAAAAGAATGGGTGTGGTGGACTTGCAAACCTAGGATAGAAAGGAGTCGTGGAGGTCAGATGAGAAATTGCCTTTGGATTCATTAAGTGCATATTGAGTGTACTCTGAGAGTCTGCTCCCATGCCAGGCCTTGGTGTGTAGAATTAACATCTAATACTTATTAAGTGGCTGTTATGTGCCAAGTATTTTCCAAATGCTTTAGTTTTATTCTTACTTCTCCTGTCCCTGTCTCTCTCATGTGTTTTGAAGACAGGGTCTCATGTAACTCAAGCTTACCTTGAACTTGCTGATGGCCAAGAATGACTTCTAATTCTATTGCCTCTACCACTGGAGTGCTGGATTACAGGCTTGTACCAATAAGTCTGGTCTACGTGGTGCCGGGGACGGAACCCAGGGCCTTTTACATGCTGCCTAAGCACTCTCCAATCTGAGCTACATCCACAGCCTGCATAGTCACAGAGGTGACTTTTTAGAGCAACCCCACAAAATGTAGGCATAGTTTTTCTGAGTTCTACGGATGAAGAAACTGAGGCAGAGATGACCTGACCTGCTCAGGGTCACATTCTAGTGACACAGGTCTCACAGCCCACTGCTGTTCTTCTTGGTTGACAGGCAACTCATGGTCCCTCTGCCCTCATGTTTAGGGCCTGGACCAGCGCAGAGCCATGAGTCAGAGATCCGCAGGTGAGCCGAGGACAGGAAAGGTATCCCAGGCAGAAGAAGTAATGAGAACAAAAGCAGAGAACTGTGAAGGTAATTATTTTGTTCGAAGCAGACAGTGTAACAATGCAAGCTGGAATGTAGTCCTTGTAGGAAAAACTGACAAGGAAAGAAGCCTGGAAGGATGGGGGAGCATAGCTCGAGAATGCATTCCATCCAGTCTTCTCACGCTGAAGTGAGCAGTTGGAGGTCAGGAGGAAGACCTGGGTGGTCATCAGTGTTTCCTGAACTATGATGGGCTTGCACATAACCGTGGGGCCTGTTAAAATGCAGACTCTGCCTCCTAAGAGATTTTGCCTTTCTGACAAGATGCCCTCGGTACCTGGGTCACACCTGGTGTCATGAATGTGTAGATGGAGTTCAGGTAATTAGGGGAATGGTCAGTAGGTACAAGTGGTCAGTCGGTGCAAGTGAAAAGGGGGAGTTGGGCAAAAACTTGTGATGAAATGGAAGAGTAACCTGGAGTCCTGTGTGTGCTGAAGAGATGAGGAAAGACCAGTGGTCTCTGTTGTAGCTAGACCTAACAACATGTGACAAGTATCCAGTAACTGTTGCTTCAGCCAGAGGAGCGTGCGTCTCTCTGTCCTATTTAGAACATCAGATGTTGACCACGTAGCTGGTGTGCAGGTGTAAAGGTGTCACAGGGTCCTAGAATTGCCACCTTCACTTTGTCATCCTCGTTCTCTGTGACCTTAGAGATCACCTTTCCCTCAGGAAGCTGAGGCTCAGCAGTGTCCAAGATGGTGCTAGGGGATCACTGTCCCTGTGTTGGATCATGTGCCAATAAGAAGCAGGGAGAAGAACAAATGGGTGCATGTGTCAGCAGGCAGATGGCTTTTAGTGGCTTTCCAAGCCTGACTGATGTCTTCTTTGCTCTTCTGAATATAATAAGCAGGGTCTGGTCCTAAGCAGAGGGATGGCGATGTTCATAGGGTGGCAGTGTGGCAGTACTTGCTGCATTTGGAATCATGGTGAGACCTCAGCACAAGGGAGGGCCTGTGGAACTAATCAGGTCCAGAGAGGACATGTTACTGGCCCCTAGTGCTCCTGGATCTTGAAATCTGCTGTGTCCTGGCTTTTGCCAGTACATTAGCATGTCTGTCTTCTCTCTCATAGAAAACCTGTCCAAAAATCCTTCTTATCCTGCAAAATTTAACTTCCACTGTCACGTCACCCAAAATCTCCACTCATATCAGCCCTCTTACCCCTGGAACAGGTGGTGTTTGCCTGTTATCAGTTATGCTCTGCTTTGCATTTTATTCAGACACATCACATCCTTTCTCTGTTTCACAAGGAAAAATTTGATCCCCACCTTGCCTGGTTCTCTGCTCCCAGGGCATGTCGTAATAGTCGAACCTCATTGCATAGTTTGGCTGGTGGCAGTTTGGAAAGTGATTGGGGTAGTTTTCCTAGAGCAGTGCTTTAGGGCAGCTCATCAACACCTTCACCTGCAGCTTATGAATTAGTCTGTCTTGGATGAGCCTAGGAATGTCATGTCTCATAAGCTCCAAGTGCTGCTTGTGTTCCTGGAACAACCCTTAGAGGTCATCTGTCCTGAGGAAGTAGAGTTGTTGTGATGTGGGGAGCATGTGATGTGGGCCAGGCTTGCAAACTGACCCGGAAATGAAACAGAGAAGTTAAGTCCATTGATGAACTAACAGAGAGCTATTTGTGGTCTGGGTGAGTGGAGTCTTATTTTGAATCTTTTTGCAAACAGATCTCCAATTTCCCCCTCATCTTCCATACCTTTGGTTATAAGGTGCGTTGTTAGTTTACATAAAGCTAAGAGATGACAAAAGGCTTCTCAATAAACCCACAACACAATGCTTTCTCATCCCCTAAATCTTTCTTTTATACTTGTTGAAAGATCCCCTTTAGACTTAATTAGATGTGTTTTCATTGTGTTCACATGAAAGGGAAAATATAGGCCAATAGGCAGATACGCAAATTCCCAAAGCCTCTTACCTCAGAGTCACAGTTCTTGGCATCCGTTTTGGCCAGTGTCATCCATGTCCATGTTCTCTCCCTTCTGCTGTCCCCACACCACTGTCAGTGGGCCATGTCTATCGTGAGTCCTGTGGAGGATGCTGTGGGGCCTGTTTTGCTTCCTTCCTTCTGGCTTCCCTTTCAGAAACACTGCTGACCATCACATCTCATCCCTTTACACCAGCATCTTGTTCACAGTAGTTAAAAGAGAGACATCCCTGTGGTCAGTTGGATTGTCACCAAGGCCACTGTGATGCTTTATATTGATGGTCAACCTGAAAGTATCTAGAGTCACCTAGGAGACAAGCCTCTGGGCACACCTGTGAGGGATCATCTAGATCTGGTTGGCTTCTGAGCCCACCTCTGAGGGATCATCCAGATTAAATTAACTGAGGCAGGAAGACCACCCTAAATAAGTGCCAGACCTAATAAAAAGGAGCAAGGGGAACTGCAGAGATAGCTCAGAGCAGTTAAGAGCACTGGCTGCTCTTGCAGAGGACCTGGGTTCCATTCCCAGCACCCTCATGGTGGCTAACAACCATTTGTAACTCCAATTCCACAGGTCCAATGCCTTCTTCTGGCCTCCGTTGGCATTACATGACACAGGAGCATTTAACATCTATGCAGGCAAAACACTCATACACATAAAATAAAAATAAATAAATGGAGCGAGGGAGCTGAGCAGTAGCCTCACCTCATCTCTCTCTGCTCCCCGAGTCCAGATGCAGTTTGATTAGCTGCCACACGCTCCTGTCGCCATGAATTCCTGGCCATGGTGGATCAAAATACAGCCTTCCCTCCATAAAGTGCTTCTGTCCAGTGTTTTGTTCAAGCAATAAGACAAGTAACAGCTGCAGCCACTGATGTCCACTCTACAAGTGTGTGCATGTGACAACAGCGTAGCCATGTCACTCCAGCCATGTCATTTATGTCTCTCAACAGATGTTTCTTAATTCTAGCGATTCTAGAATATAAACTGCTTTAGTCAGGAAATTGTTTTTAAGTGCCAGCATGTGCCAAGTACACGTTTGCACTGTTATGGGTTTTCATATAATTTTTCTTAGTTGGCATTTACCACAGCTACCCATCTAAATTGAGAAATTGGTCTTAAAGCTGAGCCCTGGACCCCTGTTAAAGAAGCTATAGGCTTTCATAGAAATTGATATAAAATATTGAATCTCTTAAGTGATGTAAGAGAAAAGTAAGTGAGGTGTGCAAGATTGTAGAGAGAACTTGAATAAATGCCGAAGAGGAGTTAGGTTGCTTTAAATGCAAATATTATGGTGCAGCATGTAGCTCAGTTCTGTTCAATCCTCAGCATCTCATAAAGGGTACATTACGACACATGCCTGTAATCTCAGCACTGTGGGAGTGGAGACAGGAGAATCAAGTTCAAAGCCATTCTTGGCTGAATAGCCAGGTTGAGGCCAGCCTGTGCTGCATTATAATAATATTGTGAGTGAGACTCTGCCCAGAGCCCCCGGTAGTGCAAAGGTCTCTGGCAGCAGGATGTTACGTTGTTTAAAGAATAGCAGGGAAGCCCTTGTGTTGGGTGAATGGAAACTCAATAAAGATTTGATCAGTGGTCCAAGTTGGGATTTTGCCAGGTAACTTTTCTTGAGCTCTGAGTTCCAATTCAAGGGTTTGCCCACATGTGGGTTACCTTGACACTGCTGGTAACCCCCACCCCACTTCTCTATTTATTGGAGAGTTTAATCTTTAAGGGCACACATGTGTTGGCTGACTCTACTCTGGGAGCATCCACAGAAGTGAGATATGCCCCTCTGCTGTCCTCGAGCCATCTGAGACGGACCGACCGCCTTTCATTCCCAAGCAGCAGTCCAACCCAGGGAGAGCCATGCTAGGAGATAGTCATGGAATGCAAACATTTCATTTCCTGAGTATGCTCTCAAAATAGAGCATGAGGCTTTCAACTCTTCCTTCTTTGAAGAGTGCAGTAGAGAGAGACTCTGGCAGCACACCGGAGTGAGTAGCAGCATAGAGACCTGGGTTTTGATCCTGGCTCTGCCAGTAATTAGCCAGGGAACTGTGCCCATCGGAGTTCACTCACAAGGAAATGTATGAGTTTGAACAAAAATAGATTTATTATTCACTAATAACTGCTGTACAGAATCCAGGAGAGGCCACCATGGACTCTGAGCCAGGCTGTTAAGGTGCAGTGCTCAGAACCACACAGAATCAGGCCAGCAGAGCGACTGGTCAGGAAGCTGAGGTAGCATCAGGTAGGAACTACACCTCCTGCGGGGAGTGCTGTGTCAGCAGAGTGGCACCATAGCATTTGAGAATGGCAAAGTTTGGGACAGACTGTAGGACTCTTAACTCCAGCTTCCTTCAAAACTAAAACTTACCAGAAAACAGCAGAGGCAAGTGTGGGGGCAGCCTCTTCTTCTGACCTCTCAGATTTTAGACAGGTCTGTTGGCTAAGTTGTGCCATGGGAGCTCAGAGGTGAAGGAGTCACATGGCTCCCAGAGCACGCGGATGAATCGTTTCAGACAATGGTATTCAAACAAAAAGCATGCTGTGAGAATTTCACACTCAGCTGTGTAACATGTTGGCCCCCAGTCGAGTTTGATAAAGTGCTCTTATGTGATAATTTTTTAAAAATTTATTATTTTTATTTTATGTGTGTGAGTGTATTGCCTGGAAATATGTAAGTGCACCTATGTCATAAGTCTGCAGAAGTCAGAAAAGGAGGTCATATTCCCCTGGAACTGGAGTTACAGATGGTTGTCAACCACCATGTGTGTGCTGGGATTTGAGCAGCCAGTGCTCTTAACCACTGAGCCATCTCTCTGGCCCCATATCTGATAAAAATTTTAGAGCAACCACTCAAAAAACAAAACAAAACAAAACAAAAAACCCCACAAACGTATACCAAGAAATACAGTAAAAATGAAACAAAACAAATTACAGGTAAATAAAAATGGAATTCTAAAAAATGCTCAGGTATACATACCACAGAGGGCAGGAAAAGATGATGGATGGGACACCACCATAAAGCCACCAAAATGCCTGCATGAGGCAAAAAGACCAGGAGAACCAAGTGTCAGCAAGGACGCAGACCACATAGCGGGGATATAAAATGGTCTGTCTCCTGTGAAGAAGGTTCTGGCCGTTTCTTAGGAAATTGAGTAGACACCCAGTCCATTTGTTAACATTGCCAAAGCTGTAAAACAGCTCAGGCATTTAGCAGTGAGAATTTGGAGAAACGACCTGTGTTATATTAATATGATAGTATGTCCCTCATCGAGTGGTAAACAACGGAAGCAGGCCATTGATATGTCCAACCACATGGACTAACTGGAAACAGAATCCACCAAAACTTGCTTCTAAGACAGAAGGCTCACCGTAGACACCTTCAGGGTTCCCAACAGGTGGCGTTTTGGTGCAAGAAGAGCTGATACACAAAACCACATTGAATCAGAAGAGGGTTTGTCTGTGGAAGTAAGGGGAAGGAGTAGGTTGGAAAGGGGCTTGAAGAAATGTTATCACCACCCAGAATTTTCTGCATCTTGTGGGAGGTTTGGGTGGTACAGGTCTAGGCATCTCTCACTTCAGCAATGATTTACACATTTATTTAAACTTTTTACCTCAAAAGAAGAAGAAAACAAACCACACCTATAAAAGCTATCGAGCTCTAGGTAGTGACTCACTTACTGAAAGACCTAAGGAATAATGTGCTGATGACTGTTTTGAAATGCTTCAACACAGGAAAGCGGGATTGGAAGATGGCTAGAACAGGCAGGTAGCATGAAACAAATAGATGTTAACGGTGTGATGGGAGAGCTGCCGCATAGATGTTCTTTGTAAAATTCTTTCAACCTTACTGCGTGTTTGAAATTTTTCCTAATAAGATATTAGGAAAAAATCTTTAATTAAAAGCATGTTTCCTTCTGTCTCGGGTGATAATTGGTTGTTAAAGAGTCACTCTAAGTCACTTTCATACGGTCACTACTTGATGTGGCAAAGTGCTTTTTACTGAACCAAAGAGAGTCCCTGGGACTCAAAAGGGACTGGGGCTATAGTTTGGATAGCCTGTGCTGAAGATGCCCAGCAAGCGTTCAGTAGGCCCACACTCTGCTCTCTGTTCCCTACCTTGAAGTCAGTTAGCCATGTCTCAGAAAAGGCTTAACAACTCTTGCAGTTGCCAGGGACCTGGCGCTACCTAACGTCCCTCTTTCCTATTTCTCGCCTTCTTTCTCTGTGTCTTTTTCTTTGGCTTTTCCTCCCCCCCCTTTCTCCTTCCTCTTTCCCTCTTGCATTCCTTCTCCTCCTTCCCTAAATCAGTTTTGGTCACACACAACTCTTAGCTGCATTTGTTCATAAAAGCAGAGACCAAAAATTTGCAAGTGGAAGAAACGCAGACCCGTACCTTCATGAACAAGTCATTATGTAAAGCAATTTCTTGTACCAGGTTCTGCTACACAAAATGCCCTACATCTGCTAACGAGCATTCGTATCTCTGTGGTTCACTGTGGTCCATCTTCTGTCAGAATTTGTTCAGTTTTAGCGGGTAGATGACATCTCACCTGTATGGGGGTATCACATTTCTGTATCTACCCACAGATGAACACTGGGCTTGTACATTGTTTGTCCCTGTGAGTACTGTGGTCCTCCCTTTCAGCACCAGAACCTCATGAAAAGTGGATATCTCAATGTGCACGTGGTTGGATGATGGTGAGATTGGGAAGCCTTACATTTCCTTTGCTAAAATGAGTGCAGTGCTTTCACTGAAATTCTCATTACCATAAGTTTGGAGTTTCAGGCAGTGGCTACAAGCACAATTAGTAGAACATCAAAAATCATGCCTAGGTGTTTTGAAAAGCCTCAAGCTTCTGGGGAAGCGAATGAGGGTCCAACGTGTTGCTGGTTCTGAGTAAGGCTGTATTCCTGGGTGAACAGCAGCCGTTGGGCCGCAGCCCTGGGATAGCTTTGGATATGGAAGCTGTGCTTCAGACTAAGGGGAATCATCATTTACATACAGGTGTTTTATGATGTCTTTTTATTTTTGGAAATTGTTGGGAAAGGGGAGGTTAGCTTACATATAATACATTATAATTTTTATTTTAATATTTCATTTAATTATTATTTTCCTTCCTTAATGGGAAGTTGGCTTCATGTTTGCTTTCTGGCACCAATACTTATTTTCAGAAACAAATTCATCACAGTAACACAAGGGATACTTGTCTTTTGAGGCACATTATGGATGCTGTAATGATCTTATCTTTGAAGAGAAGATGAAATACGGCTGCAAAGGGAGGGAGAGAACTGCTCCCAAGAACCCATGGGGTTCCCTAGAGAAGGTCTGGGGTAACGCTCTATTCTGGTTAGCTTTAACTGCCGTCTTGACATAGCCTAGATCTCTGAGAGGAGATCTTCCTAGACTGCCTAGATCAAATTGGCCTATGGGCATATCCATGGGGGATGGTCTTGATTTTTAATTGATGTAGGAAGGCCCAGCCCAAGGTGAGTGGACTGTTTAAGAAAGCTAGTTAGTAGAGTAGTAATGCAACATCCTCCATGATTCCTGCTCCACTTCTTTGGCAGTGAAGTAGGTTCCTTGGCCAGAGGTCATGCTGTATGCACACACGTGTCTTCATGTTCTTGCCTTGGCTTCCCTTAGCGGTGGTGTGTGATCTGGAATGGTAACCCTTTCCCTCCTGTAAGTTGCTTTTGGTCAGGGTATTTGTCACAGCAGCAGAAAGCACACTAGAACACCCCCCACCCCCTTGCCCATGACTCTTCCTTAATGCTTGGAGGTCACTGACTCTCATTATACAAGGACTGTCAGAGAATCCTGCCTAGACAGAAGGAGGATGCCTTTTGCTAAGGGCAGAAGTGGCCATTGTAGATGGCTATCAGAAGTCATTTGTGAAGGGCCAGGACACACTGGGCAACTTAGCAGAGATGAGTAGGTCTTGGCTCGTTTGTGTCTGTGTGGAGATGGATATAGGTGACGGGGGAGGCACATATTTTGCATGTGTTTTGAAATATCTCCTTCTGCTCTATGCCAAACCAAATTCAGTTTAGAGTTTACAAGATTTCCCACTGCACTGTCAATATTTTCTGTTAAGAAATGAGCCTGTGGGCACCACCATGTCCAATACCTAGCCATGCTCCTTCTCCCCACGATCGATGGCCTGTGCATTGCTTGTATTACAGCAGCAACAAATCTATTTTTGATTCCTTCCTTCCTCTCATCTTTTAGAACGGGGTAGAACTGCTCCTCCTGACCCGCAGCAAGTCTCCCCTCCCTCATCCTCCCTCCACTGTCGATTAGGTTAATATTTAGCAGCTGTGGCCCCTCCACATAACTGGAGCTGTGGCCTGGAGCACATAACTGGATTTAGAAATCGGTTGCACAGAGGTACAAGGCATTTCTATATTTTTCTTTTCTAATGTATGATGTGTAAGCATGTGTGTGTGTGCATGAATCTTGAAGTGAGGGGACCTTGGGTATTGATCCACACCCTCCACCTTGTTGTTGAGACAAGATCTCTTTGTTGTTTGCAACATGGGGTTGTATCACATTGTGTTCTGTTGTGTACTAGCTGGTCTGCAACCTTTGGGAATTCTGTCTCCATCTCTCTTCCTAAGAGCCCTGGGTTTACAGAGCAACATTAGCATAGCAAGCTTTAAGTGGGTTCTGGGGATTAAAACTCAGGTCCTCATGCTTGCAAGGCAAGTGCTTTACCCACTGAGCCATCTCCCCAGTCCTCTATTTTATTTTCCCTCACTGCCATGCAAAGCATATTTGCACTGCTCAGGTCTCATGATAATTCAGTTCTGTTCTCCAGACTGCCCTGTCTGCCTGGGCCCTTCTGAGACAAGGCCTTCGAGCCACCTGCCTCACAGGCTTTTCTGCAGATTCTGGAACTAGGAAGGAGCCCAGAAACTTGTTGCGGCTCTGAGGCATGGCCCAGGAGAGCTCGGGGTTTATGCTCTGCGACCTGGGCAAGTTCAGAGAAAGTTCCATAGGTAATCATGACCAGGTACTGTATGGAAGGAAAAACTGGGATGGGATTAGAAAAAGTAGCCAGGTAGGGCTCCAAGTGTTGGTGTCCCTGGGTGGAGGGGCTCATGTGCCGGAAGTCCATGGTCCTAAGGATGACCTTCATCTTGGCTGTCTTGATTCAGAAGACCTCAGGATCCCTCTTTCCCTTTCTTTTCTTCTTCTGTGGTCTGTTTGCCTATTCATTACTCTTCCTGTCTGTTTTCCCTCTTGTCCCAGCTTCCTTCCTTCTTCCTAACCCTGTGATCTCTGCCAGTAGAAGTTTGGGGCACGTTGGAGTTCTCTCACTGGGTGGTTATTATTGCAGATGTGAAATTGGGGCCACTTTCTTTAATGGTTACCTGGGACTCTGGGTGCTGAGTGGGATGGGTGGTGAACTTAGGAAGAACAGCAAGCGAGCAAAACCTTTCTAGCCTTCAGCATTTTTATACTTACTGGTGGATGCCCAGACTCCCAGGGTGGGGCTCCAGAGCACCTGCTCTCTTGACACCTCTCCTGGATGATCTGCAGACACACACACCAGCATGTGGGAAGTGATGCTGCAGTTTTATTGAGCTCCATGTGTGAAAATTCTCAATATTCAGTGGGATGGATGCGTATTGTAAGTGCTTAAAATGCAAGGCACGCACCTCATTGTCTCCTCCCTTTCCTTGGCATTCCTGCTCCTTCCTTTTAGGGGTTTCACCCACTTCCTTCTTTTCTTTCTTTTCCCTTCCCTATGTTTTGTTTTCCCCAGGTCTCTTCTCAGTATCCATTTCCCTTTTACCCTCATAGTTTTGAACCTCAGATGACTGTCTCCTCCCCTCTCTCTGCTCCGTTTCTGCTGGCTCTTCATCTTTCTCCGTTCCTTCCCTTCTTGTCTATCTCATTTCTCTCTCTTTTTACATACCTAGATACTGCCAAAAAAGTCCCCAGGACTCCCTCAGAGATAAACACAGCCCTCTGACCCTGTGTGAAGAGCACAAGGGGCTCCCTTACCCAGTGTGCATGGAGTAAGTTCCAGCTCCCCTGCGTTCCTTGGGGTATGACTAGACATTCGGCCTTTTGGAGATGCTCCATCTGCAGTGCAGACCAGTGGCACAGACCCAGTGCCAAGAACTTAACCACTCCAAACTCCGAGAAGTTCCTAAGTTACATTTCAGCACACTGAATAGCTAAGCTAGACACACACATGCACATGCGCAAAGTCACTCACACAAGGCATGCACACATTTTAAGGCAGTGAATCTGCCATACAGTGACACAGTTCTAAATATGGCCTTGTTTAGAAGAGAGATGGTTACTGTGGGAACTATAATTTTTAATTTACTGGCTCAAAGCTCTAAACTAGGCCTTGTGCTTAATGTAGTAGTTTTTTACATTTTGGATAAATGTTCAGGAAAGATGCAACTTTTCAAAGCTAGGACAAGGAGTCTCCAAAAGGGAGAAAGGTATTGGTTGATGAAGTTATGGAATGAGGCCTCTGAGGGGCCCAAGTAACCTGCCCTCTGCACCAGAATTTGAAGAATTAGACAGGTGCTGGCCAGGCAGGATGAGGAGGGGGCTGGCTAGGGAGGAGGAAGGCACCCTGTAGCCTAAGGTCTGGTTTTGAAACAGTACAGTGCAAGGGGTTTGCAGAGCTGGGCTTAGAGTAGTGATGGACACTGCCACTTTTCCTCACTGCTGAGCACTATCCCTGTAAGCTAGAGTCCCTCCATATCACCTCATTGCATCTCCAGGAGGCAGATGTCTTACACCCAAGGCCTTTCACATGCTGGGCATGCACTTGGCTGCTGACCTATGTTCCTCAGTCCTGATTTTGTTACTAGCTTTGTTACTGACTAGCTGTGTTATCTTGGGTAGATTTCTTAACCCTTTTGAGTCTCGACTTCCTCCTCAGAAAGATGAAAACAGTAACACCCTCCTCTTGTGGTTGTGGGGACTCGGGTGAGAAGGAGCATATGGCAGTTCTCTGTAGGTGTACCATATGATGTTTACCATAAAGAGAGGACCCTTTGAGAGGAAAAAATTAGTATTAGAGTATTTTTACTTTTTCAGTGGGCGGCACTCATGTTGGCATGGGTCCCACCTGACAAATGACAGACTGTCTTCCTCCCTCCCACCTCCTCCGTCCTCCACATGAGAGGGGACATTGGTCCCTCAGGCTCCTCTCCTCCTCCCCTTATACCACACTTACCACAGCACAAGATGTAACTGTGAAATCAACAGCACCTGCTGGGTGTGTTGTGCTGCAGAGCATCTGTTATGACTCTGTTGAACAGAGAGGAACACAGAGCCTGCATAGACATCCCTTCTTTCTGGAGATGCTTGTTTTGACCCTACTCTGTGTCACCCAGTGTTTTCAGCTACGTGGGTGCATTAATGGCATTATAGAATTTCCTTTCCACTGAGGGAAATGGGTAAGAACTCAAGTCTATCAACTAGTAATAAGTGTCATTAAAAATAATTAGGGCTGACTAGATAGCTCATCTGGTAGAGTGTTAAGAATGAGTTAAATTCCTAGAACACATGTTTAAGAAAAAAAGCTGGGTGTGGTAGTATGTGCTTATAATCTGCGTGCTGGAGAGTCAGAGACAGGCATATCCCTGTGACTCACTGACCAGCCAGCCTAGCCTACTTGGTAATGTTCCAGGTTGGTGAGATACCCCATCTCAGAAAAACTAGGTGGGTGATCTCTGAAGAATGACAGCCAAGGTTGTCCTCTGGCTTCCACAGGCACGTGCTTGCACACATGTATACACAGACAAAGATAAGCAAGGCCAAGAGACAGAGACTAGGGATAGGCAGAGTGGAGTTTTTGCAGGGAAAAGAAGTCCTTGAAGAGACCATCTCGAAACAGACGCATCCATGAAGAGAGGGGACAGGCCAGGCAAGACCCTAAAGAAGAGATTCCAGATGGGAGATAGCAAATACAATCATCTGAGGCCAGTTGAGGTTGGTATGCTCAAAGGACAGGTAGGAGGAGGCGGCGGGAACAGGGGTAGGGTGATGTCAGTGACCCGAGTCCTCAGACACTCAAAAGGAAACTGAATTTCTGTCCGAGTGCCAGTAGCAAACCATTGATTTAATGTTGCCAGACAAGGTCCAGGATGGCTGGTTAAATTTGAGTTTCACCTAACTATGAATAATAACTTATGCAACTTGGAATCAATCAATATTTTCACTTCCCAAATCTGGCAGCCTCTGCCAGGCTCGGATCAAGTTGGAGAGAGTTTGATTAGAGGAAGAGTACATACCAGTGATGAGGTAGGGCTGGTCCACACTGTGGTCGTCCAAGCAGAGGTGGTAAGAAGAGCTTGGATTTGGGGTATGTTGTGATAGCTATGGTAGTTGGTAATGGCTTGGCTATGGCAGGGAAAGAGGGTGTTAGGCAGGGCTCGGCCTAAGCTCTAGTTCATCAGGAAGAAACAGTAAGTCTCAGGGCCTGGAAACTGTTGCCATGTTACTGGCTATATATGTGCCCAGTCTATATTCCTCTTACAGGTTAAAAGATTCAGGTGCCCACAAGCAAGTAAAGCAGACTCATTTAATTTGTCATGTTTTGTTGCATTCTTTTATACCGTGTGAATTTATATGCACTCTGAGACTAGATGAGTCAATAGGTACTATCATAGGTGCATCCAACATCTTTCGAGCACTTAACCTGGGCCAGGTCCCCTGCTGATTGCTCTCTATGTTTGTACCTTACCTAAGCTGCAGAGGTCATACTGTGATCAGCCGCATGTTAGAGTGAGAGAATCAAGGCTCAGAGAGAAAGCAGCATGCATACTGTTAGCTTTTTTGAAATTGTATATTTTTATTGCTGTTCCTTAAAATTCTGTGGGCACATGAGTATGTCAGACATACAACTCAGCCCTCGAAAGGAGCACTGTTTAGAAGAGAGTGTTCTTATAAAGCTGCTTGTATCCTAAATGCCACAAGAACCCAGTTCTGTCTTGATTCCAAGGTTTTGTATATAGAGCAGCATTCTCAGATATTAGTGGGAATAACCTACCTAGGGAGTTTGTTAACAATGAAAGTAGCTAAGTGGCAGAGCTCTTGACCCGCATGCATGCAGTCGTAGGTTCAATTCCCAGTAGAAGCAAAACAAACAACAGTGATCATCCTTGGCCCGACGCCTGGGATTCTGCTTCAGACCTGGGGTTCAGCCTAGTTTGCAAAAGCTTTGTCTACAAACATTCAGGAACTGGAAGCTTGGTCTCCCCTGCAGTGGACTGAAAGGTGGTCAGTCAGGCAGTTAAGAGGTTTTGGTGTCATCACTGCTCTTGGGAGGGGATCCATGCTGGTCTTTCTTTGATTGGAGTAGTTTCCCCAAAGAACACAGTCATGAAAGAGAATACCTGACCCCTCTCTGGTCTCTTACTTCCCCTTGCTCACACACACATATCCACCATGGTATCAGAGCCATGTGTGATATTGCCAGAAGACTCGTGTCAGAGGTGGGGTTGCCTGATCTTGGATTTTAAGCCTCCAAAATTGTGAGCTGAATAAACCTTTCTGGATGAAGCACCCAGCCTCAGATATTTTATTACAGCAATGCAGAACAGACCAAAGGGCCCAAAACATTTACATTTGTGCAAGCCCACAGTTGATTCAGGTGCCGTTATTCCTGTGTATGCTTTGGGAAATGCCTTTGCCTACATTATGCCAAACATGGAAAGCCCCTGTCTCCCACATATCCCTGGTGGGGTGTGCCTGGATTCCATAACTGGGGATGCATCAGGGATCCCAGCCTGAATGCAGTTTGATAGCAGATACCTCTTGTGTTCAGATCTGTAAGGATTTCCTCAGGCTTATGAGATGCCTCAGGAGGTTGCTGCTGTCAGCATGTCACAATCACTTTGGACTTCTTTTTTTTTTTTTTTGGTCTGAGATAGGGTCTCTTTGTAGCCCCAGCTGTCCTGGAACTCACTATGTAGACCAGGCTGGCCTCAAACTCGCAAAGATCTGCCTGCCTCTGCCTCCCAAGTGCTGGGATTAAAGGCATGCTCCACCACACCTGGCTGACTTCTTTTTTTTTTTTTTTAAGTTAAAATTATTTTTGATTTATTTGTTTTTATTTTCTTTATATGCACGTTTTGCCTGCGTGTATGTAAGTGCACCATATGTGTACATTGCCAGAGGAGGCCAGAAGAGGGCTTCAGATGCCCTGGAACTGGAGTTACAGATAGTTGTTAGCCATCATGTGGGTACTGGGAATTGAACCTGGGTCCTGGAAGAGCAGCCAGTGCTCTTAACCTTTGACCATGTCTACAGTCCTGGAATTCCTTTGAGTATTAGTCACCCTCACATTTGCTCAGCATGTAACCCAGTACCCTGGGTTTCATGCCCACACCATGGTTCTCGTCTCTGGAAGCTGTGCTAGCTGCCACCACTGTAGCTCTGACCTGACAGCACTGACAGTTGCCAATAGATAGATACATAGATAAATGATAGATAGATGGATAGATAGATAGATAGATAGATAGATAGAT
>NW_008346683.1:2672403-2678851 GCF_000622305.1 Nannospalax galili
AGATAGATAGATAGATGATAGATAGATGATAGATGATAGATCGAAAGATCGATAGATAGATGATAGATAGATCGATAGATGGATGATAGATGATAGATAGATGATAGATTGAAAGATCGATAGATATAGATAGATGATTGATGGATGGATAGATAGATGATAGATAGATAGATAGATAGATAGATAGCCTATCAAGTCCCCAATGTGTCTGCAAATGCCTGGGTGAGGCAACCCAACATAGACAAACGTCACATTTGGTCTCATAAATGGATGCTAATTTTGAATATTTAGATATACGTGTTTCAATTGGAAAATCTATAGAGGTCAGAATGTAGTAAGGGGCTCTGGGGATTGGGGGCTCATGGGAGGGGAGATAAATGTAGGATGAGTTCTGATCTGCTAGGTTTCCCTCCTATCTCTTCCCAAGCACAGTCGGGGCTCTTGTGAGGGAGGAGCAGTATAATTGGTCTGTGCCTGAACATTTTACCTTGGATACTCAGAAGCCCTCAAAATGAAGTTGTGAGTGCGTGAAACAAGAAGTTCAGAGGCTTCTGGAAAAGTGTGTGGGAATCTGGTGTTATTGTGCAAGGCAGATGGGATTGGAGTAACAATCGGCATCATAAGTAGGGACTCCTGGGGAGAAGAAAGTTAAGTTACATGCTACCATGTGTCCCTGGCCTCTGCTTACACTTTAGGTAGCTCAGCAATGCTTTTCTTCCTCCTCAGATCTACTATTGAGTAACTATCATTATTCACACAGAGGCCCTTGATGAGCTGGGTCCGGAAACCCCAGAGTTCCTCAGAGAGCTGTGTCACCCACTAAGGGGCTATCAGCAGCAGTACTCATAAAGTCCATGAATGCCAGGTTTATTCTTACAGTAAATGTCCTTGGGTATGTCTCTGGGTTTTCTTCTCTGTAGGATTTGTTTCTGGAGGGTATTTGATGGCCTGTAGGTGCCAGGTTGTGAAAGATATAAAACACCTTGGTGCCTGGGCTGGGCTCTGTGCCCTTGTGTGCTCATTGGCCTTGATAATTACATCCCAATTCTCTTATGCTCCATATAAGTTTGCTGTAAAGGAGTTGGTGACAGGCAGCTTGAGCAGCTAAGGGAGTGGATGCTCCAGAGATTGGATCCATCCAGGAGATGTACAACCACTCTGCTCCCAAATGCATTCTCATTCCTAGGGTGCTGCTGAGTTGCGGGTGAGCATGGGTGGCCCCAAGTTTTGCTTCCAGCCTTGTTAAAGCACTACCTGCCTTAGAGCTCTGAATGGCGGACTATCAGCACCCCCCCTTGCTCCACAGCAGGGGTTCCAGGTACATTTTTACCTGATTCTTGCTCTATGCTGTTCAGTGTGTTGGTTGATTGAGGCCTAGACATTCAAAGGTGCATGAGTCTTCCATGCAAGGTACTCAAGTACACAGACAGGCTTTCATACTGAGAGATTGTTGTTAAAACTGAAAAGTGTCTGAGGCAACAAAACCATTCAGGGAGAGGTACTCTCTGCCTCCGGGAGTCAGGAGACTTCACAGGGAAGGAAAGGGAGTGTTGGGGGAACCTGAGACTTGAGGAGGAATTTTCCATATGGGGGCACTGGAAGGAGCCTGAGTGATTGACAAGAGCCTGAGTTGTTGTGTGGAAGAGGAGGACAGAACAGAGAGCATGGGTAGATCATTAGCCATTTGGAAAACTTTCTACCAGTTCACTAATTTCCTTTATCCAAGGAACACAGTTTTTTATTTTTATTTTTTTAATAACCACATAACTAGAAGAAGCGTTTCATTACAACAGCATTGACATGTTCAATAACAATTTCCAGAAATGAGATGCATCTCTTTCAAAATTGGCTGTAAATTTTTAGGTTCACAGTTGAATTAATACAGTTATACAATATTGAACTCAGTATAAACCCTGTAAGACTTAAAATTGAATGAGGTTTTAACCTTTAAAAAAGATCTCCATTTCATTTTAAAATATACTGTTTCATACAGAAAAACTCTTTTTTTTCCCAGATAAACCTTGACTAGTACACATTAAAAAACAAAAATGAGCAATCCAGGCTCAGCAGATACCTTGTGGGGGAAGATGCAGAGGGAGAGCTGCAGCCCTCAACTCAAACATTACGACTCTTTTCTTTACCTTTTTAAATTAAAAAAAGTATTTTTATTGAGTTTTTGTACATTTCATACAACAATTCGTAATCAAATTTAGACTCCACCTCCTCCATCCGTGTCTCCATGTAACCCCTCCCCCAGTGGACCACAGGCATTCTCCCATTCCACCATACGTGCTAAATTCTATTCAGCCAAGTGTTGGCACCCAGATGTCTTTTAGTGCAAGCTCATCCACTGGAGTCTAGTCATTCTATCTAAAGATCTTTTCTTTTTTTCTTCTTTGATTTATTTATTTTTTAATGGGGCTTTTGGCTACTCTACCATTGCCCCCTCTGAAGAGGTAACCCTAAAATCTTTTAAGGATTAGATAAAAGCTCCCAGATCGACATTTTTGGTCTGTGGAACAGAGTATGGTGCTAAGGGGCCCAAGGACACTGTGGGTTTTAGCCAAGAAACTGGCTACTTTTTTTGGGGGGGGGGTCTTTTTTACCCTAACTGCCTAGCCAATTCCTACCTCCTGTTCTTATCGCACCATCCTCTGAAGAGGTTACCCAGATTCCCAATAGGGAATCGGGACTCAGACCTCTCTGGCTTCTTCCATCCTGAACAGGGATGCAGGGTGAGGCAACTGGAGTATCCCTTCAGTGGGTCAATCTAAAAGACTCCCAAATTGCATAACTTGTCTCTAGGGAGAAAAGAAAATCCTTGAATGGTCAATAGAAGATGTGAAGAAATAAAGGCAAGAGTGATTAGCATTACAAGTTCTAGACAGGGAACTAGAAAAAAGTCAGAATAGGGCAATTTTCAAATGTTCATAAGGGAGTCCATTGGAATTTCTTGACAAGGGCTTCCAAAAGCATCTCTCTATTAGGTTCCTCCTCATTTTTATTTTGTCTTCCAAGGCTGGACTCTAGAATGAGGGATTCATGATTTGCTTTCAGGTATTTTGATAGCTGTTGGAGTGGTTACAATCAGTGTCAGTTCCCTCTCAAAGGCTTCTAGATAAGGAGAGAAATCAAATTTATCCATCATTTTAGAACAATAGCTGGTTGTCTCCGTTAGCTATAGGTGGGCACTACAGTATTGGAGACCAAAATTTGAAGTCTTATATCTGAGCAACACTTTCTGGTTAGGAACAAAATCATCAATGCAAAATAATTGTCTAAATAACTTTTTATATGGACTTAAGCCTAATGTCTGGGAAGTGTAATCCCTTGAACTCTTAAAGAAATATACCGACTACTTTACTCTGGTTATATTTTCCTTTTGGATGTTTAAGACCATACAGTTGGCCCAAATAAATCAAATTTATTTTTACACTTAAGGTCATTTGAGGATCTGTTCCTCAGGGGTCACATGGGCTGGGGAGGAGATCCTGCCTCCTTTCTTTTACCAGTTCCATCTATATAAAGATAAGTCAAAGGTCCTGTTTGACCATGTCTGGCGTCATTTGGAAGCATGAATGAGCTATTTCCTCTGAGTTGACCCTTCTCTTTGTAGACTGGACACTAGTTCAAGTCCATTTCATGGGGTCTCCATGTCCTCCCTGAACAAGACAGGTGACTCACCACAGTTATAGGACATTTTGAGAGATGTTCCATAGTCCACTGGAACTTAGTCGACCTTGGAGGGCAAGGACTAAAAACTGTCCTTTAAGTCCCTCTGACCACATTATTATAGGCCTCAAACTATGGCTGTTAAACATCCAAAAAGGTTAGTTCCACCAGTCTGGTACTTTTAATTATCATGTGCTGTGTAGATAAGGCTTTGGTAAAAAACCAAATATTCTCAAATAAACCTTGAGTAGATAAAATATGTTCCTTAAACTAGTTGACTAATCTATGACCATAGAAATTTTAAGATTGTGTGTATATTATTTTTGACTCATCCTTTATATATCATAACAAACCTACACAGACCTTCATCACTTGCTTAGGCTTTCCCATTATTTCTATTTTGGAAAATATCTCCATTCCCATATCCTTTTAACATCTTTTACGTTTTCATTTTCTTTTGTAAAAAATAATTATGAGACATAATAGCATTAACGAATAAATTTTCCATCTCTTGTGAGACTTCTTTTCTTGGAGATGCTAAACAATGCTTACTCTCTTTTAAGATTCTAGTGTCAAGCCAATGTTTGATTAAAGTTTTACTGGGGAACCAATGAATTTATTGAGCTTACTTACCAGATAACTGAGGGGTTGCTGAGGTGTATCTATGACCCGAGGGTATGCACACTGGAAAGCCTTTACCCAGCATGGGTCATGCCTTCTCTTCCTAGTCTTCCCCAGATTGTATAGTTCAGCCCTCCCCAAATCCAGGAGGCCAAACTTATTTTTAATGCAACTAACACTTAGATGTTTGAACATGTGTCTCTAATCTCTATATATCTGATTATTACTAGTCACGGTTGGTTACACTTGGATCCTTGGCACCTGAGTATGGATATAAAGTCATCAGGTAGATTTCAATGGTAATGTTTTTCACTTCTACTAATTAACATAAAGCGAATTTTCATGCTTCTTTCTTAAATATAGCTCATTTTTAAATTTATTGATTTCTTGTGTATTTCATACAGAACATCCCAAACAATCTTATTCATCTACCCACTTCCCAAATGACACCCTCCCATGCCCCCTCCCCCCACCGAAGCCCATATACTCTGTCATCCCTGTTACTGTCCGCTATTTTGTCAGTGCCCGCCAGCCATTTCCCAATGCTTGTCCATCGGCTGAGTCTAGTCAGCCTATCTAGAGTTCCCAAGGCACACAGTTTTCAGGAGGTCTTGTGCTGATTTAAGTATCTGCATTGTAGTATTTCTTAAATATGAAATTTGATGCGACATCTGTAGAGATAGCTTGATTAAACTAAGAGCAAATGAAATCAACATACAAAAGAGATTATCTGCAGCCTCAGGTTGGTTGTGGCACTGGACTCATTTATCAGTAGAGGAGTAGAGAGAGAAAATACAGAAATATGGTATATGTACACAGTGCAGCCATAATGGAGAGTGAGATTCTGTCAGGAAAATGGATGGAACAGGGTATAGCATGTTAAGTGGAATAGGGTAGACACAGAAAAGTAAGCACCAGGCTTCTGTGACTATGTAGAAAATAAGAACACATGTGAAGAAATGTCCAGGAAGTAAGAGAGATATTTCTGTTTGAGACAGGGAAAGATGCTGATGGACTAGAGAAAGAGGTGGTAGAATAGTGAGGGATGATGTATGCGTGCAGAGCAATCACTGTGAGACCATTAGTCCAGTCAGTATATGTATATTAGAAAATAATAAAACTTCAAACATATAGGAGATTGATATATAAATCCTGATAAGACCTCAAATTTCAAATCATCAGTATTATACATGATCTGGTGATTCTGTTAGCCTCCCGGTGTGGGGAGAGGGTGGTCACTGTGGCCTGGAGTTTACATTGCCCACAGACTGCAGCATGACTGGTTTCTGCCCACTTTCCTCTTGTCACTGAATTCTGATTCTGGGTCATGGTTGCTGTACCCGAGTCATGGTGGTGTCTAGTCTTGCTGAGTTCTTGTTATCCTGGAAAGGTTACAGTTGTAGGCAGTGTGATTATCAAAACAGGTTCAAAAGTAGGTTGTGACATTAGGCTCCGCTAAAAGATGAGGATGCAGAGGACCTGGATGCGCTTCAGAGAGGAGTACAGGGGTGAATATAAGCAGAGTACCTTACACACATGTATGGAAATATCACAGCGAAACCCCACTGTACAACTAACACACTAAGAGAAGTGCACTCCAAATACTGTTATCAAAGTGGAAGTTTCAAATTAGCAAACACTTCCAGAAAACACAGGAAACCCCATAGGCATTTACATTGTCAAGTAGTAATGTCAAACAGAAATTTGGGGCTGATCTGGTTAGCCAAATTATGCTGATGTAGAGTGAAGTATTGACAAGTGTTATTATTGTACAGACGGGGGTAATTATTAGTAACATTAGAAATGATTATTCTAGCAAGTGTTTAAGTATGCCAGGCACTGTTCTGAGCATTTTATGCATGCTGTCTGGTTTAATCTTCGCCCACACCCCTGCTAAATAGTATTGTTATTATTCCCATTTAACATGAGGGAGGCAAGACCTAAAAGGTTTGTCAGGACTAAGGACACATGGGTGAGGAACAGCACATGTAGCATTCAGACCCAGGCAGTCTGGCCTTGGGCCTCTTGCTCCCCCTGAGCACTGAGGGTGTAAATTAAGATTTCAGCTCTCACTTTAATAGCTTCCCACACAAATAACTAATGGCCAATTCACATTATTCCCTGCAAGGGTTTTTTTGCGGGGGGGGGGGGGGCA
>NW_008346683.1:2678955-2705955 GCF_000622305.1 Nannospalax galili
CAACCTGTTAAAATTCAGCATTCAGAGCAACTGCTGCCACAGCTCTCTCACAGTTTCAGATATAAATCCACCTTCAAGATGTATGAATACAGATTATGCAATCTGATTTTTTAAGTGCTTTTCCAGCAGTATAAATAATGAAGTCTGTTGGAGCTGGCAGGTATAGTGCATTACACTGAGTGCAGTTAAAACCCTGTGATATTTTCTAATTAACAAGAAAAAGTGGCAAAATTAAGAAATCTGGATGTGTCTTCGTACCCTCCTCCAGTTGATAACTAGGTGGGTGGTTGCCCAGGGTTTCAGTAACATTTATGCTCTGGATTTCAAGTGGCATGATCATCACACTTCACACAAAGAACGATTTGATTTTACTTCTGCAGAACAGATAGATGACATTTCCAAAAACAGCATTTTTTTTAGGTTATCTTTTAAGCAGATGACAGACGGTATTCTGAGAAGACATCTCAGTTGAAATAATGACTCACCTTCTAGGTAGTGTCTCAAGGAGACATCTGAAAGTTGGGACTCTCTCTGCTAGACACAGGGACAAGCTGTGTCTTTTCACACTCATGGGCTGACTTTATAGTGCAGAAATCAGTAGCTGACGTGGGAACCTGAGAGTACATTGCCCTAGTTGACGCTGTTTGTCATGACCTTCCCACACATTTGATCTGGAGAGAGTGAGGTCTGCTCACATTCAGTCACTGAAAGCAGGTCTGTATAGGTTTGTGCATCAGATGTCTCCTGTGGGGGATGGAGAGATGGCTCAGCATACTGTTCTTGCAAAGGACCAGGGTTCAGCTCCCAGCACCCATATCAGGTGGCTCACAACTCCCTGTCACACCCGCTTCGGGGGATCCAACTTCTCTGGCCTCCATGGGCATCTGGAGTCATATGAACATGCCCCCACATAGACACATACGTACACATGATTAAAAAATTTGAAAACAACACCTTAAACGTCTTGTATGTGCCCAGGGTCCCCTTCCCCAGTTAAAAGCCCAGGCCCAACATAATCAATTAGTTTTATTATAAATACCTCAGCCTGCCCTTTGTCCATTTTCATGGATTTACTGAAAACTCCAGGTTTATAACCCTTGGTGTATTGTTTTAGTGACCCAAATCATTAGACTGGAATGTGATTTCCTCAACTTGAACTCCCTACATACTGGTTTGCTGTGTCTGCCACACCGAGGACCAAAGACTGAGTGGTATCAATGACAGAACTTTATTGTCTCATGCCCTGGAAGCTAGAAGTCTGAACTCTAAGCTCTGACAAAGCTGTGTGGTCCCTCTAGGCTCTAGGAGAGGACTACTGTAGACCTCTTTTCTAATTCCGGTAGCTAGCGCTGTAGCTTGTGGCAGCCCAACTCCAGTCTCCACCTGGTATTCCTCCTGTTCCAGACCCTTCCCCCCGCCATGTCCTTTCCATTCCTCTCCCTTCCCCCCACTTCGAGACTGTCAGGTGTATTGAATTAGTACCCTCCCTACTCCAGAATGGCCTTGATTAATTACATCTACAGCCACTTGCACCATAGATCACACTCTAATGACCTGAGGATTAGAATGCTGATATAGAAACTTAAGGGTGACCTAGTTTTACCCATATAGCCTGTGTTGCAAAGTGACTGCCAAATAGAAGATTGACTCATGTTCACTCTGAATATTTGATTCCTTGGTATCTGACTCTTTGTGGACACCAGAGGTAAAGCAATGTTCTAAACAGACACCTGGATCTGCAGTAGCTTATATTTAATGAGTAAGATATTAAATGAGATGCATCATGTTAAGTCTTGGTTTATGCTGTGGAGAAAACTGAACAGTGCTGTGTGTGTGAGCCTGCTTGGTGCCACATGGTCTGGAAGGTGCCTCAGGGTGTGTGACATTTGGACAAAGCCTTTCTAGAAGTGGGAGAATAATCAGCCATGGGAGATCTAAGAAAAGAGTTCTCCAGACCCAGGTGGATGCCCAGTTTCATGCTCCATGAATGCAGATTCAGTTTGAGAAGGCATCTTGTAGAGTAGAGTAATTTTTAAAATAACTCTAAGAAGTATCTGGGGAGTGAATTCTGATAACTAAGAGATGGGCAGGTAGGTGAGGACATACTGTTAGGTCAAGCACATAACAGAATTCTTAGAAAGTTCTGCCACATATGAAGTACACGCTGGCCTGGAAAATCTGTTCTTAAGCATGGTTCCAAAGGGTTCACCATTCAGAGCCTCAGGACATTCTACCCCAGTTTCCATCTTAGACTCCTGGTTTCAGTGATAGAGTCCATCCCTAGCTTCTCCCCACAATTCTGAAGTGACATGCCTTATGAGACCTCAAGAGTGTTGGCTGAGCCCTCTTGGCATGTGTGAGTCACGTGTCCCCATTTTTGGAGCCCATGGCATTACTGCACATGCAGTTCTCACCTACACTCACTGGCCCATGGAAAGTGCACTCCTGTCATCCCATCCAATCCAGGTGGTGCATGTCTCCGTTTTAGGGTCTGTACCCTAAACCACTGGCTCCCAATGCTTATTATCCAAAAGAGCCATCTGGAAAATTCTACAGTAGCTGATTCTGGGGTTGCTTTCTAAACGAGCTGTGTCAGAATTTGGGAGCTAAAGGGCTGGAGTGTATCTTAATGCAATACTCTGAAAATGTTGCTGTTGTGCAGCCCACAGTAAGAATCACTGCCCTGATGCACTGGCATCGTTTTGCTCAGCATCAGCTCGTTCATCAGAAGACAGTCAAGAAAAGCAGTTGGATAAGGGGATGTCCCCTCTACTCCCATGAAGATGTCTTGACCGTGAGGCTCCTATGAGGGTAATTTGACCATGACGCACCACTGTGGCAGATGTGCCTCTTCCGCACAGCAACTTGGAAGGATTCTGTTCAGATTTTGGAGCCTGTCATTGATAACAACTCTGTCCTCAGATCTCTGCGTGTCATTAAGAAGTTCTGGGGGATCTGGGTCAGCCAGGAGCAGCAGCAAAGGGAGAATTAGCTGGCTCCAGTGCACATACTAAAAATAGAACTGGAGCTCTGATTTTTCTCCTCATCTCTTACAGATCATTTGGATGGAGAAATCATAGGCTTCCTACCCTAGCATATCCACAGCAAAATCTTATTTAAAGTGAAGAATTCTTTGCAACATCCATCTTACGTTCACATGGGGGTGGGGATGATGTTTTCTGTGTCGGCTGAGATACTTTAGCATGAGTGTTAACCGCTCTTATTAAATTGCTGATGCACTTCTTTCACTCAAACAGGGAGTACTTACATCCACTCTTCCTCCTTCTCATTCTGCCTCTAAGAGAAATACAAAGCAGCTTTCTGCAACTGTCACAATAGCATCTCCTTATATAAAATGAGAGCACCCCCATGGTAATCTATAGTTTCATATATTGGATCCCTCATCTGCAGGTTTGTTTGTTTTTTCTCTCTCTCTCCAGGCCCTTCCTATTCTCACTGAACTGAGCAAAAACACACCCTTCTTATGTGCTTTTTGCCAGTGCGTTCTGGATCCCGGTTGGCCCCGTACTCCTGGCCTCTGCCCGACCTTTCCCCCAGTGTGCTTCCTTGCTGCTGGGCATGCTGTGTTGTTTGCCCATTTCTCGGAGCACGGGCTCGTGTTCATGTCTCCTGCAATTCTAAATGGGTTTGATACCATAGGACCATTCCATCCTTGGTCATACTGATTGGATGGACAGTGTACCCATGACGTGTTCCCTGGGCAGGACAGTCACCCTGTAGAACCTCCATTCAAGGGATTTGGAGAGGCAGTATAGAGCTAAGCTGTGACTCAGGGCAGTGGTGTTAACTCTACCACATGTCATCTGGAGACTGGATGCTGTAGGTACCTGTGGGTAAGGATGCTGCAGGTACCCAAGGAAAGCTGAAAGGAAAGAAGCTAGAGAAAGAGGGGGAAGGGGAAGGGGAGATGGACAGAGCAGGAAGGAACTGCTGTTGACTTGGATGGATAACTGTTATGGTTTCCTTTGCACTTGTTCTGTGTAGATAGTTTGCTTGTGTTCATGATCAACTTTCCTTTCCACTTGGGCCAGTTTAATGCACTTCCTATTCCCTGAACCCTTAGATGCAGACCGAGTCATATTTGGAGCTCTACAACTTGAGGATCATTCACCTTGCTACCCTGTCCTTTTCACAAAATGAAAATTTAAGCACTGGCTGTACCTGAATGGGAAGAACCCCCCCCCGCCCCATCATCTCTGGATTTGAATTCCACCTCCCACAAGGCCTCGCAGCCCTGTGTGAATACTTAAAATCTCCGAGCCTCTGTTTCTTTTGTAAAATGAGGCTAAATGAGATTTGTTTGACAGGATAAGGATTCATGAAAATTATACTTTGGGAAACTTTTTAAGATTTTCTTGCTTATGTATTAACCAAGTGAAGGCACATTGAGGACAGGGATGGCCTATCAATCAAGCTGCCTCTCTACAGGATTCCATAAGTAGGCTTTTATTTCCACAGGACCATTTCCCTCATGTGCATACTCTGGGTAGCATTCCATGACACAGTGGAGAAGATAACAGAGATCATGTGGCTTACAAAGTCCGCATTGTTAAATATTTGGTCCCTTATAGAAAAAGTTTACAAAGATCTTACAGTCTTAATCTGAGTAAAATATCTTTCTAAAGTACATTATGCAATAATATGCACATTGCTGTTTACTACAGAATTCAGCATTCTAATTTTGTCATGTAGACTTCTTGGTCTTTGATATGCATTCTGGCTTCTCATGTAATCTTTTGACATGTTTTAAGATATCGTTAGTTCTGGACTAGAGAGTTGGGTCAGTGGTTAAGAGCACTGACTGCTCTTGCAGAGGACCCAGGTTTGATTCCCAGCACGCACAGTGATGGCTAACAACCACCCATAATGGATTCCAGGGGAGCCAACGGCCTCTTCTGACCTCCGAGGGTATCACACAACACACATGGGTGCACTTATTCACATGCAGGCAATACACTTTAAAAAAAAATTATAGTGGAAGCATCAGCTTCATTGAAATCTTAGGACAGTTACACACACACACATACACACACACACGCACAGAGGAATGTTAAGTCAATGAAATTGCAGCACATAGGCTAATACTCTTCATCCTCATCATCTCCTTCAGCACTATAAAAATAATAAATAAAATATTTTAAAAACAACACAATAAAAGATATTCTTGGTTCTAAGCAGGGTGTGGTGGCCTTTAACCCCAGTACTTGGGAGGCAGAAGCAGGTGGATCTTTGTGAAATGGAGGCCAGCCTGGGCTACATAGTGAGTTCTAGGCCAGCCAGGCCTACTGGGAGACCCTGTATGAAACAAAACAAAACAAATCAAAAAGGCATTCTTAGTTCTGTTTCACTGACCTTAGGAAGTATTTGTAGCCTGATATTATTTTTTTTTCCATTGAATCTAGAAAGTATGCTATGTAAGCTTGCCTGACTGGACACTCTGTCTCTCAGGTGAAGGCTTTGATGTGGTGAGTGACATGTCTAGGAAAACACTTCTGTCCCATGCTAGACTCGTATCTACTGATCTTGGTAATTTCCAGAATCAGTCTCCTTTGGATATTGTACAGTTGGGACTCAGAAGACTGTATAGCAGTCAGCAGAGCGACCAGTCAGTTTGCATCAGTCACTTTTTGATTCTTTGTGTAAAATTATCCTTTGTTACCAAAATATCACCCTAAAACTTGAGTGGCTAGTTTCTGCATTGCATAAGAACGTAGAACTGTCTTTTATAACATGAATTTAAATAAGCATTCTTTAAAAAAAAATGTCTCCAGACTTAAGAAGAGCCATATTTTGGTGAAAATACACAGATTGCTAGAAATGGATCTTTGTTGAAATCTCAGACCCTTTTACTTACCAGCTAAATAGCCTTGGGCCAGTTACTTAGTTTGCTATGATGAGGGTCAAAATGACACTACCCTGTGTACAGTCCTTGGGTAGGAGAATGGGCTTAGATACAGAAATAATTCCTCTGATGGGACTCAGATTTGTAATAGAGCTTCCTTGAGTTGGAAGTCCTCAGAGAGCTTCAAGTTCCTGCCAGGTCAAGCAGCCTGTGACCCTGTCCCCTTCCCTGTTAACTCTGCTCTATACACATTAGCCTTTGTTTTGTTTTGTAGTTTCCAGTTTGTCTGCCTTCTCTCAGGGCTTTTCTGCCCTGGCCTTGTATCTTAGATAGTCCACACCTTCCATTTTTTACCCCTTCCTTCATTCTTGTTCTGGGATCAAATCTTACCTACTCAGACATGCCTTTCCCATATCAGTTTAGGTCAGGTTCCACTCTTGTGTTCAGTTTTTAAACAAAGAAACAGAAATTCTTTCTGAGTGCCTTCTTTCTGCCACTAAGTGTACAAGGTGCTTCATCAAAAACACATACTCTGGGGGCTGGAGAGATGGCTCAGTGGTTAAGAGCATTGAATGCTCTTGCAGAGGACCTGGGTTTGCCCATTCCCAGCACCAACATGGTGGCTACAAACCGTCCTTAACTCCAGTTCCAGGGGAATCCAACGCCTTCTTCTGACCTCCGCGGGCATTGCATGACACATGGGCACTTACATGCAGGCAATACACTCATACACATAAAATAAAAATAATGAATAAAATATTAAAAAAACAACAACACATACTCTGGCTACTGCCTGGGACTTACAGGAAAATGCAAAGGGAGACACTCAGTGCAAGCCTGCAGATAGATCTTCACTTGACTGTGATTGAGTTTCCCAGAAGAGCAGCCTATACTGCCCTGAGAGCCAGCTCATAGCCAGCGAATGCCATGTGTGCCATGAGCTGGGGCCTCAGGGCAGCCTTCTGAGGATAAAATCTTTGCCTGGGCTCTTAATATGAGTGGATCAAACAGAGATAAGTGTAACTCATGGCCCAAGAACAGTACTGGCAAAGGAGTGGATGCATGAGACCATTTGCTGGGCATGGACAAGCAAGAGCGACAGTGTTGGGCCTGCAGACTCTTGTGCTGAGTGTACACAGCCTTGGGCCATGGGGAGGGGCCTTGTCTTCAATAAATTTAAGCCTGTGAAGGATCTTCCATGGAGGGGCATGGTGTTGAGATTGGTATTTTGAACATGTCCTACTGGGCTGAGGTAACTATAGATGCCAAAGGCTTTCGATTAAATGAGATTAGTCAGCAAAAAAGGACAAATATTGTAAGATTTCACTTATAGGAAGTTCTTAGAGTAATCAAAATCAGAAACAAAATACTAAATGGAGGCTGCCAGAGAAGGAGAGGGAGATGGTGAGGACAGGGTTAATGATCTGTGTGTCTAGTTTCAGTTTTACATAATCAAAAGACTTCTAGAGATAGAGGATAGTGTTAGTTACACAACGTCATGGCTGTGTTTGGTGCCCCAAACTGTAATTTAAATGGTTAAGACAGTAAACTTATACATATTTTATAACAATTATTTATAATGAATGAATGTCAGTAAATCAGGTGGAAAAGGCAGAAGCCAGGGAATGCACAGGCACCAGGGTGAAGCATGGTTGAGGATACAGAAACTCTAAGTGGGGTAAGAGCTGATGGGGAGGCAAAACAGCTGAGAGTTGGTGGAAGAGCCATGGCACAGTGTGAAAACTTGGGAGGATGCCTTTGTCTCAGTGGTTCCTGGGGTTTTGACTTCTCAACAGGTCAGGCCATTGATGGAACATCTTACAGCTCTCCATACTTAACACACCTGTAAACAAGTAATGACTCAGTTGGTACTTCTGATGAACTATGAAATGGGACACAGATAGCTTCCATATTCTCTTCCTTTTCCACATATCCAGCACCCTGCATACAATTCTGCATACGATAGCTTCTCCATAGATATGCATGAAATGCTGATATGTGGTTCATCAAATCTTCCTCTCCACTATGAGATTAAGCTTACTTGTTTAGGTTTTTGGCAACAGTCACTAATATCCCTGTGTTCTACAACTGTGATATTAACAGATTGAAAGAGACCCAGGCAGAAAGAGATCAGAATATCATTTTGTCTGAACCATTTGGCGAACATATTTCAAGCAAGAAGACTCTTGCTCTCAGTCAAAATTACTTAACAGCAGATCTCAGGTCTTCTCCTAGGGCCACATGGTACATGCAGCCTACAGATACGGAAGACTGAATTATTGGGGCCAGGATCAACTGAACCTGCCCGGGTTCCTCACATAGTCCTTCTAATTAGGCATGTCACTCATCTTCCTAGAATGGAGGGGGATTAGGGCAAGAGACTGGGTACCATGTTGCTCTGAAAGAACTTCCTCCCAGTGGAAACCTAAGGAATGGAGGGTTTACATATGGTTGAATCTTTTTTTGCTGTAGTTTTTGAGGCTGAGCTTCTTCAAGAAGAGACCTTGGGACTGCCTGCTGGACCAGTTTTGGTCCCCTCTGAGAGTAAGCCTGGGGTGTAAGTGGTCTTCCCTTTTTCTCTTCCGTGAACTCAGTATGGACAGCTTTGAGAGTGTCTCCCTTCTTAGTTCTTCCTAAAATCAAGGCTGGATGTGATGGTTGGTAAAGGCCTACTACCCAGCTTCTTTCAAACTTCTGGAATTGCTATATACCTTGTGTGAGGTCTGTTTTCTGTTGCTAATTGAAAAAACAAAACAACAACAACAACAACAACAACAAGACCTGATTCTAGTTGCTTTACAAGGAGCAGGATTTTTTTTTTTTCCTGGCTCCCGGATTTGGAGGTGTAGAAGTTCAAGAGCACGACCCTGGTGTCTGTTTGATTTCTGGCTGTGTTATTTGCTCTGCTGGAAGACCTCCCTCCATCTGAGAGCTCATGTCTTTGATCTCTATTTGAACGCTGGGTCCTTAACCATTAAGACAGAGCCGACTGAGTGCCTTGGAATAATTCCTTAGTGTGTTATCATTCATCATATGGCTTCATTTCTATACACATTGTGACTTTATCTTTTCCCCTATCAGATTTTGAGTCCTTGGAGAGAAAGGGACAGAATGGTGACTGTCATTGTAGATGCTCCATGAACGTGTAAATTAAATGAATGCATGAATGACTACTATTGGATCGTGTCCGTTAGATTAAGCTTATTAACTGTAGAGTATCAAAATATTAGTACCTGACAGATGGGTAGAAGAGTCCAGGGCCCCTTTCTTTCCTAAGAGAATGTCTTTTGTAAAAGGCTGACCTTGGATCTCTCGGGTTCTGTCACCTCATAATGCTCCTTGGTTGCATACAGCAGGCCTCCCTGGTTATAAGCACATAGCCTCCTGAATTATAAAACAAATAACAGCTGAGGTCATTTTGACTCTTTTGCATTTATTCATGTTGTGCGACTTTGACCCAAATACATAGCTCTTTGGTTCAGGAACTGTAGGTATAACTTGTTTCAAATGTGTTTGTTCTTTCCTTTAGAGGGAAATATATTAAGTTGCCTGATGGCTTAGACTCCTGGCATACTGTAGCATTATAGGAAATAGAGTCTTGCTGCGGTAATTTAATCTAGAGGTGACAGAGGCTTGGGGACTGTGGTGTGACTGCTATCAGAGGGGGTAGAGCTTGGATTTTATACTGCAGCAAGTAGAAAGGGTCTCTGTAGACCTCTGAGCAGATGCTGGTCACCCAGGTGCCACCACGTTGGTCTTCTACACTCTGGTTTCTGTCCCTGGATCTGATATAGCACCAGGAGGTTTCTGAGTTAATGGATATCAGGAAAGGGGAGAACATTCCCTTCAGCTAAAACAACTCAAATGGCTTTTCTGAGGACACTGTTGTGCTTCAGAATTCCCTTATCCTCAGAACATGGAAATGATTATGCTGTAACCAACCCCATATGGTTGTTTATTACTAAATTAAATAACCGAGTGTATGAACCTTGGCTAATAATAACAGTAATAGCAATAGAATCCCAACACAGTCCTGTATCTTCACTTAAGAACATTGGTTCCATTCCCTTAAGATTTCCTTTCTACCTAGGCCTTTCCCATTTATTTGTTTGTTAGTTAGTTTGTTTGTTTTTTGAGACAGGGTCTCCCTGTAGCCTCAGCTGGCCTGGAATTCGATGTGGACCAGGCTGGCCTTGAACTCACAGAGGATCTGCCTGCCTCTGCCTCCTGAGTGCTGGGATTAAAGGCATGGACCACCACTCCCGGCCCACAGACTATTTTTAAATGTATTTTCAAAATAGCCTTGTAAGATAAATGTCTGGTTATCTGTTAATTGAGGCTCATGGGTATTAAATAACTTGCCCAAGTTGACTGCCCACAGGTGATTGCCTTTTTATATGGCCCCCTGTTGTGATTGTCTGCTGCAAAAGGATTCTGTTTTCTCCTGTGCTGCACCTATGCAGCCTTGAAGCTGTAAGTAGAAGCTGTAAGTGGCCCCAGGACTCAAGGTCAGCTGAAAAGTCTCATGTGGAAGAACAGAGGTCCGCTGAGCATTTTCACAGATGCCTCAAAACCATTCCTTCAAGGAGATGTGTTCCTTGTATCTTTTGACACCAATAAAAACCCTGCTGTAGGTTTCAATATAATAAAATATATACTGGAAACAGTTTCAGGGAATAAGAAATTTGCTCTCTGTCTTCTAGAGTCAGTAGGCAAATGCCTATGGTTCTCTGGGTCTCTCCTGCATCATATAGAGCGAACACAGTGCCACCCCCTGTGTTTGCATCAACTCATGTGAGAGGCCAGCACATGAACATGGTCCAGATGCCCTGAGCTTGAGCTCATCGTGTTATGCCTTTTAGAGTGGCTTAGCTTTTTTCCTGTTGCTATGACAAAGTACTCTGACAAAAGCAACTTTAGGGAGAAAGTTCATTTTAGCTCACGGTAACAGGTTACAGTCTACCATAACAGGAAAGTCACAGCTTGAGGGAGCTGATCACATTGTGTTCATAATCAGGAGTGTAATTATGAGAACATCTGTTCTTATCTCTTCCACATTCTCAGAAGCTAAATACACCAAGCAGTGCATGCTTTCATTTGTTCTTCTCAAGGGGACCACAGGGAAGTGCTCAGCGGGAGAGTCTTACCTCCACTTAAGAACACATCCAATAACCAGTTTCTCTGTCAAAGTACCCTTCAGTGTCCACTGCAAAAGGAACAGCCCTGCCAGCGGCCTACTTTGTAGAACATGGGCTTTTTTCATGCTGCCAGTTAAATTGTTTGCTGAGCTAAAATCATTTCACTGTATCATACCTGTTGTGGCAGATATTTATCATATCATTAAATAACAGTATTTCATTATCACTTCTAACAGTGATGGGAGTGTATGAAAATGTTTCTGGGGCTGGAGAAATGGCTCAGTGGTAGAGTACACTGCTCTTGCAGAAGACCTGGGTTCAAATCCCAGCACCCACATAGCAGCTAACAACCGTCCGTAACTCCAGTCCTAGGGGATCCGACAGCCTCTTCTGTCCTCCACGGGCATTGCATGACACAGGTGCACTTATCTACATGCAGGCAATACACACGTACACATAAAAATAATAAATAAAATACTTTTTAAACAGAAAATGTTTCTATAAAAAAATAAAACTAAGTTGTATACTTTGGCACAATGACCAACAGGCAGATTGTCAGAAAAGCAGCTACTGGGGCTGGAGAGATGGCTCAGTGGTTAAGAACACTGTTCTTGCAGAAGACCCGGGTTCAAATCCCAGCACCCACATGACAGCTATCAACTGTCCGTAACTCCAGTCCTAGGGGATCTGACACCCTCTTCTGTCCTCTGCAGGCATTGCATGACACGGGTGCACTTACCTACATGCAGGCAATACACGCATACACATAAAATAAAATTTTTTTTAAAAAGCAGCTGTCATATGAAACATAAGCAAGACAACTTAAAGAAAATGGGGAAAAGATAAAAACATGCAAGGAATGCCATTACCCAATTAGTTATAAAGAACTGTTTTTTACATTACACTCTACTTTCAAGAAACCCAACCGAATGTGTTTGTTTGGCAATTTCTTGGTGGTTTATGCAAGAAGGGCAGTGTGAAATTTCAGATTTTTGGCATTCCTAGAAAGGGTTTTTGCCCCATATCAAAATATTGGCAAATTGCAGTGGGGAAGCCACTGCTGTTGTTTTGTTGGGTGGATGTGATGCACCTGCTAAAGTACCATCCAAACATCTGTGTTTACGCCCATAGGTTAGGTTATTATAGCAGCCATGGTTTAGATGTTTTTATTCTTGCTGTTTGTGTTTTTATAGATGGAGTGAGTTTTTATAGATGTGTTTTATAGATGGAATCCCACTGAAATGGGCCAACAGCTCATGGAAAACAGATCATACAGAGACCCGAAAGTTCAGTGTCTTGCCACAATGGGAAGATCACCACTCTGCCACTATGGTCACACCTCCTTCCCACGCTCCTCAAGGAGTCCATGGGGGAGTCAGTTACCCCTCCCATCCAATCAGTCAACCTTAGCTGCATGTGGGGGAGGGGCTAAGGATATATAAGCCCAGAATGCCATGTGACACTTCTCTTTGCCATTTTGTGCAACTGTCGGGAAGTCACAGGATCTGTATTTAAATGAGTGCGGACTTTCTAGCGTGGCCACAAACGGGGGTGGGGGTGCCCACTCTTCTGTAACTAACCCCTGACCCTGTGCTCTGTTAGCAAGCCCAATAAACACTTTAGGATTCCCCCTCCCCCCCAAAAAGAACAGAGCTAATGGAAACCTTCATTATCCCACCAATGCTGACCCTCATGTTGGCAAACCCTTTGGTCTTTGATTTCTTATTCCTGTTTTTCTCCTCTTAAACTTCATTCTATGCATATTTTTATATAACGTGCTTCAAGTTGTTTCTGGAAAAATGTGTTAAAAATTTCCTTTCTTTGAAACAAAAAAGGAATATATTGGCAAATTGTTGTGTTATAAACTCACATGTTCATGGCTCATGTACTGTATAAGACGGTTTCTAAAGAACCCTTCCTCCACTTCACAGACAGGGCCAGGAGGACACCAGCCAAAGATGAATAAAACCAGAGTTAATAGCATGCTATTCTTTTATCCCCACTGTCTCTGTCTCAAGAATGTTACGAGCATAATTTTAGGCACCTGTTCTTGGGTCCTGGGGTTTTCCTATTACTCTTCAGCTCTTGGGCCTTCAATTGACACTGGTATTTTGATGTCCCTGATTTTTCAAGGCTTACTAGGGACTGTGTCCTCATTATTCTTCTGGGAATATTGGCATTCCCTGTTATAGCATCCTTTCCTGGAGGAGGAGAGATGTGCTTCTCAGAGACGTCCTTCCTCTTAAGCCAAGATAAATGTCATAACTGAGGTAAGCCATCCGGTGCTTGGAAAAGGAAGCTGTTGGCAGATCAGATCCATCTAATTTGGTCTTCAGGGCTGAAGCATCTTCATGGGCAGGTGCAGAGATTCAAAGGCTTCAGGAATATGTCACAAGGATGAAAGCCTTGTTTCTGGAGAAACTCCTCATCCTTCTGTGAGGCAGTGAGTCAGCCCAGGTGTGTGAGTGGGCAGGGTATCTGCATACGCGCTCAGTTCGGTAATCACAACTCTCATAGATGCTTGTTGTGATGAAGTGAAACATATCCTCCTCAGATCTCCAGAGAGAGGTGTCTTATGTGAGCTCTGGATTTTGACAAATGGCATATTTTCAAATGTGGGATTTAGTTCAGCTGAATATCTGGCTTGATTAGCGTGGAGCAGCACATGCAGTGCAGGCTGGAGCCCCGCCCTACCCCACCCTCCCCAGTGCTGTACAATCAGGAAGTGCATTCTCCCTCCCATTGTGGCTTCTGTGGGAAGTGTGCTTTACATATGCAAATGTAAGCCCCAAGTTTCACTTAATAATTATCAGCTGGAGATTCTATTGATGAGCAGCTGGAGCTACTCATCAGGGAAGAAACTGGGAGTTAACCATTTGTGGGTCCCCTTGAAGCCTGCAGCTTCAGGCCAGCCTCTGAATAGTTTGGTGATTACAGGCCTTGGTCTCTGATTTTCCCCATTCACTTCTCTTGCCTGGCCTGAATCTGGCAGCTGAGTCTCCCTGGCTGCTTTTAGTATCCTGAGCTCTTCTTGCTCCTGCCCAGCCTCCTTCTATTTTACAGGCTGGAGAGGCAGGGAAGATCCACCTCTATTTGCAGGAGCAGCATTGCTTACAGGTCTAGAAGTAACGGCCTCCTCCTCCTCCTCTCCCTGCAGCTGTGCTGCCCAGGCCACCTCCCCTGCTATTGAAAGTCCACAGGCTGGCCAGATGGCCTGGTCAGGATGTCAGGCCCCTGCGTCCTCTTGGCTTCACCTTTCCAGTCTTCTGTATCTACACTCTTGCCCTCGAGGGCACTTCATAGTTATAGTGGTATGTCTTTCCTGGCCTCCCTTGTTGCTCGACCTGGGTGGAGTTCTATGGACTATTAGCTCATTTAAAGCTCTCAGTCCTCATCACTTTATAGGAATTTCCTCACTGTTTTGATTCTTACTGAAACTATCTTTTGTCTCATCTCTCTAGTAAGTGTAGTGAGAGGTGTTCCCACCTTGTGACAGGAAGTTCAACCTTTGTTTCTGTAGAAAACTGTCTAGAGAAGAATATGGATAGAACACAGGGTCCATTTGATCTTAGTTCTGCTTTTAAAAAATTATTTTAAGACTTTTTGCTGCAAGTATTGGCAAGTTACTTAAGATCAGTGAGCTTCTGTTTCTTTCTCTTTAATATAAACAATAAAATCTGTCTTGGAATTGAGACAATTCAGTAAGATAACGTATGAGACACTTACCCAGCCAAAGTGGATGGTCAGTAAGGGAACTGTAATTTTGATTTTGATTTCAACAGATGGTTCCAGTAATAACTTCATTCCTTCTTGATTTGGTTATTTGGGTCTAGTCTCAGTCTAGTATATAGTTGGTTCTAGGCCCTGGTGATGTCACAGTGAATGAAATAGCTCCACAGAAGACCCTGCCACCATTGGACTTGTATTCTAGAGATGGAGACAGGCAGAGGAAAGTGGAGACAAAAGTCTGTATTGCAGAGTCCTGTGATGTGTGCATTGAAGAAGATGATGGAAGACTGGGGGCTTTAGGGTGGATGTGGGTGGTGTTTGTAAAGTGGGTTTGCAGATTCTTCTCTGAAGAGTCATGTGAAAGCAGATTCCTACTGAATAGGGTCAGAGCCAACAGCAAATGCACAAGCCCTCAGGTGAGATGGCACCTGGCACTTCGGAGGAGCATCCAGAAAGCCAGTGTGGCAGGCACACAGGGAACATAGAAGTGCATTGAGGTCAGAAAGATTGCTGTGGTCAGCTGAAATCAGATAGTGGCTTATAAGCCACTGTAAAGCCCTTGGGTTTGGCGTTACGTTTGATGGGAACTCTGGGCAAGCCAGAACCAGAGAATGATATGATCCATGACCATCGTTAAATGCCAGCTGGCTCTGCACATCAAGTCAGTGGATTGAAACAGGGTGCACGGTTAGATGGCTGTTGTGTATGTCTAAGCAAGAAGTGACCAGAACTGAGACGAGAACAGTGGATAGAGTTTGTATTCAAGGTGTAGTCTGAAGATAGAGCCGACATTCCAATATATTCCTGATCTGAGTGTGGGACGTGAGGAAAGGAATCCAAGAGCCGGTGTTGCAGCAGGAGCAATAGTGGTAACATTGGCCGAAGATGTTCCTCACCAGCCAGGTGCTTACCTCCGCAGGCATCCTGCTCATAGGTGTTGAGGGACTAGGCACCATGTGAAGCAGGTCATAAGTATGGTCATCGCATGTAGAGTAAGAGCTACTACCTTCACCTGCACTGTATGAGGCACTAGATAGCCAGGGACCATGAGCAGAGTACAGGGACCAGCTCACCCTGGGCAGGTTAAGAAGCTGGTGTTGGAGGGTCAGTGGCAGTTCATTGAGTGACAGAACTAGCAAAGGAAGTTGCTCAGGTGCTCCATGGCCATTCCATTTCCCAGGCAGTCAGCACACGTGTGCCTTGCATATGTGGGCTCCCTGGAAGCCTTGCCTTTCTAAACATGGGGTTATGATGTGCAGGGATTTGGGGCAGCAGTTCCAGAGAGTCTAGAGAGGATTGAACCTGATGTTTGCACCCCATCACCCTGACACTGGCTCTGAGGTCACATGGGGTTTCTCTTCCAGGCCAGGAACTGGGATCTGACATCATAGGCTCCTCCATCAAAGGCTTCTCTTCCATTTTCTGTATGTGTCAGAGTTCTTTCCCAAACCTATGGTTCCCCCTGTCTTTGCCTGACAATGAAGTTGAATCAGGAATTCTTTTAAAAAAAATATTTTATTTATTATTTTCGGTTTATGTGTGTAAATGTATTGCCTGCATGTACGTAAGTGCACCTATGTTGTGCAATACCTGTGGAGGTCAGAAGAGGGTGAAGGATCTCCTAGAACTGATGTTATGAACAGTTGTTAGCTGCCATGTGGGTACTAGGAACCGAATCTAGGTTTTCTACAAGAACCACTGAGCCATCTCCCCAACCTCCAAGAATTCTTAGATTAGGGGTTGGAGAAATGACTCAGTGGTTAAGAGCACGTGTTTCTCTTGTGTGGTTCACAACTGCGTGTAATTCCAACTCTTTGGGCTCCAACACCATCTTTTGGCCTCCATGGGCACCTCCACTCATGTATACATGCCCACATACATACAAGTATTCACATAATTAAAAATAATAAAAAGAAATCTTAAAAGAAAAAGAGCCCTGGGGCTAGAGAGATAACTCTGTGTTTAAGAGCACTGGCTGCTCTTGTAGAAAACTCAGGTTCGAACCCCAGCACCCACATGGCTGCTATCAACCATGGATTTCTTCAGTTTCAGGGAATCCAACTCCCTCTTTTGACCTCTGAGGGCATACCATTGTACAACATGGGTACACTTGTGTACATACAAACAATACACTCATATACATAAAATAAAAATAATAAATAAGATATATTTTTCTAAGGAGTCCTTCATTTTATTCTTGCTTCTATATGATTTTCCAAGCCCCTTATTCTAAAATCCCTCAAGTCGGGGTGGGAGGCAGCAGTCTGTCCAGTAGGAAAATGGCAAGTGTTGAGTTTAATAGGTATTAGCACAATATTTTACCCAAACATGGATCTTGCTCTAGGTAATACATTATCTATGCCAAGTGCCCATCCTGATAAAATGCTATTTTTGTCAAGCTCAACTCCTGATAGAAATGCTATGTTTTTCCCCTACTCCTATCTTGATAAAACCTCGTTCTTCAGTTCTGATTCCGTCCAGAGGGATAGCTTGGATTTGTGAACAAAAGAATTGACTTCAGGATTTTCCCCCCTTGTCCTCTTTTTCTCCCTCTACTGTAAATCTCACTTGAACTGGAATGTAGCTTTAATGTATGTTAAGGTGATAAAGGGGGTGGAGAGGCTGCAGATTGGGAGAAGACCTTACGAGGAAGGGGGGCAGTAACTAGTAGGCAAAGGGCTGTCTAGGCAGGCTTTTTCTTGTTTTCGCTTGTTTTTAATTTACCATTGCACTGAACATAATAACATTGTGGTGGTGTGGCAGTTTATAGCAGAGGCTGCTAAGGAAGAATCAACCACATTCACAAAAAAGACTTACCATGTTTCTTTTTGAAACGTTGCAGAGTGCTGTGTGTGCATGGGGTCACTCTGCAGTCATCATTCATATTAATAAATAAAATAGATTTGATAACATGCTCTTTGTATTCACCCAAGCTCCTGGTTTCCGTGTCTCATTGGCTCTAGCTCACTAGCACTGACTAATGAATGATGGTGGTTGCATGTAGCTTGCCATTCACAGAAGGTCAAGCAAGGATGACAGACTTGTGTGACCTTGTCTCAAAGCCAGACAAGACGAGGAATACCAGAGGGCCTAGAGAAGACAGTGTACTACATGTTTGCCCTCACTGACATCTGCTTCTGAACAGACCACTGATGGGGTGTGGGAACCCCCATGTGAGTGATGACTTACATGCAGTAAGGAGAAAGGGGCTGGGGAGATGGCTCAGTGGGTAAAGTGTCTGCCATACAAGCATGGCACTCTGGAAGCAGAGACTGGAACATCCCAGGAGCAGGCTGGCTAACCAGACTGGCCTCATCAGCCAGCTCTGGGTTCAGTGAGAGACCCTGGAACAACATATAAAGTGGAGAGCAACCAAGGAAGACACCCGGTTAAACTCAGGTTCACATGCATACATGTGCACATGTACTTGCATGTATACCACACATGCATACACACATAAAGAAAAGGGGTGGGGAAGAGAATTTCTTCCCCTGCATAATTTCAGATGGTCAGATATGCAGGTTGACCACCATCACTGCCAGGAAAGAACACCCACTCAGCCTTTGCAGCAGTTCTATTCAGTTTTACTTTCAGTCCCAAGGCATTGGTAGCCTTACTGACCTCCAAATTCAGAGAGGGTTTTTTAGAATCTGAATGGGCTATTTTTTTGTCCCCATCACACTGTAGGGGAGAAAACACAGTTTTAAATTCTCATGTAGCGCCATTAAAGACAATAAAGATATAACAGGATTCTTCCAGACTCACTATATAGCCAAGGGTAACCTTGAACTTCTGATCGTCATGCCTCTACATCCGGAATGCTAAGATTACAGGTGTGCATCATAGTACCCAGTTTATGTGGTGCTGGGGCTGAAACCCAGGAATTCTTGCATAATAGTCAGTTTATCAAATACTGAGCTATATCCTCAACCCTCTTTTGGGCCCTTGTTTTTTTAAAAGATTTTGTTTTTTATTTATGTGTCTGTATGTGAACAAGTGTGCATGTGCCTCGAGTTCAGCAGAGGCATTGGATCCTCTGGAGCTAGGGAGCTGGAGGTACAGGTGGTTGTGGGCTGCCCAATGAGAGTGCTAAGAACCAAATTCTGTCCTTTGCAAGAGGCGCAAGTGCTCTTAACTGCTGAACCATCTCTCCAGCCCCCAGTGTACCTTGCTTTATAGGATTTTTAGCTCTTCTCCAAAGGTCTTTGTGACCCTTGACCTCAGCATTAGTCTGAGTGACAAGCAGGGATGGCTGGGGGCAGGAGTTGGCTTGTCTAATTACTGTTGCCATACATTCCTTTATCCTTCTCTGATCTGAACTAGATATTTTTGTCTATATTCTACCTTAGAAAACATTCTGATCATTTACCATAACTGTGTATATAGCCAGTAGAATGGCAGTCTGAAGTTTGTGGTAAGCAGATATCCTCATACTGAGTAAAGCAGGCTCTGCCTGAGTGAGATGAATATGGAGGAAAATTTAAAGCCTTGTTCAAGAACCATCGTGTGTGGCCAGCTTGATTATTTAAGATCTAATCTACAAAGACAAACACACAACCTCATTAAACATTTTCACTGTAAAGTTTAATGCTCCTCAACACATGTGATTTGCCACTCTTGGAAATAGTATTGAGATTATATAAGGACTATGAATATTTCATAGAAAGTAACACATTTATTGCAGAGATTTTTAAAAGTTAGATCAGTGGAAAAACACTTATATCTTTCATCTTGAGTGTTGCTAAAAAAAAGTAAACTCAGAAATCCTAGAATATTTCTGCATCGATTTCTGTAGTAAAGGGCTGTGGTGATCACTTCGGAAAGGATGAAATCATTATCACTGTCTGTAGTTTTCATGACCTAGCAACAGAGAGCACTGTGTCCTGCTGTTGCGTCTATGGGGGCGGGTTGAAGCCCAGTCAGCTGCATACATGGAAAGGCTGCTTCCTCACCCACAGCTGTGGTGACCTCTACTGAAGCCAGCCGTGCCTTTGAGGCTGTACAAAATAGAATTGGCATCCACGGGTAAGCGGAGTGTGAGATTGTTATGGTTTATTCTGTTCAGTCCTCAGGATTGGAGTTGAATGTGTGCTCATGGTTTCGGAGATACTGCCTCATCTTTCCCACTAAACACTGTTTTCTAAACCACCTTAAAAAAATCACAGGAAACTCTGACTCAGCTGTCAAGGGAGTAAATTACAGGGGAGACTGAGCACCTCATCCATTGTCTTTCGCTGTTTGGAGGTGCCTTGCATGCTGCTCACACAGTCCTCTCTGTCTGACTCTCCTTGGCTATCAAGAAAATCAGCACATTTAGAAGAAGGTAGACCTTAGCACCACACATTCTCTACTATGAGAACAAAGACTGACTGCTTTTAGGAGCAAAAAGCCTGCTACGTCACTCATGACAGCACACTTCGAGCCTTTTAACCAAAGCCCCAGCCATGCATACAGCAAATTGGTGCTAAAAATATCTTTAGTTTTTCCACTTATAATAAAATCCTTTCGACAAATTCTTGAAAAAAAAAAATTCCAGGGAGACCAGCCTGAGTTCATTTCACCAGAAATCACCAGAAAGGAAGTCAAGCACAGTTCTCTGGCATGGTGGCGGCAGATTCTTTTTCGAAGCTTGTGAAGAGCTCTTTGCTTACTGTCATTCTGCCTCTGCTAGAAGATCCCCAAGGCCTTTGCTGGAACTCAAGCTTGCTTTGGTTGCCAAAGATAGCTTCTAGAAAAATCACTCTGGGAAATCTTTGGGTGAAACCTTCCCTGTTTACCACATAACAAGTGAGCAGTCCTTGCCTGGTGGTGTTGCCACTTATTTCCCTTCCTGCTGCAAATGTGATGTCATGCTTCTGGAAGCTTCTGGAACTTCAGAACACGTGCAACTGCAAGGACCTGTGTCTTTCCTGGTGAGCACGCTGTCTACAGTGCAGAAAGTGGTAACATGTTCCACGCTCAGCTCCTACAAGGGCGTTCAGGGATCACACATTTTATTTTTAGGTTAAACTTTTAAGATTGGTTGAGTTTTCTAAACTTTTTTAGAATGACTTTGGCTCCAACATTTCGTCTGTTTTGAAATTTGAAGGAGCATTGAAAGAGGGTGTGAAATTTTTACGTTATTTAAAGGAGAGCATTGTGTTCAAAAAAGCGACAAAATGCTTCATGAATACAGCTTCCTGTGGAAGAGGAGACATTGGAACGTTCAGGGAATTCAGTGCCTTGTGGTTGTTGTGGAGGGAAGCAAAGTGGCCTCGCAGCTGTGCCTGCTTTGGAGAAAGCACTCTTGTCCAGGAAGGAGGAAGAGTGGAAGGGCCAAACAGACCCTGATCTTAGAGGAACTAGAACACCCAGAAATAGGACAGTCCTGGGTCACGTGATAGAAGCTGCTCTAAGAGGGTGCTAGAAGCTGGGCCAGGGTACAGAGACCCTGGTCAGAGCCATGCTGCATTGAGGGGCACAGTGAGAAGACCTCCTTTGCATCTGAGTCTGGGGAGAGGCACAAGCTAGTGTTTTTCCACTTTGATGACATGGGAGACTCCATCTACCTTCCCTCCAGAGACTCTGGGCTCACTCATCTGGAGTAAGGCCTGTGCACACACATACCCCAGTAATTCTTTGCATATATGTGTATGTTTGGGGGGATAAGGAGAGCAGGAGATGGTTGTATGGTGTGTGTGTGTGTGTGTGTGTGTGTGTGATATGCATTCCTATATGTATGACTGTGTGTCTGTGCATGTATGTAAATGTAAGGAGGTCAGAGGATGTCAGGTGTCTTGTTTCTGTCTCCACTCCATCCCTTTGGGACAGGGTCTCTCAGAGCTGACCTTGTTTTTTTTGAGACAGGGTCTCCCTGTAGCTCCAGCTGTCCTGGAACTCACCATGTAGACCAGGCTGGTCTTGAACTCACAAAGGTTTGCCTGCCTCTGCCTCCTAAGTGCTGAAATCAAAGGTGTGTGTCACCATGCCTGGTAGAGCTTGCCATTTTTAAATTAGGCTGGCTGGCTAGCAAACCCTGTGATCCTCCTGTCTCTGTGTCACCCCACTGCCATCCCCAGTGCTGGAATTACAAGCATGTGTGGTCACACCCAGCTTTTACTGGGGGACTTGGGTTCTGAACTCAGGTCCTCATCCCTGTGCAGCAGTTACTCTCATCCATGGAACCATCACCCCAGCCACAGTTCTTAATGGTTCCCACATGACTCTAAGGGTAGCAGGAACTGTGAACCACTGAGGGACCAGGGAAGGAGGCGGGAACAATCACCACCACCAGTCAGATTCTTTTGAAGAATGGAAAAAAGAAGGTGTTCTAATACAAAGGAGCCACTGAGGTAGAGCTGACCAGCCTCAGTTCACCTCTCTCTGCTAAGTCTTGCTGGCATGATACTGAACAAGTTAATCTCAATCTCTCTCTCTCTCTCTCTCTCCCTCTCCCTCTACCCCCTCTCTCCACCTCTCTCCCCTCCTCCCTCTCTCTCCCTCTCTCCCTCTCCCTCCCCCCACCCCTCCCCCAGTCATTAGTCAATAGAAGTAGTGAAACCACCCACTTTATTACAGTTTTCATGAATTAAGATGAGATGATGCATCCACAGCGTCCAAAGCTCTGGGCGTGTCCTCAGAAGGAACAGACCAAGCATTCCCTGAATTTGATGGATGACATTGAAGCAGGTGGACTTGCAAATTCTCAAATTGCCAATGTGATGGAAATTGGATTGAAGAACATGTATCCATAGCACTTGTGTGAGAAGCTGTGGGCACAGAGGGAGATCAGAGGCAAGGGACTAGACAAGGAGACCAATATGATGTTTTAGGATAAAAGCCCACAGACCTTGGGCACATGCTGTCCAAAGGTGGGTGCCTACTTTTTTTTTTACCTTAAATCAGGTACTGCTATGCCCAGTCACTCCCATTTATCAGGTGGTTCTGTGGTTGCTCTTGGTCTACAGTGGTGGGGCTCAGTGCTTCCAATAGCGATAGCACGATGACCCGTTTTAGGACTTGGCTCGAGAATAGAATGTTTGAAATAAAACGAGAAAAGCAAGTGCTTCACACACCAGCAAGTTCGAGTTGGCGGGCCCTGGAGACAGACTGTATGTAGGGAGATCTTGCCATGTAAAGGGTAGGGATGTGGTATCTGTATCACCCACAGAACAATGCAGGAGGACAGCTTTGAAGTCTGAAGTCTGGCCCTAAGAAGAGGAGCTTGGTTTTCTAAATTCAAGATCTGGCTGCATCACCGCTAGAAGGGCCCAAGGCCCATAGGAGTCTGGCCCCGTCAGGGAATGAGCCCCACAGCTCTATCCCTTTGCAACAGTGACTGATTCCAATAGTGTGAGAGACCAGGGCTGCACAGAGATTCTAGGATAATCAACGGAGATCATCACTTAGGACACTGTGTGTGTCTGGCCCCAATCCCTGTCATTGCCCTGCACAGAGATTTCTTTTTAATTTTCTTCCTTTGTTCTGTATCTTAGATGTTTTGAACCTTAATTCAGAGCATTCATCTTGAGTGGATTCAGAGATTCAAATCGGATGATAAATTCTTGCTTGTGGAGAATTTCTGGAGGGAGGAGAAAGAGCTTGTCAACTGAGGTTTTGAATAATGTCTTGTTTGACATTTCCAACTCAAAGTGGGCTGAACCACAGATGAACACATGTGCATACTGTGTCATAGAAAGATGCACCATGTGTATAAGTAGACTGCGTATTGAAACAGCAGAACCCCCAGGGAAGGGAGGAGGGAACAAAGCTATAGTACTGCTTTGTCTGTCTCCTGCCCAGGGTTAGGAGTGAGGCTAGGGGAAGAGAGAGGAAGGACATTTTATAATCTCAGTAGAGGCTCAATGCTGAGTAGTATGAACATACCTATAGTCACACACTCATGTCTGTATTTACATATGGAGACACTGAGTCACAGAAAAACCTAGGCTTACCCAAGGCTCTTACCTAGTAAATGGAAGACCCGTAGTTCAAGCTCACCTCTTATTCACATTGCCATGCTCTTCACCCCTTCCCTCCATCCTTTTGTTGGGTGCTTACTAAGTGTAGGAAGGGTGCCAGGGCCTAGAGATAAAGAGACTGGGTGTTGGGCAGTGCCCTCCAGGGCATGAACTCCTGACCATTATGGTCCCTGTATTAGTCAGGGGCCTTCAGAGAAACAGAGCCAACAGGACTATGTGGGTATGTGCGTGCACTCACTCGCATGTACACTTGCAGGAAGGAATGAGCATATGTGGTTACATAGACTGATGAAGGCTCTTCCAGATCTGCAGGTGAGTCAGCAGATGGAGGCCCAGGAGAGCAGAGCACAGCTGACATGAGGTCTGGAGAGCTGAAGTCAAGGACAAGCAATGGTCTGTTTCCTGCCCACAGGCCAGCAGCCTGGAGACTTGGAATGGTAGCCTTAGGATTGGTCAAACAGGTTAGCAGCAGGGACTCTGCACAGGAGGCCAAGGACCTCCAAGCTGTGAGGGTGTTTGTATTTTCCTCTTTTTCCAAAGAGAAAAGTGGTTGAGAAAGGCTGGCAATCAGGCAAGACGATGCAGCCCCAAGACGGGCATCATACTTGCATCCATTAGCAGGCACATCCTCCGTGCCAAGCACTGGGCACTGGACACAGAATTAGTGCTGCTCTTTTGAAGGTCGTTTCTTCCCATAGAGCATTGCCATTAAATTTTTTTTTCCTATGTGCATATCATTGACCAATCAATAGAGTTCTCAAAAGAAAGAAAACATTTGCAAATGTTTGAGAACTAAGTTTGGTTAAAACCACTTGAGGCCCAGTGCAGGGTGCAAATGGACACATGGTGGCAATGTTGTGTCTGCACAATTAAAAATTGTAATTTCATAAACATGTGGGACTGTGGGGGAGGGAGCTGGACTATGAGAACAGTCCCTGTTGTTGGACCTGCCTTCTGCATGCTGGCTAAGGCTGAGGGCTAGAATGCGGGGTTGTCAGAGCTCAGAATTATGTCAGAGGAAGCCAGGGTTTTTGGCTTCCTGGATTCCTGCCCTGATATTCCTAGTTCCTTTCATGAGAGAGAAGGCCCTATCGAGCCAAGACTCCGCACCTTTAACTCAGCCTCTGAATGTGAGGTCACAGCCAAGTGTGACATCAAGGAGAACTTGTTTATATTGTTCTGCAGCAGAGCCTTCACCCAATGTGTGCTCTCAGGCTCTAAGTCTCCTCTTCTGTATGGCCATGATGACTGCCTTGTGCTCTGATGATTAAGGCACTGTGTGTGGAAGCTGGAGCATGGTGTAGACCCATCGGTCACTTCAAACAGCAGGACTTGGCCTTATCTTGATAGCTGAACACTCACCTTTGCCTACCCTGCTCCAGGCTTCATGTTTGTTGAGCAAACACAACTGCTATTTTTTTTATATTTTATTTATTTTTATTTTATGTGTATGAGTATATTTTTTGCATGTAAGTAAGTGCACCCATGTCATACAATGCCTGTAGAGGTCAGAAGAAGGCATTGGATCCCCAAGAACTGGAGTTGAGATGGTTGTTAGCTGCCATGTGGGTGCTGGGAACGAAACACAGGTCCTCTACAAGTGCTCTTAACCACTCAGCCGTCTCACCAACCCCACATGCTGATATTTTATGTTTTGTTTTTTGAGAAAGAGTAGCCCAAGCTGGCCTGGAACTTGCTATGTAGACCAGGTTGGCTTATATTTCACAGAGATCCACCTGCCTCTGCCTCTCGAGTGCTAGGATTAAAGTCATATGCCACCACACCTGGGTACAACCTGCTGTTTTAGAATAGCTTAGCTACCTAACTATTCTTAGTTTTTCTTTTTGAGATGGTCTTATACAGCCCAGTCTGACCTCAAATTTGGTATGTATCCAAGGATGACCTTGAGTTCCTTGAATCCCAAGTGCTGGGATTACAGGCCTCCATCAGTACACCTAGCTCATGTAATGTTAGGGATGGAAGCCAAGCCCTCATGGGAAGCAAGCAATCTCTCAACTGAGTTACATCCCCGCTCATTCTTTTTTAGTCTCTTGTTGGAACCACACATGGAGGCTGGTTTCGAAACCTGGGGTAGGAGCTTGTAATTGACCAGCCCAGTGACAATGTACTCCTGACCCACGTGTGATTACATGTCCCCTGCAGATTCTGCCCCAGCCTTTGATTTGTGATCCAGGGCAGTGGGATTCAGCGCGTCATGTTTATTGCATTGATAGGATCAGGAGCTGATGCAGTTAACCCTGAGGTGATTAAGAGGGAGAGAAAATAGCCATGTCTGTAAAGGCCATCAATGCCCTGGACAGAGGCAGCATGGGCAGTACAGGTGAAAACACAGTGTGTAGTTCATCCCCAGCTTTGATCCTCAAGCTTCTTGGTGTAAAGGCCATCAATGCCCTGGACAGAGGCAGCATGGTGAAAACACAGTGTGTAGTTCATCCCCAGCTTTGATCCTCAAGCTTCTTGAGTTGTAGTCTGGTTGTGGATGTTTGGAAGCTCGGCAGGACCTGGGCTTCAGGGAGGAAAACTTGGGTATAGAAAAAGAGGAGTTGGAAGGGGTCATTCCTCAGAGATGATATTTGTGGTTCAGGAACCTCCAAGACAGCCATGGCGTTTCTGCATCCCAGGGTATCAGCAGAGGAGGGGCACCAAAGAGGGGCAGCTTTGAGTGTGTCTTGTGTTTCTGGAATCCTTCAATAGTCATCATGTATGGGGCACTGTTTGTATAGTGGTATATGCTAAGTGTCTCTTTAGGAAATTGTATTTTTCACATGATTAAATTTTTTCACACCAGACACAGTGGAACACACTTGTCGTTCCAGAACGGAAGAGGCGAAGGCAGGAGGATTATTGCTCCCAGGCAATCCTGGGCTACACGAATGAGACCCTGCTTGACTTTTTTAAAAATTCATTATTTGAACAGCCTGTCATGAAAACCCACTGTACACAAATGACATACAGACATGAGAGTGAGCTGGGTGCAGATTCCAACCCCAGTATTCTTTTTGTGATTTCCCTGAGCCTCAGCCTAGGTATCACAGGGTCGGGTGATTGTCACGTGAAGTTTACAGTGTTACTGAAATACAATTTACTAGAAGCAAATTTTCTGGGAACCTTGAGGCCAATCTTGCCCTTTCCTCTTTGTTGCTCCTGTTGGTTCTTTTTAAAATTATTTTTTATATATTTTTTAAAAAATATATTTATTTATTTATACATTTATTTATTTATTCATACATTTATTTATTTATTTATTTATATGTGTATGAGTGTGTTGCCTGCATGTATGTGAGTGCAC
>NW_008346683.1:2706286-2779320 GCF_000622305.1 Nannospalax galili
GTTTTGTGTGTGTGTATTGCCTCCACCTGCGTCCCACAGTCTCACAGAGGTCAGAATAGGGTGTCGGATCCCCTGGAATTGGAATTACAGATGGTTGTTAGCCTCCATGTGGGTGCTGGGAATTGAACCCAGGTCCTCTGCTAGAGCAGCCAGTGCTCTTAACCGCTGAGTCATCTTTCCAGCCCCTTGTTCTTATTCTTACCATTAATACATACGCCTACCTGTCCAGCAACAGTTAGATGCTATAGCTACTGTGATAGATTCAGCCATGGTCCTCCTGGAACTCTGATCCTTGGGAAATATTTAGTAAGTAGAGTTTACCAAATGCAGCCGGACCATGCACGTTTCCATAGCGCCATATGGGAAGGACTGAGAGTTATATTCAGCCTGCCTTTGGAAGATGCTGAAGGCTTGTAAACAGAAGGCTTCCCTGGGAGATGGTGCTTTCAAAGCAGGGTTTAGAAGGTGGCATAGGAGTTCCTGTGGGAAGAACTATGTTTTATTCCTTCTCTCTCTCCTCCTTGCTCTCCTTTCCCCCCTTCTTTCTTGTTAGGTTTGTCTTCCTCCAGCCATGTCAAATGGAAAGCAAGGCCTTACATTAATTGGTACAGTTACTAGAAATGTGTTCTCTTCACAGTATCTTGATTTTTATTACTGTCGTAATAAGTCATTCTGTTCTTATTTTGTTCTCATTTTGATCTGGCTGTGATGACTTGTAGTTTGTCATCCTGCTTTCCTGAGCAGTGAGATTGTGGCAGGAGCCTGGAGAGGTAGCACCAGGGATCCTGGAGATATGCTTCCTTCGGCTGACTCTTCCGTGCTCTGTCCTCCCGTAGATGGGAAGCCTGTGTCCTTGTCTCCGCTGGAGTCCCAGGAGCACAGTCCCAGGTACACAGCCTCCAGCCAGCGGGAGCGGGAGAGCCTCGAGGTGCGGGTACGAGAGGTGGAGGAGGAAAACCGAGCTCTGCGCAGGCAGCTCAGCCTGGCCCAGGGCCGAAGCCCTGCTCACCGCCGTGGGAACCACTCCAAGACCTACTCTATGGAGGAGGGAACTGGGGACAGCGAGAATCTGCGGGCTGGCATCGTGGCAGGCAACAGCTCGGAGTGTGGACAGCAGCCAGCTGTGGAGAAGTGTGAGGTAAGGAGTGAGGGCATGGGAGAGGTGGCCACACAGAGGCCCGGTCACTGCTCACCACTGCAAACGCTGCCCAGGAGGACAGCCAGGTGCTCAGTGAGAGCTGGCTTTCCTAATTCAGTGTAAACCTGGCTTGGTCATGAACTTTGCTGAGTGGCCATCTAAGCCTTTTTTTCTTTTTAAATCTCATTGAGCCTCGGTTTCCCCATCTGATAAATGAGGATAGGATGGCCTATTCCGCAGAAACTTTAAAATAAGCATAATTGAACCACAGATTCCTCTGTGATTCATTATGAAATGGTCAGAAAATTCTACACCTCCTTGTCATCCTGGGAGCCCAGTTACTTAGACCGTTGTGAACAGCTCACTGGGGGCTGCAGCTCTATCAGGCAGTTCCTGTGGCCCTCACTCTCTTTTCCAAGTATGAACTGTCTTTGCAACTCACAACTAGAGTGGTACTGCTCATGTAAAGCCACGTTTGAATGTCTCACATCTTGATATCATTTCCTCCCTGGAGCATGCTTTCTTTCTAGTGACTCTTTGGAAACTTGTGATGCTTTTCTGTCTTCCTGCATGTGCGTGCCACCCTGGAATTCCTTTTTTCACGCTTACATGTTTATGTAGCGTACATACACATATGCACACATATGTGCACACACATATACTTACCACACATACATGTGTACACATTCTACACACAGGTGAACATGCATGCATGGTGCTTCAGTTGAGCTGACTTTCTGCTTTTCACTCAGTCCAGGGCACCTATCATGAAAAGGAGCTGTCCACATTCAGGGTGGATTTTCTACCTCAGTTAACTCAATGAAGGGAATTCCCCACAGGCCAACACAATCCAGACAATTCTTCAGGAGTCTCTTCCTAGGGGATCCTCCACTGTGTCAAGTTTGACAGTTAAAATTAACTATCACCCTGGCTAAGGAGACTGACCTTACTAGGAGTTGGAACGTGGATTGAAGGGGGATTGACTGCAGGAGGGGACTTAGGACACAGCCCACTGGCTGTTCATCAGGCCTAGAGGCCAAGGGAAGAGACACGGATCCAGCACACATGATCCCTCACTTCTGCCTGGTCCAGGAAAGGCAATAGTGCCCGTCTCCTGGTTCTTATGTGCTGCAGTGCAGGCAGGGGAAGAAAAGGTAAAGAAGCACAGATGTCAGGTGCCGCACCGCCTGTCGTTTCAGCCCACTGTAGTGCAGTCTGGCTTCCTCAAGGTTGGACTACCATTGCCATTCACTCCTATGGCCTTGTTTCTCTGTTGCCTCCCCCTGCCCCCATGGAAGTGGGGGTTCAGCAGCGTGGACAGACTATCTCGGCAGGTGTGGGCTGGCGTTCATTTTGGGAACCTCTGCTCTTGCTTGGATGAAGACTGGTCTGGTGTCTCCCTGGCTTGCTGCCATCAGGTCAATCCTATGGTTTCAGTATGAAGTGGAGCACCTCAGATTGAGAAAAAATTATCCCGTGTATAATTGTTTTCATTTTTACACCTTGGAGACTGCTTCAAGACCCAACTAGAAAGAAGGGAGGGCGTGAGACAGGAGCCAAGTGCATGTCATGTCGCAGAAGGAGGCAGCAAGCTATGTTTGCTGGGAGCGCCCTCTTCCCACCCTCCTCCCCTCCTCGGTATGAGGAAGGATGCTCAGGCTGCTTTAGAGCAGGCTTCAACTCCGCCTTTTACACAGCACTGTATGCAGAAGAACAGAGGCTCCCACGCTACAGGGCACAAGGCTGAATTCCAGCCCAGTCCTACCTCAATGGCTGTATGATTTTGACTAATACCTCTTTTCTGTGCCTACATTTCTTCATTTGAAAACTGGAATAAGATCACACCCCTGCCTCTTAGTATTTCTCTGGTGACAATTGGTATGGGAACTTGAGAAACTTGAAGACAGTGTGTATATCACATTTCCTTCTCAGTTATTAAAAAAAAAATCACAATGAACAATGACAAGCAGGATTTGTCTTGCTGATCTCTGTTTATGTCTGGAGGACCGGGTGATGTTAGGGTGTCAGTTTGGAGGCTGCAGATTCCTCTAGGTTTTGCCCAGTTAGCTCGGCATTTCCAAGCTTCTCTCATGGTCTATAATGAATACCAGAGCTTCATCCATGACCTCAGCAGGAAAACAAAACAAAACGAAATAGTATGTTGGACACACCACTTTCCCTTAAGAATATGCTTAGAAATTTCATAGGGGGCTGAAGATATGACTCAGCTTGAACAAGCCTGGCAACCTGAATCCTATCCTCAGAACCTACATGAATGTGGAAGGAATGAACCAGCTGCAGGCAGTTGTCCTCATGGTTCCATACATATGTTGTGACATGCAGATGTGCACTCCTCCTCCTCCTCCTCCTCATCATCATCATCATAACAAGAAATAAAAAATAAGATTTAAAAACCAAAATTTCATTCCTCAGGCTGGATGCGTATCTCAGTGATAGATGTGTGAGACCGTGAGATTGGTCCCCCCCCAGTAGTCCTCTGAAAAGAGTTTGCACACCTATGTTCCTTCTAGGCAAAGCTTAGTTGCAAGACTTCCTTTAGATGCCTAGGTGCAAGGGAAGCGAAGAAAAGATGCATCCATTGAAGGAAAATCCACCAACATTTTCTGTTGTTACCACTGAATATCCTCTGCCCTGTGGATCATTCCTAGACTTGATTGGGAATGAAAATCACTACATAACAAAAAATGTATATTTATGATACCTCTCCCTGGGAAGTCTGGGCGTAATGTCCATGAATGTGGGCTTTTTAAAAAGCTTTGTCCAGTTGATTCTGAAGTAGACTATTTGGAAATCACTGCTTGAAGGTAGTTTGTTGTTCTTTGAAATATAAAACAGCAATGTACTGATTTAGACCTTGAACTTGTCTCTTTTTGTTATGATTTGCACCTGAGAGGGAGTCCGTTCGGTTTTCTTCTTTGTGCTTTTTGGTCATGTTATTTCTTCTATAAAAATGTTCTTCTTGGTGGAACTGTTCTGTGATGCACTCTGGTCCTGTCTAGAGCTTACACACATGCATTTGAGGGCTGTCATATCTCAGATGGACTGGCATCCCTGTGCATTCACTTGGAGGCTCTGGCTGCAGCCATTTGCCCATTAGCAGTACAATTTCCATTTCTAGCACTTGGCAAAGATTTTTGCGCAAAGAGACAAATGAAAGATATCAGTCCCTGGAGTCAAAATAGAAACCTCACTTCATCCTGGCACTTTTCCATTTGAATGCTAAAGTTCATTCTGACATCTCATCAGAACACAGGACCACGTGGCCAAGGATACTGCCATCTTCTGTGGTCACACTGAAACTTCTCCTGGGTTTGACAAGTGTTTCTGAAAACTCCCCCGTAATGACTTCCAGGCTGTCAGCAGAGCTGTCTAGTGACATGAGGCCTCTCCAGTCCCTGTGCCCTTTCATCCTTCCCTAATTATGTGGCTTTCAACCAGTCACCCATTTTATTCCTGCTGATTCTGTTGCCCAAGCATAGCAGTTTCAGTGGAACAGGGTTTCCATGTGCCTCAGAGTTGAGTGGTCTGCTTTGATTTTCACTCTTGCACGTGTGCAAAAGCATGTGTGTTTTTCTTGCTTTTCTTGTTCTGGAATATTCTGGGAGTTGATCGTGGTGTAGCATAGAAATCGCTAGAACTGGAAGCAGGAATCTTTCCAGTGCCACTTGCTGGCCCTGTAAGCATGGATGATTTATTTTCCCTCCTGGAGTCTGTGGCTGAGATGAGAATGGCAGCTTCCTCTCCACAGCAGGCTTGAGGGTGAGGAGATTGTGGTGGGAAGCTCGTTGTGAAGGTCCCCTGTTCTGACTATGGGTGTTCTTCCCTGCTGTACTGGAGTAAATCATTTGATGGGCTTAAGACAACAGCAATGGGGTGTGTGTGTGCATGTGTGTGTGTACGTATGTGTGTGTGTGTATGTATGTGTGTGTGTAGTATGTGGGCACGTGTGTGCAAGTGCACACACCCATGAGTGCAGTGTAGAAGCCACAGGAAGACCTTGAGTGTCTCCCTCTCTCATTGTCTATGTCATTTTTTGAGACAGGGTCTTTTTTAAAAACTTTATTTACTTCTTTTTTATTTTATGTGTATGCATGTATTGCCTGCATGTAGGTAAGTGCACCCTACTGCATCCTCTCCTCAGCCCTGTAGCAGTAGGTAAGGTTCATAACATAACTTGTATCGATGACAGTCTGTTAGTTGAAATTGTCATAGAAGTCCAACCACTTTCAAGGAAGATGTGACTCACACCTCAACTCCCAATAGAGGAGTCAACAAATTTGTGGATAAACTTTAAAACCACTGCAGTAGGTACGGTTGCATTGGGAAATTGGTGGATGGTGCCTTCTGATGGCATATTGCGCCTTAAGGATATATCTCTCTCTCCCCTTCTACTCCTGGCTTTGAGCTTCATTTCCAAGTAGTTGCATAATTAGAGTAAAAGTTAACATTAACCCCTTGGGGAGTATCAGTTGCCCTGTTCAGTGTTACCACAAGTACCTGTTCGAACCCGTGCATTGTATTTTCCTCATTTTACAAATGATCAGCCTGTGGTAAGTCAAGGTCACATAATCATTTCGAAGTCATGTGGCTATAAAGAAGTGGAGCCTCGGTATGAACCTAGGCAGTTTGCGTCTAGAAACTGTGCTGTAAACCACTGTACTTGAATTCTGTACTTAGGGATCCTGGGACCCACACTCTTAGCACCTGATATACAATCCATATTATGTGTCTGGCAGGTGCCTCGCCTCCGAAGATGTAAGGTGACCAGTCGTGGTCTGTAGTCATCTTTCACTGTGAGTGTTCTTGCAACCCCACGATGGCAGTGTTTCTGTGATGGGTGTGAGGAAGGATGGGTCCTATAAGAAGGAGTTGGATTGTTTTAATCTCCTTGCAGATTGTATCTGCATTTGTTAGCACAGGAGGCTTTGACATTTTGCTGGAGGCATTAAGTTTGGAAAACTTGACACTTTTCACTCACGTCTTCTGGGCCCTTAACTAACCCCACGGTATTTTGGTCTATTTAAGTATTTTAACTTCATCTTTTAAGGATTTTCCATGATAACTCCGTGGTGGAAAGGCTTGTCATCTGTCTGCCTGTTTCCCATATTGCTGTCAGAAGATACTGTGATGGCATTTGGACTCATAATTCATTAGCTCCATATGTCTTCTTTGGGGTGTAAATTCACTAAAATATCCTTCTAAAATGTCAGGGCCTGAATGGCTGGGATGAAGTGGGATTATCTTAGGGAGTAAGCTTAGGTTTACTGTTCGTGGTGCTTAATATTGAACATCAGCTTAATAGAACTTAGAATCACCATGGTAACACACCTCTGGTCATGTTTGTGTGGGAGTTTCTAGATTGGGTTAATTGAGGTGAGAAAACCCACTTTACATCTGGGAGGCACTGGTCCATGGGTCGAGGTCCCAAAATGAATAAAAAGGATAAAGTGAGCTGAGCACCAGCGTTTATTTCCCTCTGCTTCCTGACTGTGGATGCAGTGTGACCAGCTGCCTCAGGCTCCTGCTGTTGTGACTCTCTTGTTGTGATGAACTGTACCTTTCAGTTGTAATCCAAACTAAGGCCTTCTTTCCTTAACTTGCTTTGTCACAGAAGCAAGACAAGTAATCAATACATTCTTTATGTGTATTATTAATTATTTACAGCTCCAAAGAATGATCCAAAACTTTAAACCATCCGTTACTTGTTTATGTACTTTTGAAAATCAGGAGTGTGGGAGCAGATTAGTTGGGACCCTGATTGCATTCTTCAGAGCACAGCTGTGTGGTCTCCATGGGGCTGTTGTCATCCATCAAAAGGACTGCAGACTGATTCCAAGATGGTTCAGCATCTAGCTGGGGCCTCAGTTCCTTAGCACTGCTTGACTCCCTCTGGTGCAGCAGGTAGCTTGCCTCAGAGAAAGCAATTTAACAGAGAAGAGGATAAAACTGCCCTGTCTTTTCTGGCTCAGCTTCAGATCATGTGCCATTCTTCTCTTGTATTTACTTGTTCACGAGGGATAGATCAGGTGAAGAGTCAGTGTACCCCAGATTGAAAGCACATTACAACAGCACGGGAGTTCGGCGAGCCACCCTGCTTGATCATAGCATGGTGCCAGGAAGGAAAGGGCCCAAGTTGGAGTCAGTATTGCCACTGATGATGCTTTTCGTGCATTTTACAGGTACTAGGTACCAGGCAGTATGCTTTAGATGAACCAGTGGAGTCACTTTCTTTTCATTCATATTTTATTGATGCAGATACTCAGACTTAGCAAGGTCACATAGATAAAAGCTACTGATCCAGGCTTCAATTAAAAAAAAAAAAACCTCAAAAGCACACACTGCATGCGTTTACCATCCATCTTAACATTCTTAAGCATACAGTTAGTTCAATAGCGTTTGGTATAGTTAGTTCATTATGCTGGTTCCTAAACCCTCTAGAACTTTCTCAATTTGCCAAACTGACAGAGTCACATTAAACAACTCCTTATTTCGCCTTCACCAACTCCACAGCACTACTGTTTTACTTCTTGTCTATAAATTGACCACTTCTGATCTTGAGAAACCTCTCTATTTTTCTTTATGTGACATATTTCACCTCAGCTAACATCAGCAAGGTTTGTTTACATGGAGCACGTGGTAGCATTATCTTTCTTTTCAAGGTTGAACAATATTCCCTTTGATTTCACATTTTTGTCATTTGTCTTTGCCTGGAGACTTGGGTTGTATCTGTGTCTTAGCTATTGTACAGAGTGACACTGAGTGCTGGTGTGCACATACGTCTTTGAGAGCCTGCTTCCCATTCGTTGAGGGTAACTACTAAGAAAGAGGACAGCTGTTTCATATGGTAATTCTATATTTTATCAAGGAACTTCCCCCCACCTTCCCAGGGCAGCTGCACTATTTTATATCCCTTCCAGCAGTGAGCAAGGGTTCCAACTTCTCTACACCCTCCCCATAGGTAGTCATCTTACCACTGTTAAGAGTCTGCTTCCCAACTAGAGAAGCCAACTGCAAACTCATCACAAAGAACATTGCAAAAATGTTTCTCCTGGCTGCTTATCACAGGAAAGGCAAACTTCTCCCAAAGCCCCCCAAGATCTATAGGGTCTGGCCTGTACGCCGTCTGAGTCCCTGAGTTCTGCTGAAGGACGCCTCCTTTCCAGGCAGCCTTCTTTAACTCGTCTCCTGTACGTTAGGATTCCCACCTCTCTGCCGTCAGGGCTCTTGCCTGGATCCTCAAGAGGCAGGATTTCCCTGTCACATTTTTTAGAGTCAGTTTTCCCAACCTCTTTGTTTTTTAAAACATTGACCTCTCCACACACTTATTTCCCTATTTTGCTTTTGTCCCCAGACTCATCAGCATCTCATATTCTCTATGCATCACATACACAGTGCTTCCTCTGCCTCCCTACAGACACATAATCTATAGAACTTTGGTTCCTCAGAAAGTGCCATGACATTTATATATAATCTATATACAGCCTATCCTAAACTTTAAATCATCTGAAGATTCTATATAACACCAATACAATGTAAATGCTTTGGCAGTGTTTATGGCACTGTATTGTTTAGGGAATAATAGCAGGAAAAAAATGTCTACATGTTGAGTACAGATGCAGTTTTTTATTTAGAGTATTTCCCATTTGCTGCTCTTTGTTGAATTGACAGATACAGAATTGAGGGGAAGGCAGGAGCCAGATTGTGTATTCGTTAGATGATCGTGTGTGTCCCCTCCTCCCATAGAATGCTAGCTGGCAGTGTAGAGAATTTGGTCTCTTTTGTCTATTTTGCGTTCCCCGCACAGATAATTGAGTCTGGAAGATAGTAGGCCATCAATCAGTATCTTTTGAATAATTGCCTAGCTAATACATATGGACTGTTTTAAATCAGGCTGCCCATCTAGCTTCCTCCATAGGTAGGAGAGGAAGGGAGTGCATGCCAACCAGGATGAATCCGTATTGGGCTGTTTTCTGAGAGCCCACCTGACCCAGACTTACATGGGTTAGTCTGTATCACTCAGAATTCTCTGGACCCAGGGAATGATTTCCAGGTAACATGGTGGCTTTCTTCGAAACACAGAAGTGTAAGCTCTAAAGCAGCCATACATGTAAGAGCTAATCAGGAACGAAGGAAGCAAGTTAGAAGATGCTGCTTTCATTCCCTTTTGCTCATTTCCCGAGTCATGTAAAGATGCTTCTGGAAACTTAGTCCTCCCTGTTCTCATACCTGGCTCTGTGAGCCCTGGGACTCTTCCTCGCCTCATCAGGCATCTAAAGAATTGACCTCCTAAGCTGGGAGACATCTACTTCTATTGTTCAAGGTGGGAACAATTTTTGTCTGTGAGTCTGGGGTTTAATATTCAGGCCAAATCGACCAACTGTAATCTATGATCCCCCAGAGGGGAGAGGTGGCCAAGAGGTACATGGAATGATTTTCAGTAACATGTTAATAATAATTGGTTTTCATTGTAATAGCTGCCTTGTGTTTTATTGAGGCAGGGTGCTGTTTCTTAGCAGGATTCTGTATTCATCTCCTCCTTTAGCTGAGCCCAGCTGAGCCATGACATCCTGGTTCAGACTGTTGTGTGCTTTACTTTCATTACTTTGAATTTTGGAAAAAGGAGTTTTAGGAAAGTTGCATCTAAAAATGAAAACTCACTTTATGGAAGCAGGTATTAAGGATGACTGATGTTGAGTGATGTGAAGGGTCACTTAGGTGGCCTAAAACAGAACTGGGACCACTGCTCAGCACCCCTCGCTATGGATAATTTCCTTTCTAAGCCATAGAGCACATAGTAGCAACTGGAAGGAGAATTCTGCCTTTAGTTGACCTACTCCAGTCAAGGGAATACTGTCTCCATTTAAGAGAAATTGAAAGTAGATCTCTGAGCAACCCCCAAACCCTTGATGGCAGCTGGCCTCTAATGCGTTTTACCGGGGACACATTTGAGGGTGGACAGACACAGCAGTGCTTCCCCAGAGTGGTCATGGGGGCAGCAGTAATGCAGGGTGCGAGGGGTTCTCAGCCCAGCCCTCCTGAGCTAGAAGCTGGGGAAGGACTGGCTAGCACTTGATTTTAGCCACCCTCCAGGTGACTCTGACAGACACCAGGGCATGAGAGCCACTTCCTGGGTCTCCTCAACTGTCTCCAGAGCACAACACCTGTTTTAAAGGTGAACGGTAAAGTCAGCCAGGAGGATGGTGCAGGGCTTCCCGTCACGTGAGACTATTCAGTAAACTGAGTGAGCATGGATTTCTAGGTCCGTTTTCTCACAGCAGTCCACTGGGGTGGCTGTTGTGTCTCCATTTTGCAGATGAGGCCAGAGTCCCTTGGGTTCATAGCCATCAACCCTTCAGTATAGGTCAGTGGCTTGAAGGGAGTAATCAGATAAATATTAAGAAGAATGTTTACCCCATTCTACTACGAACATGGGACACTAACTGCCTCCTGTGATTTAGTACATGCTCTGTTCCAGGAGCCTGAGTCTGCAACTACAGTCTAGAATCTGAACCGACCCTGTTTTGTTTTGTTGTTTGTTTTACTTGAAATATGACTTCATATAACCCAGGCTGACCTCAGACACTTTAGGTAGTGGAGTATGTCCGTGAACTCCTGATCTCCTGGGATTACAGGAGTGTTCCACCTGGCCTAGGTTATAAGACAGTGCTGGGGATCTGACCTAGGGCTTCATGTGTGCTAGGCAAGCCTTCTACCACCTGAATCACAACCTGAGCCTCTGAGACACTTATCACAGCTAGTCCAATGTCTGTTTTTGTACACTCCCCTCTCCCTACACTCCTCTAGAAAGCAGATACTGTCACCAAATTGTACACCCAGTCAGTGGCCTGAAAGAAACCTAGAGCTGTAGTCACTGCTGGTGCTGGAGAAGCAGGGCTGATGGAGTGCGGGTGGCTTGCCTGCCGTCCCATGGTTTGGCCTGTGTTTCTTTGAGGACAATCATTAGTTTTTGCCTGTATCCATTTATAAGCTGTCCTCTCTGAGGATGTTTTTTTCTGCCAAGGCAAAAGCCAGAGAAGTTTCTGGTTCATGTCTCACAGAGACAGACAAGCAGTCTCAAATCCCAGCCCTGGGAAATGTATGTGGCCTATGGCCTTTGTCTGCTCTTTGAACATTGCCCTGAATCCTTGTCATCTAGGTGTGCTGACTGCCCTGGAATGCAGATACTGTGCTTGCCTCATCGAAGCCCTCCTGGTCACCTAATTAGCTGTCACTCTATCTCTGTATTTAACCATGGAGAATGGAGACTGTCTGGTTTACCATTATAGGCACTGAGTTCATCGAAGTCCTAGAAAATCAGAAGAGGCCAAAACTTTATGCTTTGAATCCTTCATTCAGGTTCTAGAGTAGAGATCACATCCTCCATTCCAGAACTGATGGCTATGCACCACTGTTTACAGCTCTGACATTACTCTACCTGTACCTTCAAAGGTTGTAGAGATTCAAGATGCTGAGCGCTGTGTTCTGGATGAAGGAAGTAGGTAGAAGTCTTAAGGGTTTCCTTAGAAAGAGCCTTTATGGGCTGTGGCTAAAACTCCTTAAAGTTTATAAATAATACTGACAGTTCCCAACTTTACCACCTTAGTGCCCCAACCTTGGGGATTAGCAAATATTCATGTGAGCCTAAAAGGCTATTGTACTTGCCTTCCAGCCCAAGTACTAATGCTATACTCAGGACAGGGAGGGCCAGCCACAATGGCTGTGTACTGACAGGTCATAGGTGGTACTCAAGAAGTGCAAGGACTAAGGGGAGAGCCAAAGGTTCAGGTAGGGTCAGGGGAACCCAGCAGAGGAGGTGATGGCCCCAGGAAGCAGGCCTTGTAACCCTGGCAGATGAAAGAGGGGGGCGAGGCAAATGGAACCCCCCCCAAAATGAGAAGGAGCAGGGGGGACTCCTGCCAGGGGCTGACGGCAGCTGACCTCTGGTATCCCACTGCCACCTCCCATTGGCCCCACTCAACCAGAGATGGAGGGAAAAGGAGCCTAGTTGATTTAGTCTAGAAAGGTCAAGCTCTGAGGATGCAAGACAAGTTGGGGATGGGTAGTGAGTAAGAGAGGGGGTGTAAATGAGAACATTATCCTACCTTCCAGTCAGACTGTGTCTCTAAGGAAAGGCTTAAACCACAAGAATTTGGAGGACATTTTAACAAGAGGACCTGTGGTCACAGAACCCGATATTCAAACCCAGTCTTTAATGGAAATGCATCTCAGTCATAAAGGCCATTTTTTAATGTGTATGAATGCTTGCTGTGTATGACTGTCTGTCTCATGTGTGTGACTGATGCCCATGAAGGCCAGAAGAGGATATCAGATCCCCTGGAACTGGAGTTACAGACAGTAATGAGTTGCCATGTGGGTACTGCGAACTGAACTCAGGTCCTCTGCAAGAGCGGCAAGTGCTTTTAACTGCTAAGCCACTTCTCTAGCCCCTGTTGAGGCTATTTTTAATCTGCCACACCAAGAAACTTGCAAACCTGGGCTTCCTAGCCTGTAAACCTAAAGTCATCCTGCTGATAAGCCTGCTTGCCGTTCCCTCCATTTCTACCCCAGCCCCTGAACCATCCCATTGTTCACTCTGAAGCTAAACCCTTCCGAGAGAGCATATCTGGTGCTGCTGATTTCCTTTCTTAGGTAGCAGCGCCCTGCTGCTCTGACTCCAGATGATGAATTTATTCATAGTGGCAGGTGTATTGGTCAAAACTAAAGAGATTGGAAAATTATGTAAAATGTTTGAGAATGTGTGTGCTTGTGCTTACATTTAATGGGCCCATTTAAAAAAAAGTCCCTGAACCCTGAAGGCAAAGTTTGATATCTGGAAGGCCACATGTTTAAATATTTGTGATTCTGAAGAGCCTGATTCTGCATGTTTTCCACATCCCCTTCCTGGATCTGGCTCCTGGTGTGCAAACCTTTTCCTATTCATTTCCTCCATGATTTAAATAGTGGTGGTCCCATCTATACTGCATCTTTCAGTACAAATCTCTGGGGGGGGAGATATTATCTAGAGATAAGTGATAGTGTCTCCATTGTATAGGTAGGGAAATTAAGAGATGCAGGATCAGCAGCAGAATCTGGGGGGATCCCAAGACATCCACTCCATTCACATACACACCCCTTACCTCTTAAAACACTGTTTCTTAATAAAAGTACTTTTTTTTTGTCCAATTTGTCATGTATATGCATGTTCACCTATGAGGACATGCGTGTGAAGACCAGAGATTAATGTTGAGTGTCTTCCTGAATTTCTCCCAATGTTACTTACTGAGGCAGGTCTCTTACTGAACTCAGCACTTGTGGATTCAGCTGGTTTAGTTAGCCTGATTGCCTGGAGGGGCCTCTGTCTCTACCTCCCTAGGGCTAGGATTACAGGAGGTGGCCACATCTGCCTGGCTTTTATTTGAATTCTGATGGTCATTGGGCCTGGCAAGTACTTTATTCACTGTGCTATGTCCTCAGGCCCCTGAAAAAGAGTATTCTTGACCTTTGTGTCAGGACAATTCTTGCTTGGGGAACAAACTTGTATAATTTAGGGAGCATTCCTAGCCTCTAACTACAAGATGACCATAGCATTCCCCCCCAAATAGTCACAGTTAAGAATGTCTCCAAGGTCTTGAGTCTTGGGGACTCCCCTGTAGAGAACACAGCTTTCTAACAGAGCACTTGAAGGCCCTGGGCACTCTAGACTGTATTGAATTGGTAGCGGTACTCCTAGAGCACAAAGGATGCATTTTGAGATTCTTTTGGGTATTTCTGATACACTGCCACAGGTCAAAATTCCTCTTCCACAGTTGGGATCTTGGCTCCCTGTTTTGGTTACTTTTCTTGGCAAAATGCCTAATAAAACAGCTTAAGAGAGGAAAGATTTATTTTGGCTCAGGACTTTAGAGGATACAGTCCATCACAGAGTGGAAGGCATGGTGGTCAGAGTAGTTTATGACTAGGGCATTGGGGGAGATGAGGCCTCTTGTTACATCTTGCAGGCATCCAGAAGACAGAGGACCCAATCTAGAAACAGAGCTAGCCCATAACCCTCAAGTCCAACCTCCCAGCCACATACTGCTCCAACTAGACCATACAGTCTAAAGTTTCCAGAGCCTTCCAAAATAGTACCACCAGCTGGGAACCTAGTGTTCAAACACAAGCATGTGAACAGGAATTCTAATACTCTTAAAGCCTGAGTTTCCTGATGTGTGATACAGAAATGAAATACTGTACCTGGCATACATAGCTATGAGACTTAAGTCTGATAATCTCTGTAAAATGTGAACCAGGGATCAAGGTTGTAGTTATTTTCTCAATGGGTGTCAGCGCTCATTACGCATGCTGTTCCTGTCATGCATCTCCCTTCATTTTCACAGCACTTAGATAAAAGAGCAGAGCACAGGACTTGCATCAGAGATCTGGCATCAGGGATTTGCATCTATGATACAGACAGTGGATAGGGGAGCTGAGAGGCAGCGAGAGGATGGTTTAGGTGAGCAGCAGTGGAGGCCAGCCATAATGAGGCTGGGAAGGTTGAATCAGGTAGAGAAGGGAAATGGGGGCCTTCTGCAGAGGAAGAAGCAGTGTAGTGGGTGGCCAGTGTAAGAATCTTTCAGATATGGTGGGTGATAGACTTTATGAGAAAGTGATGAAGCTGAGGTCCAGCTTCTGAGCACTGGGATGGTGGAAGTGGTCAACCCGGCACGAAGGTCATTGGGATCACAGATGTCATGGAAATAGATTGAGGCTGATGAATCATAGTTCATGGTTTGTTTCTCACAAATGTCTTTACTGTAGTGATGTCAGATGTGGTGGTGAAGAGGTTCTCACAGCCAAATTGCATCGTATCTTCTAGGGGAGTGACAAGGCTAGCAGAGCAGTACAGAGACGTGACTGAGCAGCAGAGTGGGAAGCCATGATGAGCACCACAGATAGTGAATAGTTGATTTTACTTAATCAACTCGACATAATCTGGAATCTGACAGGAAAGGCCTCTGAGAATATCTGTGAGGGATTGTCATTATGTTTTGGTTGATGTAAAAATCTCACTCTGGGCAGCACCGTTACCCGGGCTTGGGGGACCTGGACAGTATCAGTGTAACAAAGGGGCTGAGCACTGGCATGCATGTATAAATGCATTGCTCTCTGCTCTTGGCTGAGGATGTAATGTGACCAGTTCTGTCAAGCTCCTGCAGCCTTGACTTCCTTGCAGTGATGGACTGTAACTTGGAATTATGAGTCAAATAAACTTTCTTACTTGGGTTCCATTTGTCAGGGTATTTTATCATAGCTACAGGAAATGCAACTCAGACACCCATCTGTCAGGCACCCACCCTTTAGTTAACTATTGGGCAGCAGAGGTATCCTCCTTCTGCAGTACTCCCAGGACAGAATGTGGTGGTGAAGAGATAATATGATTCCAGGAAGGCTTCAGTGAGAAGCACAGAACTGAGAGGCAACGACTCCTCATTCTTTCAGAGATCATGACATCCTGTTCAGGTTGTTCTACACTGATTCCTAGACTTGGTTGAAACATCAAAAACAGAGGGTAATGTCTGTCCAGTGCAGAGAAAAGTTGCTGACATGTTGAAGACAGGAGAACCAACCGAAGTTCATAGGCCAGCTACCCTGCAGCACAGCATGGCAGCAGAAACAAGAGAGACCATGCCTCAACACAGTGCAAGGCAAGATTCCTGGCAGTTTTCAGACCTCCACGTGCAGGCCTTGGCATAGCAAGTGCTCTCTCTCTGTCTCTCTCTGTCTTTGTCTCTCTCTGTCTCTGTCATACACAAAGTAATTTAATTTTTAAAATATTTTATTTATTATTTTTATTTTTTTTAATGTGTATGTGTGTATTGCCTGCATATGGGTAGGTGCACCCATGTCGTGCGGTGCCTGTGGACATCAGAAGAGGGTGTTGGATGCCCTGAAACTGGGGTTACAGACGGTTGTTAGCCACCATGTGGGTGTTGGGAACCGAACCTGGGTTGTTTTGTAAGGGCAACCAGTGCTCTTAACTGATGAGCCATCTCTCCAGGCCCAGTAATTTTTAAAAATTATTGACCTTGGGAAGGAGTCAACCTAAAGGTGCCAGCCTGACAGCGTTATGAGTATTTTTGTCACTTGTAATTCAATGGCAGCTCACCTTACTTTTGAAGCCCAACTTGAAGATTTCTTTTTTTTGTCTAAGATTGGGATACAGTGTGTTGAACACTGTGTTCTGCTCTTAAAACATTCCTTCATTCCATAGCAACAGTCTAAAAAACACAGGTTTTGCACTGGAATGGTTTCTACATGGTTTCCACATCTTGACTGGATTTAGAATCTCCTAGGAGATGCACCTATGGTTGTATCTAGGGACCTCTTGAATTAAGGATTAGCTGAGGAGGAAAGAAGCTTCCATGGACATGGGTTGTACTATATTATGGAACAAGAGCCCAGATGGTATAAAATGGGAACAATGAGAAAGCCAGATGAGTGCCAGCATTCCCCCATCTCGGCAGCCTCATGGTCTGCCACCACAGTCACCTACCTCTCTCCCCACTGTTAGCCAGAATAAATCTTCCCTCCCTGTAGGTTACTTTAGTTAGGTATTTTCTTTTCACAACTATAAGATAAGTAACTAATACAGACAGTGGGTGCAGAGAAGTGTGGTTGATACTGCGATATATATAATCATATTCATAAGCCTTTGGAACTGGCCTGTGGGAGCCATGAGAAGAGTTTGGATCTGCAGACAGGGGAAGCTGTATAGTGCTCTAAGCAGAGCTTAATGGGCCATTCTGGTAGGAATGTAGAAGGCCGTGATGCTAAGACAGATGTGGACTGAAGTCTGGCTCATGAGGTTTCAGAGAGAAACAAAGATTCTATCAGGAATTACATCAGAGTGTGTTCAGGCTGCATTTTGGGGGGAAAATATCTGACTGCATTTTGCCCTGTTCTAAAAATCTGAATGAGGCTAAACGCAAGAAGTGCTGGGCTAAGTCATTTGGCAGAGGGTAATTAAAAACCGCAGAGCATTCTGGCCTTGCCATAGTTATTGTGTGCTGAACTTCACCAGATCTGTAGTAAGAACTCAGAGCAGAAAGTGGAGCCAAAAGACATGAAAAAAATGAGCCTGTTGTGCAGGGAAGGCGTGTGAATCAGGTTAAAGTTCTGGACTGACTTGGACAAAGAAGCTGTAACTGTTAAAGATAATAGTGCCATTTTTAGTGATGAAGTCCACTTTGCAACCAGCGCTGCCTTGAGGGCAAGATTCCACCTGTAGAAAGTTTGAGGATGTAAAACTAAACAGTTACATTTCAAAGAGAGTCCTTCAAGAAAGAGCTTCCTGGATCCTGCTTTAACAGTGTGATCTAGGAAGTAGTTTCCAAGGTTTAGAGGTTCCCTGAGGCTACTACAGTTGTGTTCCTAGAGGAACAGACCAGTAGGCAGCATCATTCTTGTGGTGCTGGTTTTGTAGAGTTACAGCAAGGCTCTGGAAAGCCACTGATGTCAGGCAGTGTGTAGCTTGGTTAGATTCCTGTATGGAGTGTCTGAGGGACCTGTGTATGAAGCTGTGAAATGAAACCTATCTTACAGTAGATACCCTAGGATATTGGACTGTACCACCAAGGGATGCTCCCCAAGGAAAGATGCAAGTCTGAAATGGAGGTGGCTGGAAAGAGAAGCCACAGTTGATCCAAGCAACAGTAATGGAAGGCTGGAGCTACCCAAGCACACTGTGCCTAGATAATGTTACCATGAGCCCCAGATGCAGGACATGGAGCTGCAGGGTTTTTTACTTGTCCTGCTTGGTTTAATCTTGCTTTAGTCTGGTCTGTCCTTGGTATTTGCTCATTCTTCCTCTTCATATGTGAATATTTGCTCTATACCACATTATATTTGAAGCCTACAATAAGTACTCTCAGTTAAGAGATTGGCCTCCACTCAGAAGAGACATTAGACTTTTCAACAGTGATGAAACTGTTATGACTTAGGGTACTTTTAAAGATGAACTTAATGCATTTTGCATTATGGCATGGCCATGAGCCTTTGAGGACAGGGAAGGGGGTGTTTGAAATCTTATGAATTAAAAGTGAAGTGTTTGCGTGTCAGGTTGCCAAGCAGTAGACTTGTGATGGTTGAATCGTCATCATCTACTTTTCTGGATTTAGAACCACACATCTAAGTGTGTCTGTGACTGAGAAAGGAAGACCCAACTTGAATGTGGGTAGAGTCATTGCATACACTGGGGACTCAAACTGAATAAAAGGTGAAAATGGCTAAGGTCAGATGAGTGCCTTCTGATCCTCCAGGCTGTGAGCAGGGCAGTTTCAAGCCCCCCGCCACTGTGGCATTCTCACCATTGGGGACCTTAAACAGTGCACCAAAATCAATCTTGCCTTCCTAAAGTTGCTTTAGCCTAGTAATTTGTCATAGTAACCTGAAACATAATTAATAATCAGGCCTCACGTTGCAGTCACTTGACTGACTCCGGCTTTCCCAGCGTCACCCAGGGGTAAAGGGCAAGACCAGGGTTCACATTTGTGGTCTCTACTCCGAGCAGCTTAAATGAGATGAGCAGCAAAACCCTTCTGATCTCTGGCTCCTAGAATGATATCCCAGATGAGGTCCAAAGCTGCTCATTGGCCCCCTTGGCCTACCGTCAGGTTGACCTTCACCTAAGTGATCTGAGAAGAATGCTCCACACGCTGAACCAACCTCTCAGTCTGGGAGCTCTGATTCTTGGCCTGTCGGGGCCTATTTCTTTTCCCCCTTTGTCCCTTATCCTTCTCCCCCTTGCTCCCCTGTTTGCCTATCAGAACCAATCCCCATTTCTGCCATCCCCAAAATGTAATTGAAAGAGACTTAATGGCCTCCAAATGATGATAGCTCCATAAACCGATTAAAAGGCTTTTAATAAAACTGTTTGAAGCTATTCTTCACGGCTGCAGGCGGTGCCCTTTGTTTCCTCATGATTCCAATAAGAACTCAGGGTGATTTTTCTTCAGTGTGGGGCTACAAGCCCAACAAGGCCTGGTTTTGTCTGTCTGACTGCTCATTCTATGTTTTTCTCCTCCCAGACTATCCACGTGGCCATTGTCTGTGCCGGTTATAATGCCAGCCGAGATGTTGTCACCTTGGTCAAGTCGGTCCTCTTTCACAGGTAAGGTCAGCTTTCACTTGTACACTGCTGGCTGTGTATTTCCCTGACTCCTGGGAAGGTTATATAACAGCAGACTTTCTCATCCATCATTCAAACGGTCATGAAAATGTAATTTTTGTTCCAAATCTGAGGAAGGATATTGTGTTTAGAATGTTTAGTAGCAGTGTTGCCTGGCCATGTTTAGATTTGTAGCTCTCAGAACTACAGGAGCATTCAAGGACACCCCAAATTAGTGCTTCAGTTTCAGCCTCGGCCCCTGCTGCCCAGTACTCCACAGATCTTCATCTGTACCCATGTTGGCAGGTTGTGATACAGGCTGTGTTATAGCCCACTCAAAATTCAGTTTGAAACCCTAACCCCTGGTTCTTTAAAATAGGCTCTTTGTAGGTAAAGCTTTTAAAAGAGATGATTAAATTAATGTAGGGACACTAATCCAATGTGACTGGTGTCTTTAAAAATTAGATTAAGGTACAGATACATTCAGAAGAAAGGCTGGGGCGATACACCAAGAAGACGGTCTGAAAGCCAAGGAGCTTGGTCTTAAAATATCTGAGTTCCACCATTTAGAACTCTGGAAAAATAAATGTGTGTTTTCAGTCATCCAATCTGTGTTAGCTAGCTATGGGACTGTCCTCCACAAAGAAAATAAAATAGTATCTCAGTGTGACCTGTCTCCTCTCTGGGCACTTCTAACAGTACAGAACGTTAAGTTCTTGCTTTACATTAAGCCAAAAATGAGTATGTATAGATGGTATCTGATAGGTCTTATGGGTCCCCATGAAACCAGTCAGAAGATTGGCTCTCTCCCACTTGGAAGTGAAAATAACTCTCCTGTCATCCCTTTTCTGTGTCTCCTCCACTCCAACCCCCTGTGCTCCTGCTTTCTCCTGGAACTTTTCTTCCCCTCCTGATTTGGGTTTATATCTAGACATACTGAGAAGCCATGTCCAGAACCGAGCCTGCACTTCCAGCCAGTACCTTTGGCTCTGCTCTATCTTCTCATCGGGTGCTTGAATAAAGTTCATCTCTAGGCATAGCCAATAACATAGAAAGGTATGGGTTGACCGAGTCAGGATCCAGAATGTCCCCAGCAGAAGAAGCAATCTTAAAAAGTCCTCAGTTCCTCTAAACAGAATTCAGGGTCAAGTCACACAGCTGAATACAGCACTCAGCATCCTAAGCAGAGACGCAAGCCCACCAATCCTGGAAGAACACAGAACTTGTTTTTGCATCTACTTCTTGCCCGTTTTCCCACCCGTTCTGCCTCTCACCGGTACTTCCCCTCTCCGCCTTAGAGATCTTTCAGGTCCTCCTCTTCCTCTCTATCCCACTCAAGTCCACCTGCCACTAACCTATACATTTCCTTCCCCCAGATTTTGGCTATTCACATCCATTGTTTCTGACTCCAGCATGATAATATCAGAGAGGAAATTCTGATCTTGTGAAATCTACCCACGGCATCATCAGAGAGAGGCTAGAACTTAATTGGCCCGCACATGGCTGTCAGTGGCCAATGCTGTTCTCCCTTATGTTTTCTATCCTCATGTTGCAGTGATGTCATGCCCCACCAGTCTGGCCTCTTGTAGCTCCCCACTCTCCATCATGTGCCCTGCTACTCCATCTGCCCCCTTTTTCCCCACTTCCAAACCAGCAATCACCCTCTTACCTTACAAGATTTCACATGGGAGCCTCCTCTCACCAGAAGCCCCCCTGCAGCTCTCAGTGCGGGTTCTCTCCAGCTTTTCTTCTACTACCCGTGCTACCTACTTACCTTTCTGTAATGTTTATTATGTTGATTGCCGTCTACATATCCGTGACATACCCTCTGTAGCAGAGTATGGGCCTCTGGGGGACAGAAACTCTATCTTATTTCTGTATCCCTCATATTTAGAAAGCTACCAGCTAGTAAATGTTCATTTATTTAGCAGGTGCGGCTGGGGGAGTCTTTTAGTAAGGAACCTGAAGATATATTTTTTTAATCATTTAGCTAAAATACCAGCGCAGCTTAGTTTCATTTCACATTCATGTCACTGGAGCACTGAGAGACCTTCAGCAAGTCACTTTAAGTTTTTGTTTGCTCTCCCAGTTAGTTTCTGCTAGGGAATCAGTTCACTCCAAAACTGACTTGGTCTTCAATAATGTTTATTCATGACTGAACTCTGCTATGTGTCTTTCTCGCTAGGTTCCCTTACAGTCAGTGCCCTCCAGCATCAAGGACTAGGTAGAAAGGGAGCAACAAACAAAAATGTGACCATATCAGCCTCAGGGCCTGGCTCTCCTCTCCTCACATACGCCTCACTCAGACCAGCTTGAGCTGTGATTTTTGTTTTACGTTGGAAGAGAACATGGGGCAGTCAGGCAAAACATGACTGAGACTTCTGATTTGAAGCCAGATGACCTTTCCACAGGACCATAGTTGCTGTGTGATTTTGGAGACCTCTTGTAACTCTCCAACCTTCATTTGCTACATGCGGCCAGTTGTGGTGAGAACTAACCATGAGTTAGACAAGAGCTCCTCAGCCTCCTCATTATTACTGGTCTCTGTTAAAGACCTGCATGCCTCCCTGATGATTCCCAAAGCCCATTCTTTTAGGAAAGGATGTCTGTATGATTATAGATATTCAGTCTTTCTATGTCTCAATCAGGATACATTTTAAGATCGGGAAAAGCTAAGATGTTTTTGAACAAAAATTTTCCTCATGTTGCTTTAGCTACAAATCACATAATCAGGTAGTTGTTGAAATTGTAAGAATCCTGTTGAGGATAAACTTTTACTCCCACAGTTGCTGTGCAGCACAAAGATGCTCAGTTTAAAAATAGCAGTTTTATTAGCAGCTGCTGATGATGGCATGCCATCCTTGCATGAAGGCATGACGGTTTGAGAAGAGAACCTGTTATTAAGGTACGTTGTAGATAAAGATTCTGCACACAGTGTCAGTGAGTGCTTTGTCCTCTTGGTCCAGATGTCCACTGGAGTCCCTCCCTCACCTTGAAGCGATACAAACAAGAATGATTTTCAATTGATTCACTGATGATAATGAGTTTGGATACCAAAACAAAAGGACATTTGAAAGACTTTCAACTGTGAAAGTCCAGCTATAAATAGCCTCATTGCTTCCAAAGCACGTTATGGGGATTAACTAAGACATGATTATAAAATACGTTGACAAATGAAGCACCTTTCTCGTGTTAATAGTAATAGCTTAATGGTGGTGCAGAATGCTGCTTTTGGCTTTCCGTGTTAATTACAGTAATTAGATTTATTTTCCAGACAAGACTTTCAGCAGATTTTCACTTAAGGCTTGCTTTGTTATGTCAAATCAATTTTATTTCTGCAATATGCTTAGTGACAGTGAACACGCTGAATTTTCAGACAGAGAATGATATGGCTACTGTTACATACCAGTGTGGCACTCGATAGAGCTCCGTCCTTTTGGAAATAAATTTCAGAATGTATTCCAAAGACCTTCACCCTACATGATCACTATGGAACTCTGTTTTGAAATTTTGCTTATGGTCATAAAATTGGAGAATATGCTAGAACAGTAAGACTAATTGATCAACTCTCATAAGCCACACACACAATTGACTTTAAACATATGTCATGATATAAAATTGCTGAAATAAAATTCAAAACAGAAAGCATGATGTGTCTTCCAATATATAATAAGCATGCGTTTATAGGTATACAATGTCAGAATTCAAGGGATGGAAGACTACTCAACAGTACGTAAAAAATAGAGCTTATTTAAGAATTGTGGTAGAAATAAAGATGATGTTAGTCTTGTTTTCTCTGTTATGTCTTTATGCAACCCTTGTGGTAAAGAAAAAAGACGAATGAGGAGTAAATAAAAAAATGTATGTAACAGAGTTTCATTACTTAGACTAAAATAGCATAATACAGATCTGTATCACCTTGATGGAAAGATATTCAAAGAAAAATTAGGGAACTGCCTATAACTAACTCCATGAACTACAACCCTAATTGCAAATCTTCTGGGAACTGTGACTGCTTTTTCAAGGAAGCCCAGCACTTGGGAAGCAGAAGAAAGAAATATCTATTTACCAACTAAGCAAACGTTTACCTCCTCGGTTGGAAGGTGGATCAACTTGTAAAACGTTAGTATTTGTTGGCTGGGGTGACCTGCTGACTCCCACTCTGCCTTTCTGTTGGCAGGTTGTTTTTAAAAGGAGCAAACAGACTTGCCTCCCTGAGAATAAGAGCACCTTTGTGCCCAATAAGTGCCTCTGATTCGCTTACTGTTGATTCTGTTTTAAACTCGTTGCAGAAGTGATGTCTAGTTTGTGAAAGGGGGCATAGAATTTAACCTCAGCAAGGGAGCCACGCCGGGTCCTGGTTCTGGTTTGGCTTTATCCCTGTGGGAACCGCTGATCCAGGCCGTCACTGTATAACCATGAACACTCACTTCTTCCCCAGGTGCTGCAAGGCCCTATTTGGACCTTGCAAAGATATTCTGCTGTTTACTGATTCAGCAAATACCAATGCCCCCCTCACCCTGCACCAAACTGTCTTCTAAATGTTGTCCGGGTATCAACGTGCCCATTTCTCCTATATGCGCTAGTGGTGCACTCTTTTATTAATCCCCATTTTGCAGACATTACAACTAGATAAGAAGTGATTGACCAAGGCCACATGAAAAGGAAATGGGCAGGGCCAGGTCAGAGCCCAATCTAATTGCTTCAGAGCCTAGATGCTTCATGAGAAGCAAAGAGTTCCCCATTTTTAAGTTACTGTTATTACTGTTGTTTGTAGTTTCTGCCATCATTTTGAGTGGATATTGTAGATCTTGTCATCTTTGCTGCAGTTCCTATCATGCGTTTGAAAACATAGGAGCCTGTAATAAAAGCAGGAGAACTTAGTTTTGTTCTCAGACGTTGGGCTTCACACGGGCCATTGTATTTCAACTTCATCTAACTTCATACAGTGGCTTCCACAATCCCCCTTAATTAACAAGAGAAACTTAGGCTCACAGAAGTGAAGTGGTTTGTTCACCGTCACAGGTGAGTAGGTTCTGATCCAGACCCTGGGCTCTGCCAACCTCCGCAATCCATGCTGATTTTTTTTGCTATACCACAAAGTCTTTTGATTCTTCTAGAATGTTGCTCCCTTCTGTGGTAGAGAGCTTTCCTAAGTTGTCCTTGAACCTTCCCACATTATTGAAGCCACTTAGCCTCCCTCAACTCAAGAACTCACTGAAAACCAGAGGCCCCTGATTGCTTGGATTTTTAGAAATAATTTAAGTCTCTAAGTGTCAAAGATTCACTGAGCCCTTTTGGTGGCATCATTGGCTCTTTGCTTTGCCTGAAATTGCCTTTGCTTTGTAAACTTAATAAATAAAGATTATCTCAGGTCCCATGGCCTTGTGTATTTTAATAAAAGCAGACCTTGGATCGCCTTGTGGAGGATTTGGTACATTCCTGGCACGAGAAGAAAAGAGAAGTAGGAGAAAAGCACTGGTTTAATCATCTTTGCTCTTTTAGTGCTCTGTATTTATTGCCTCCCAACCTGAAACAGGGGAGCAGTTAAGGAAACAGAGGCAGCGGGAGGGATGCTCATTAAAAGCGCAGTGTGAGGGCTCTGCTGGAGATGGAACTCACACTTGCCTATGTTCTGTCAGTGTAGCACGCAGTCTACAGCAGTCTTTCCCATGGCCCTAAGTCTGTGCTTCTCCAAACATATTTCTAACTGGGGCCTGGTGAAAAGGACAGGCTTAGGCATGCTACAGATGTAAAACTAAACAGCCTTGAATTATATATTAAGAAAATTCCTTCAGAATGAGTTTTTATTAACTTCAGTTGATAAAATCCCCTTTGGTGTAAGTATGTTCTTAACATCTGCCTAAATGGTTCTCCTCTCTCTTGAACAAAAGAGAAGATAGAAGCCTCTCTGGCTGATTGTGGACTTTGCAAGGCTCTGTCATCAGAATTCATTCTTGCCAACTGAATTTGGAGCCACATGTAACACAAGACTCAAGTCACTGAGAGAATGAAACCACTCTGTTTGTGGTTAGTCTGGAGTTGTAGAGTGCACTAAACTGTGGGCGTGAACAGGTTGTTCCCTATGACAAATGCAGACTCTTCCAACCTAGACAAGCTCTGTGCCTTATAGGCAGGCCTCCCAGTGCAGGGAAGCAACCAGAACAAGGCAGGCCTGCCCCTTCCTACACTCACAGGGCTGATATCATTCCCATCTCTGACAGCTAAGTATATATTAGAATGTATTCCCACAATATAATTACTCTGAAAGTAGAAAGTTGGGCGTTTTGCACTAAATTCAGTTGTGCTACTATCAACACTATATACCATTTTCATTGTCCCCCAAAGGTACCCCAATTCTGTTAACAGTCACTCCCCAGTTTCTCCTCACCAGTCAGTCCTCTGCTCTCTGTTTCTGTGCTTGTCCAATCTTTCTCACTGGCTTCTTTCACTTTGAGTATAACATGTTGGTGCAGGAATATCGAGGTGTCTTTAAGAGCACAGGAACCTTTCTCAGCTCTGTTGTGCTTAGCTTGGAGGCTAGGGTCTCAGAAACTCAACAGTCACCAAAGCCACCTCAAATCTGAGGCTTTCAGGATCTTGTCTTGGACCACAGAAGGTGAGGTTTAGAAAGTATTTTATTATAGGGAGTTAGGAGAGAGAAAGAAGGCAGAGCTGTATAGCAGTAGAGGTCCCTGGGAGTAGGAAACCATTGAGTCACAGTGTCTTGGAGTTAATAAGGCTTTAGTGGATGGAGGAAGGGAGGGGAAGATGAACTGGTGAGTCCAGTTCCTATTCCAGGTGTCCAGGTCCCCTGGGTTCTGGTCACGCCCTCAGTATGATTTTCAGGAATAGGGTACTCCTTTAAGAGATAAGAAACAAAACAAAACCCAGGTACCCTCACCTCCAACCACTCCATTTTGTTATTTACTACTTCTTGGCTATTGGAAGCAATTCTGCTAAGAAATACTTCTGTATAAGCTTTTGTGTGGCTATCCCGTTTTAAAATTAATGGCATTGCCTATTCTTTGACCATTTCATATATCATATGTGTATGTGTGTGTATATATATGATATATTTCAATCATATATACCCCCATTGCTCTCTCCTGTCCTCTTCCTCTACCTCCTGTTGAATCCGTTCTTCTCAACAAGTTCACCTCCAGCTTTTCGGATTGGAGCTAACACCCCACAGAAAATAAGGGCAGGGCCCCTGGTAGATGATGAGCTACTTAAGTGGAAAGTGATTCAACTGATAGCTTACAAAATGTGTAAAAGAAGTTTGGACGGTGGGTAGGCTGAGGTGACCAGGACATATGACCCATCTCCTGATAGGAGGAGTAAGCCTGATCACTTCTGTAAATGCAAAGACACAACTTTTACCCCAAAGAGGATAAGAGATGTCCTTATGTATTCTGGAGCCAAATGTGAATGATCATGGCCTGGGAACACAGATTTAAGTCGTCTCAAATTTCATGTTCTGACATGGAATCAGTTTCATATAATTTTTTTTAGCAACATAGCAAAGAAAACCATAAAGTGAGGCACTTTTCAAGTACATTGGTGGGAACATTAAGTATGCACTTACTGCAAAGCTGAGGAGTCTCAGCCATAGACCTTAAATACTGCTTGATGACATGTTTAGTCTTTTGGTTGGTGGAAACTAAGGTTTTTGTTAAGTTACAACATTCCATAAGGTTTTTCAGCTATTAGTCACATGATGTTAGGTCAGACACAGAGGAGAGCAAGCCAAGGCTATTTAGGAGGCTACAGATACCCCAAGATAAATTATAGCTTGGCCCTGGATCTGCAACATTTCAAACTCTCCACAATCATTGAGGTTCTAATCAGCTAGTCGGCAATGTAGAAGGTTTAGTTTGAAGATGCAGGGTTCCCCCCCCCCCACCCGGGGAACTTTTAACCCAGAGGTCTGTGGTTGGCCTGAGGGGGCACACAAAGGACGTGTAGGCCCCACATTGACACAACCCATGATACACTGAAAAATGACCAATCTGAATAAAGATTATCTCAGTGTCCATCCAGTTCCAGACAAGACTCATAAAAGGCTCCTGGGTGGGAGTGCATGAAGGTATTTTCTCTTGGCCCCCCTCCACTCTCAGGAACTCATTCTCACTCTTCGTTAATAAATCTGCATTTGGCCTGCTTTCACCTTAGGTACCTTTCCTCATTCTTGGGAGTGATAGAACAAACTGACAGCCTCAGGCTTTGGGAACCCTGTGATCTTCAGACGCCCTCACTAGTTTCCTGCGCTAAGCTCACCAAGAAGCCCTGCTCTAAAAAGCACTCACCTCATTTTCATGTCTTTTCACGTCTTTTCGTTTTTGGACCCTGGGTTTAGTCAGTGTCACTTGCATGGTCATCAGTGGAGAGTTATTTACTGGAGCATAGACAACTATGCTGTCATCTAATTTTTGTATGTAAGTAGAAGAGAAATTGTTAGGTAACCCCACAATGGTAGTTCTATGCTGAATTTTCGTTTTGTTTTATTTTTTGAAAGAAGTCCCAACTCTTCCCCTCAGTGCACTGCATCCATTTCCAGTCCCACCAGGAACCGCGTCTGGTTCCAGCCTCTTCCTGCTTGGGTCTTCAGTTGTGATTGTGTCTGTTTTCAGTTTGAGAGTCCTAGTGGGTGTGCAGTGTCATATCATTGTGATTTGCATTTGCATTTCCCCAGGGATTAATGAGATTGAGTGTCTTTCCTTGTGCATATTGACCATTTGTAAATCCTTCTTGAGAAATGGCTATTCAGACCCTCTCCGGGATTTTTAATTGGCTTCCTTGTCTATTTTTGTTTGAGTTGTAAAAGATCTTTATCATCCTAAAAATTGCCTCATCAGATACTCATCCTGCAAATATTTTCTCCCTCTCTCAGAGTAGCTTTTTTACTTTATTGATATCTTTTTTTCGCTAAAGTGACACAGAGCTATCCTGTACGGTCCTGGACTTTGGAATCCTAAGATGAGGGTACATGCACGGTCAGGTTTTGCTGGGTTTCTTCTTCAAAGTAGGGTGAATTTTGGATCACCCCTGTCTTCATTATGATACAGGGGGAAACAAATGGGGTCCCCACTTAAGGATTCTTAGTATCATCCCTAAAAGAAGTTAAGAATGGACTCAAATTGAGTTTCAGGTGACCATTTTATTATGTTTTCACATTGCAAAGAGCAGGAGGAAACAAGGTTTTTTTTTAAAGTTCTGTGAAGTCAAGTTTATCCATTTTAAAAAATTTTGTGCTTTAGATATAAAATATAAGTGATACGTGTTTTTTAGAGCAGTGGAGCCTTTCTTGGCTCCTGGTGAACTAAACTTGGGACCTAGGGTGCCAAAAGATCAGTTGTCACCCCACAAATACGGAAAAGGGAAATATGGCCAAGGGGTAAACAGCACAAATGTCGATTTAGTAAGGCCAAGTGATAAAGAACCCAAGGAGTGGGAGGGGCTCCCAGGGACGAGCACCTTCCTGCTGCCCTGGCTGGTGGATGCTGAGGGAGGTGCTGGATGGAGGCAAGTAGTTGTGTTGAGATTGGTAGTGTTTTAGCACATTAAGGGCTATAACCATAAGGAGCCCACATGCCCTTTGAAAGCTTTCTCGACAGAACCAGAATATTCCTCTAGTCATGTATGCTATGGGACTAGCTCATGATCTACCATGGGGTCTGCCTTCACAGCCTAACCAGAGCTTATCTCCTATCTCGTAAGCTTACAGTTACCCAACTTAATGCTAAAGATGTCTCTTCTCCATTTTCTTCAAAATGCTTTTGTTCTTAAGTTCCAGTTAATTCTATCAAAGTAGGGTGGAGTTTGGATCACTTCAGTCTTCATTATGAAACAGGGGTAAACAAATGGGGTCCCCACTTAAGGTAGGCATGCGGTAAGTTTCAACCACTGCCTTAGGAGGAGAATAGACGAGAGAAGGAAATAAGTCATAATGCCATTGTGGTTTTGGAGCGGGTATGGAGGTCAGAGCCTCAGGGAGGTCAGAGCTTCATGGAGTTCAGAGCTGCATGGAGGTTAGCCACATGGCAGACTAGCAGCCATATGGCTGGGAAGGAAGGAAGCTTAGAGAAAAAGTATGAAACCCAAGATGTTGGGGCAGTCCAAAGCATTAAGAAAAGTGTGCTTAGAAAAGAGAAAGAAAGAAGAAAAAGAGAGGTTTCATTGAAGAATTCAGAAAAGTGCACAGACTTTCAGAGTGTCCATGTCTGTGACCTAGTCCACAAGCACTGTGCTAAGCGGTGGAGATTCTGATCAGGAACAGGATACCATCTCATTAACACACTAGGTGTTCTGCCCACCTCTTTAGCATGACTTAAGGTGAACCTGCCTTACTAGGAGTGGTCTTATGACCAGGTGATCTGGCCAAACTGGAAAGGTGGTCAGGAACAGGATACCATCTCATTAACACACTAGGTGTTCTGCCCCACCTCTTTAGCATGACTTAAGGTGAACCTACCTTACTAGGAGTGGTCTTATGACCAGGTGATCTGGCCAAACTGGAAAGGTGGTCTTCATCCAGGCCAAGATTCTTAGACTCTTGGCCAGATTTCTCTTAGGGGGCTTTTATGCTACTGTAACAATTAGTCCATTTATTCTTTTGTTAAACAAGACAGTGTAGTTCTGTATGTGACAAAAAATTCTGGGGATGAGATTATTAGTAAAATGGAGTTCATAATGCCCAGTCTTGTGCAAGATGGAATGGGCGGTGCTGTGGGATTCCTGTGTCAGTGAGTGGCTTCCTCAGAGCTACCAGGCTACCTTGAGAGCAGAAAGCAGGAAACATTGAGCCTAGCAGAGTGGGGTTGGTCTGGGAAGAGGCAACAACATGAGTACGGCTTGCAGGAGAGCATGGGGAATCTGTGGAGTTACACCTTGGCCATGTACTTTGCAAACCCTGAGAAGGCAGGGAACAAGAGTAGCCGCTTGTAAAAAGAGAGAAGCTCTACCCCACACAGCTCATATTTTTCTGGAGAGAGGAGACAACTGCAGATATCTGAATATGGCGCTTCACAGTGCTAGTTTGTGTGAGGATCGAACCAAGTAGGGACCTGGAGTGGAGCATCATGGGTAGAGATGAGACTACTTTGAGTAGGGTGATAAAGGGTGGCTCCCCTAAGGAAATGACCCTGGAGTTTATTCTGCAGAAAGAGCAGGGGTGGGTCACATTTAGCACTGGGAAAGGAAATGGCTAGGTACAGAGCTGGGGGAAGGAATATGAAAACATGAGCTTGAAGAGGAGGATGGGAGCGATCAGAAGTCCTGTGAGCTCAGTGCTGGTGGCTGGGCCTTGACACAGCACGTAGTGGACAGAGGATTATTTGGTTGTCTTAGAGCATAGAACTTACAGGATGGAAGATTTGTTGGAGGAAGCAGTGGACATAGAAAAGGAAATGAAATAGCCATGAAATCACCAATGGTTATATCTATGATTATTAACAACATGCAGCTCTGATTCCTCCATGTATATTATATGGTTGGAGCTATTCTTACCAAATCCACTAAGCCCATTTTTGGGATTTGGAGGCAGACACTCAGAGCTGAACAAAACTTGCCTAAGATCCACTATTTGTTTATGACAGAAGTGAGACAAAATCAGGGGATTTGACTCCTGAGACCCAGCTTGAAACCCCTGGTCTGAGCTCTCTCTCAGGACTTGACATTGATGACTATGGAAAACATCAGTGAGGAAGAATCTGGATAAGCCTGTTTCTTGCTAGGGAGGTTGGGAAGATGGTGATTCTCAGTCCCGAGAAGGAAAGGCCTTGCAAGGGACCAAGCAAACAAAGGCGGAAATGCTTGGAGTCACTAAGTGATGCAGCCATTCAGAATAAGTGTAGGCCCCTCCTCCATATGTATGCCAGGCAATGTTCTGGAAGGAGAGGGTATGGACAAGTGTCTTGTCTCCTAGAGCTGACATTCTAGAGGTAATACAGGTAACACATAACACTCCACAGATGATTATCAGCTTGGCATGTTCAGAGCATTATAATCGGGGTCTTCTGGATTTCCAGGGACCTGTGGGCTGGGAAAGAGGGACCATCTGGTTGGCAGTTGGCTTTGCAAGTTAAAGCTCATGAGGCATTCTAGCTTACACAGAGACTAGAGTAAGATGTCCTGGGCAGTGTTTGTAGGTGTATTGACTAGGGCCCTAAGAGAAAGTTCCTGAGAGGTGATATCTACAGGATCCACAGCCTCACAAGGGTCACCAGTTCTCATGACTGTACCAAGAACACGAATTGAAGCCCTCTGAGCATGCCCAACCATTGATCCTTGAGACATTGTCAGCAAACCACTAGGTCTCAGTGTTCCTCTGTGTTGGAAGCCACCTGTGGTCTCTGAAAACAAAAAATTCTCATAAGCTAGAGAGAGAAGCTAAGAGTCACAAATCCCCCTGACAGTGCAGACCCTGGTATTGTCCTGAAGAGAAGGTAGATTTCACTTTGGACACCCCAAGGGGCAGAGGAGCAGGGAAACATAAAGGAAATTGTCAAAGCCGGTTCCTGGAGGAGATGACTTCTAAAGGGAACTTTTAGGAAGGACAGGAGCCTGTGAGAAGATGGAAAGATTTCCCTGGACAGGGAGCAAGATTAAATGTGCAGATAAAATGACATGTGGGACAAAGAGAAGTAGCTTAGCACATTTCACATTGTTAACCTCATGGCTAAAATCAGCTGTTGCTCCCCTGCAGTGGATGGCGATTATGCAGGCTTATACCTATGTGTTCTCTGAATGAGACATGATGGTAACTATGGTGGCATTAGAAATTGGCGTACCAAAGCCAAGTCAAACGGACCTTGTGTTTTCCCCATGACTGTCTGGTTACCTCAGACTTGGCCTTTGGATTAGTCACTGGCCAGTGGGCACACAGCCTGTGGTTCCTCATACCACCACACAACACTAGGGCATTGTAAAGTCTGGCAAGGAAGGCTTTTAGTGGGCTTTAGAGGAAGCCAGGTGGCAGACCTGCCTCTTCTTCTCCAGCAGATGGCTTAGTAGGAGAATTTGCTGAATTTAAGCATTGGGCCCCTTGGAGTAGTTCAACATAACCAGTTGGGTTATTTTTGAGTCACGTTCTCAGTTAATCACCCTTAAGCACCTGTTCCATGTGTGGAAGTCTCCATTTATAACCACTGTCTTTAGTCCTCGACTCATCCAGCCAGCAGTGCCATCTGGCTATACCCTCACCACATACAGTTCAAAATGCTTCACTTCCCTGTATTGTTTCTTTCTGGTGAGTCCCCTGTCCTAAAGACAGCACCACTAATGCAGGGACCTCACTGTTACCCTCTTCGTCCCTTTATCCTCTTCTCCCCGCCCCTGTCTTATGTAAAATCTTTTCCATATATAAGCTCTTTCTCCATCTGTGAGATTTGTTTCCCCATGTGGAACACCTTGTTCCTGTAGAAGAGGTTTTCCTTTTATGTTCCGTTGTCCTTATCAAACATTTTGCCTTGAGTTCCTCTTTAACTGTGTCTTTCAGACAGTGTGAGCTCCTGGAGGTTGGCTATGGTCATTTCCGTCTGTGGATTTCAGGCTGTGTTCTTTGCAGTCAGTGGTCATTAATTTGGGGTGGGGAAGGTCAGGTTGCTGTTTACAGGGCATTATATTCACTGCAGTGCTTCATCTTGAATGAACTACAGCTCTGTGTCCACCATGTGCCATGGCGGTCACAACTGCCGTTCGGTATTTTCCCATTGTATGCCAGCTGGCTTTCTCGTTGCTGTGACCGAATACCCGACATTGATCATTTAAAGGGGGGGAAGATTGATTTAGCTCAACGGTTTCAGAGGTTTTAGTTCATAGTCCTTGGTGGCTCTGCTGATCCTGGCCTGATGGAATGGCTGAACGTCATAGTCATAGAAGCCTATGGCTGAGTCTACTCACCACATGGCACACAGGAAACAGAGTGAAAGAGAGGAATGAGGCATGACTTCAAAGGTGGTTTCTGAGGACCTATTTCTTCCAGTAAGGCCAGACCTCCTAAAGTTTTGACAGTATCCCAAAAGGGTGCCATCATCTAAATGGCCAAGTGTTCAAAACACGAGCCTTTGGGGACATTTCACCTTCAAACTATAGGATGTTTATTCTTTACACACCATATATTGTACTTTTTCATTTAATCAATAGCCTCATAAGGAGGTTTTTCTCAACATTTTGCAGAGGGAAGAATTAGCACTCCAGTGTAGGTGTGAACACTTAAGGTTGACACTTGTAAATGCCGGAACTGAGTTTGAAACCCATTTTCATTTGTCCCTGTATTAGTTACTTTTCTTTTTGCTGGGAGGACAAAATACATAATAAGAAGCCATTAAGGAAGGAAGGGTGTATTCTGGCTTCAATTTCAATGGAGTCTATCACTTCACAGAGAGAAAGCCAACTGGTCACACCTGCAGTCCAGAAGCATGGCAAGAACAGGAAGTGGACTTGGGTTCTGAGGCTTCACACCTTCCTCCAGTCACTCAGTCCCTTCATCCAAAGTTCACCCCCTAAAGTTTCCATAACCTTCCCATACAGTGCTACCAGCTGGAGGCCAAGTGTTCTAATACACATTTCACACTGAAAGCACAGCAGCCCCTAGTAGGGACTTGTGTCATGCTGCCATGCATTGCCCAGTAAAGGCCGGTCACTGCCGGCAGTTGGATGAATGAAGGCCTTGGCCATACTAGAAAAAAGAAAGACAGGCTAGTATTCTTGACAAGGCTGCAGATGACTTCAACATGAAAGCCTGGCTTTGATTTGAAAAATAATGAGCATTAGGAAAAGATGCCTTGCCAGCTGCCCATGACAATTTAGAAACATGACCTCCTGTCAATGTGTTTCTCCACAAATGTTATTATGTCCAGGTAGCAGATGCAAAGGTTGACATAGTTGTTACATATGCCCTACTTCAAATTCTTAGAACATAGGTGCCGTGGCACCAGATGTGGCTACTGGCTTCCGTTGGGTGTCACCAGTGACTTTTGCCTTCTGTGGTACTTTCTTGTTCATACTCAAATTCTGAGCTTGGTGGAGTGTTCTCTGGATTGCATTCCCAGTATCCTTTTAAGAAGCCCTGTTGACTTCCACAAGAGTTGGGGACACTGCCCCCACATTAGCAGCTGGGAAGGGGGTGTTTTTTCAGTTATAATCGAAGCCCTTACTTCTCCCCAACCTCCTCCTCTTCCCCCACAGGCGGAACCCTCTGCACTTCCACCTCATCGCTGACTCCATTGCGGAGCAGATCTTGGCTACACTCTTCCAGACCTGGATGGTACCCGCGGTACGCGTGGACTTCTACAACGCTGACGAGCTCAAGGTATGGAAAGGAGGAAAGGAAGAAGGGAGAGGAGCCGCTCTGATTTGATCTAGCCCGAAGGGTTAGTCCAGTGAAATTAAATAGAGTGGAGCAATTTGCCTCAACTCTTAGCAGAAAGTGTGCAGGATGTAACTGGCCTTCCCAAATTTATCACTGAACATAGTAACACAACCACCTTGTTAACACAGGACCACATTAGTCTGGACAGTTCTGGCCACCAAGGCTTTCCGTAGAGGCAGAAATTCCACTGGCTTCAAGGCATATCTAAACATGGTCTGTGGTAGAATCCTAGAGAATTCTGGTGCCAAGTGAGGCAAATGTTGGCCTCAGAGTCTGACAGACCCCAACTTAACTCTGCACTATGAATTATCAGTCATAAAACACAAAGCCTGTCACCAGCCCACTGAGGCATATTTTCTCACAGGTATGAAGGAGGTTATAATTCCAAGTTCTGGAGTAATTAACAGTTTTGGATGAGAGAATATGTGAAGATGCCCTACGGAAGAGCGTACTGAATAAATACTACGTTAGCCCTGAGGGCTTCAAGGATAAAGCTCATTTGGTTGTCTGGTTCCCTTGTTTAAAGTCCTTTAGTGATGCTTGCATCATAATTGAGATTGTGGTCTAATTAAGAAGTCGCAGGCATTCTGGCATCTGACTTGATTTCCCATAACTCTCTATCACTTAACCTGTAAGTATTATCAAACCCATCTGATCCTGTGCCTTCTCCTCTGTCGTGCTGTTCTCCCTATCATAATGTTCTTCCTGTGCTCATATCACAATCGTACCTGTTTGTACCTGGCAGCATTGCCATCTCCTTGGAGACCCTTCCTGGATCTCTCCAAAAACGGGAAAGAAAGTTTCTCCCCTCACAGATGTGTTCAATCCATGGTCTTAGGCCCCATGCAGCTGAGCAGAGCTATGACTGTATGTAACAGAAAATAGTAAACTTACTTAAAACATTATAAGATTTGTGTGCGTGTGTGTGTGTATGTGTGATTTTTAAAAAATTTTACTTATTTAATGTGTATGAGTTTTGTCTGCATGTATGTAAGTACATATATGTCATGCAATGCCTGCAGAGGCCAGAAGAGGGTATTGAATCCTCTGGAACTGGGTCCTCTGGAATAACAACCATTGCTGTTATCGATTGAGCCATCTCTCCAACCCCATGCATGCGATTTTTAAAATAATATTTTATTAGTTCTTTGAGAATTTCATACAATGTATTTTGAGCACATTCAATCCTGCTCCCCCATCTCCTCTCAAAACCAACCTATCTCTCTACCCCACCACGCATCTCATGTCTTCTTTGTTTAAACCCATGGAGCCGATTTATGTTCCCAAATACTCTTGAGTGTGGGTTCATCCCCTGTAACATGGACAGCCTGCCAGTGTCACAACCTTAAAGAAAACTGTCTCTCCCTGCCCCAGCAAGTATCAGTTGCCAACAACTTTTCATCTATGGTTGAGGCTTCCTGCCCACCTCCCTACTCCATGCTGGGATTTTATTTGGCTTGAGCTTGCACAGGTCTTATGAATGCTGTCACAACTTCTGTGGGTTCATATGTGAAACTGCCCTGTTGTGTCAAGAAAGCGCTGTTTCCTTATAGTCATCTACCACCCCTGACTCTTACAGTCTTTCCACACCCTCTTCCATGACAGTTCCTGAGACTTTGGAGGAGGGGTGTGACAGAGATGCCATTTAGGGCCGAGCGCTCTGCAGTCTCATTGTCTGGGGACTGACCAGTTGTGGGTCTCTGTGTTAAGTACCCTCTGCTGCAAAAGGAAGCGTCTCTGGTGAGAGTTGGGTATTTGAAACTCAACTGAATGGTTCTTGAGCATGAGCTCTATAAATGACAGTGCTGTGCCACAGCATGAGAGGGTCGGGCACACCCTTAGAGTCTAGTAGTGTAGTACAACCTCCTTAAGGGGATAGGAAGACAGGAGGAACACATTATTTTCTGTTTTTCTGGTGCATCGTAAGTGGTGCATAGTAGGTGTTCGACATACTTATGGGTTAGGCGCATTGCTGTCATTAGAGGAACCAGTACCTTTGTAGAAAAATGTCTGTGCTCTGCTTCTCATCACCTTGGGAAGGACCAGACACCTAGGCATGGGGCTGATTCTGGCAAATTGCTTATTCTAAACCCCATAAAGCCATTATCTTTTCATTTCAGAGAGATAACATTTTAAATAGATCACAGAGATGCAGACTGGAGTTTCCGATTTTCACATATTTCAGTCTCCGAGGTTGATCAAGATGTTCAGAATTTAGCATTTAGGGATTGTCGTGGTAATTTGTGTGCCATTCCAATCTATTCTGAGCTAAAATTGATTAACACTCTTAAAAAGGCAAAAACAAAATTTAGCAAATTGCAGCACTAATTAAGGTGAAAGCAAGCCACTCTGTCTCCCAGGGTCTTAGTGCCAACAACATGGAGAAAAGAAACAAGAGAGGAGGAGCAGAGCTGGCAAGAAAGCTGCCTCTGCCTCTCCCCTTAGCACGCCACTTCCTCCAGGCTGGCCCAAGCAGAACAGCAGCCCTGACTTTTATAGAAAACACAGCATCAGCCAGGTGGGTGGTGTAGGCCTGTAATCCCAGAAAATGAGGAGACTGAGTAGTTCCAGGCCAACCTGAACTATAAAATGAGACCCTGTCTCAGAAAGGGAAAAAAACTTGGGAGGTGGAGAATTCCTAAGTTCAAATGCTGGTTTTCCACTGGGGACTCATGTAATCAGATCTGAGTCTTGGCTAGCTCACTTGTCAAATGGGCAGGGAGCGGTACCACCAGAGAAGAAGAGATGTGAAAACATAACCCATAGGAATGACCGGCAGTGCTGTCGCATGCCAGGTTCTTAAGGATGCTTCACTCTTTGGGGGCACGGTGGCTGGAACCTATAGTCCATGCACTGAGGAGACTAAAGTGCGAGGATTGTTCGAGACCAGCCTAGGCAACATAGCAAGACCCTGTCTGAAAAGAGCATTTTTAAAGTTGAAGAGTTCCGCTCCCTTTTGAATCCCAAGGCTATGAAGTACCTAAATTGCTGTTGATCTCGTTAATCACATGGCCTGTGATGTGACTGGACCCTAGAAGGTTGAAGAGGTATGGCACCATGGGCTGTGATCAGCCCTGGAACACAGAGATTCCCTGAGAACAGAGGAAAGAGGGAGGGCTGTGCTTCTCCCAGTCCTGGGGATCCAGGTAGACCAGTTTAGTACTTTACGTTCTGGGTTCTTTTAAAATGTCTCTTTAGATTTTATTTATTTATTTATTTATTTATTTATTTATTATTTATTTATTTTTTATTAATTATGTGTGTTTGCCTGCATATATGTGTGTGTACCACATTCTTTCCTGGTGGACCAGAGGCCAGAGGGTACTGGATTTCCTGAAATTGGGAGTTACAGATGCTTGTGGCCCCCCATCATGTAGGTGCTGGAAATAAAACCTGGTCCTCTGCAAGAGTAACAAGTGCTCTTAACCCCTTATCCATTTCTCTAGCCTCACATACTGGGCTCTTCCCAGATTTAAAGCCTCTAGTGCTTAAAAATTGTGATAATTTTCAAAATACAGTCCAGCGTGTTAAAAAGGAATACTGTCTTCCAGAATGTTGGCGTGCATAGAGGATTTCTGACATGTATATTTCCATAGCAGTTAACAAGACCTCTCCTGTGTTCCTGGATTCCACAAGCCTGCTTCTAGAATCTAGCAGGAAAATGAATATGAACGCAGAAAGTTCCTTTGTTTCATATATATGTAGGATCACATACATTTCTTGAGGAAATTCATCACTAAACTTAATCTTTCATGCCATTGTGTGCTATGCTGATTAAATGCCTAGTTCTCCTCCTGGGTTTCATCCCCAGTGTCTACTTGGTGTCTACTTAAGAAATGTTTGCAGCCAGGCATGGTGGCACATGCCTTTAATCCCAGCACTCGGGAGGCAGAGGCAGGCGGATCTCTGTGAGTTCAAGGCCAGCCTGGTCTACATAGTCAGTTCCAGGACAGCAGGGGGTACAGGGAGACCTGTTTCAAAAAGACCAAAAAAAAAAAAAAAGTTTGCTAAGTAAATGATGCACAGTGAATTCAGTTGTCTGTTTGCTTTGGTTTGGTTTTTCCCAAGCACAGGGCTTTTAACCCAGGGTCTTGCATATGTTAGGCAGGTACTGTACCACTGAGCTATATTCCTTTTCTTCATTTTACTTCTTGCTTTGAGGCAGGGTCTCATTAAGTTGTCCAGGCTGGAACCCATGATGTTCCTGTCTCAGCTTGCTAGTAGCTAGAATCATAGGCCTGTGCCACCAGGGACAGCTCTAAAGCTGGTTTCTTTTTAAATTTAAAAAAATTTTTTTTTCATTTTATGTATATGAGTATTATGCCTCCATAATATGTAAGTGCACATGTGTCATGCAATGCCTATGGAGGACAGAAGAGGGAGGTGGGTCCGCTGGAACTGGAGTCACTGACGGTTGTTAATCACCAGTGGGTGCTGGGATTCAAACCTGATTGCCTCTTAACCACTGAGCTATCTCTCCAGCCCCCTAAAGCTGTTTTCTTAAGAATGACAGTGAAAGAGTTATCTTTTATCACAACCTGTGGTCACTATATTTTGGAGTATGATTTGGGCCCTGGGGTCTGCCTGCCTCTGTCCTTGCAGTAGCATAAATAAGGTATAAGGCAGCACTGTGTGTACCCACCCATATCTCAAGACTAGCCCTGGGCAACTGAGGGACCATTTTTCCCTCCCTCCCTCCCTCCCTCCCTCTCTTTCTTCATCCCCTCCCTCCTTCACTTTTCTCATCCTTCCCTCTTTCCTTGTCAATCAGCTCCAGAGTATAACCTGTCTCCACTCAATTTTGAACTATACTGTGTTCAATCACAGTCCATGTCTCAAATCTCAGTGGAGCACTCTGGGAGCACTGTTGAGTTTCACCTCAGTCATTCTCTTATAAACACCTTTTAGAGTCAGCATCCCCCTCACCGTCCTCACACTGCTATCTCCTCCCTTCCTCCTTCCTCCCTCCCTCCCTCCTTCCTCCCTCCCTCCCCCTCTCCCTCTTTCTTTCTCTCTTTTGCTTTGCTTTTTGAGATGGTGTCTCACTATGCAGCCAAGATTGGCCTTGAACTTACAAGCTAGCTTCAAACTCACAATGTAGCCAAGGTGAATATTCTTCCATGACAAGTATCAGGCACAGAACACATTATAATGTCATCCTTTAGATGATATCTGGGAAGGAGGAAGAGAGGGCGGGACCCTCTTTCTTTCTCTCTTTTGCTTTGCTTTTTGAGATGGTGTCTCACTATGCAGCCAAGATTGGCCTTGAACTTACAAGCTAGCTTCAAACTCACAATGTAGCCAAGGTGAATATTCTTCCATGACAAGTATCAGGCACAGAACACATTATAATGTCATCCTTTAGATGATATCTGGGAAGGAGGAAGAGAGGGCGGGAAGCGAACTTGGGCTGTGTTCCACGGTTGTGTTCAACAAGTATGTCAGACATCATGTCTGCAGACACAGGATGGCCTCCCCTGATATGGCTGGCTCCAAGAAATCACTTTGTACAACTGTTGGAAATGGCATTTCTGAGAAATGCTCCTGCGGGCCCCTTATTATATCTGTTAGTGCTGAAGATAATGTAAAAGGGAATAGGGAATTTATGAGGGATGGGTACATGATTAAAAATGAACTGTGGGAAACTCACTGTGGACTGGTATACTTCTTTCCATAATGACCAATTAGTGCGGATTTGCAAATAGCAGTCTCTCAACCTACCCATCTCTGAGGCCTGTAAAATACTCGTTGGTCTTCTTGGTGTGTGCATGGCCGGGTTATATCCAGCTTCCAAATCCCTGTATCAACAGGGTATCAGAACTGAGGGCATCTCTGTGATCTGAGCTCTGTTTAAGGCTTGCAGCTCTGAGCATCTCCAGAGACTCAGGGACTTATTTTGGTAGAAGGCTTTGTAGATAGCAGCATGCTGTCACACACTTCTCACGACAACCCTCTGGGATGGAGAGTGAAGTTTGATTATCCCTATCTCACAGATAATTCATAAACCTGAAGCCCAGCGCTGGAGTATTTGCCTAAGATCAGGCAGCTAATAAATGCCAAGGCTGATATTTGACTTTCCCCTTTTGAAATGAGATGATATGAGATACGAGGTTGCATAATTCGCTAGGCACAGCTGGGGTTTAGATCTGAAGGAAAGGACAGAGAAAGGGCTGGTGATGAAGGGATCCCTGTTTCCAAATGGACTTAAACTCGAGGTTCCTTTTGGGGCCCCATGGGCTGTGTCCAGCATCTGTTTCTTATTGTATTAGTTACTTTTCTGCTGCTGTGATAAAACATCATGGCCAAGGCAAGTTAGAGAGGAAGAGTTGATTTGGCTTGCGGTTCCAGAGAGCTAAGAGTCCATCATGGCGGAGGCATCCAGGAGGCAGCAGGAGCGGAAAGCTGAGGGCTCACGTCTTCAGGTACACACAGGAAGGAAAGAAGACAAACTGAAAGTGAGCCAAGGCTGTGAACTCTCATATCCCACCTCCAGTAACATGCTTCCACCAGCAAGGCCACACTTCCTAAAGGTTCCACGACCCTCCTGAAAGAGCACCACCAACTGACCAAGTGTTCAGGTACTTGAGAGCCGATGAGACGTTTATCATTCAAACAACCGCACTCACAGAACGCATGTTGTTTTTTCCTGTACTGTGTGCTTCTCTTGAACTCCTGCAACTCTGTGGGCAGGTCTTCATATCGCCACTGTACAGATAAGGAAACGGGCTTAGGGAAGTTAAATTACTCCAAATCGTGTAGCTGAACATGCTAGAATGGGATTAAAACCCAGAGCTGTCTAACACCACCACGCCTAATCGTTCTCCCGTCTTGTCTTTCCCCTTATTGTGTAAGCTAAGATACTGTCTATAATTCGCATTAGACAAGGGTCCCCCAAGCTCCCAGTGCTGTTTCTTCTCTGGTTTTCCCAGAAGAACAAATGTACTCAGCATGAGGCCTCCATTTAAAGACCTGCGGGGAACAGATCTTCCTCCTAGGGATAAAAGTGATCTACTCCAGGGATGCTGCTGAGGTTCGGAATAGCCCAGTTGCTCCCGTCCAAGGATCATGTTTGAAATTAAATGATCGTCACTCTAGGTAGTTTGCTTTAAATCAGCAAAACATTTCTCGCCAGCATTTAGACAAGGCCCTGCATGTCTACCAGCCTTTCATCTTGCCCCATCTGGCCCGGAATGTCACTCCCATGCCACCACTGGGATACAGATGATCCTGAGTTCATGAAGGGAAGCGGCTAGAGCCGTGGCTGTTTCATGGTTCGCCTGTCTGGTGGGAAGCCCTAATTTATCTCCTTTTCTCTTAGACCTGATACCTGCTCATTCCTCACATCAGAAAGGTTGTGAAGTGGGATTCAGGACTGTGGTTAGAGAAAATATTGATGATTGACTCTACAAATTGGCTTCCCAGTCATCCTTAATTGCCTCTGTGCTGCTCTCTGTGGAACAAGAGGAGGTTCTCTTCAGACAGCTGTACTCTCTCAGCCCTTGCAGGCCTTTGAACACCTACTTCAGTTGTGAGTTAGGTGAACCGTGGCCTACCCTGAGGAAGATGTGCTTCCTCAGCAAGGCATTGTCAACTGCAGGGAAAGGAAGAGAGCTTAGATCTCAGGTGGGATGGAGGCCAGATATTCATAACTTTTGGAACAATTGAGACATATTAAGGAAAGCAAGTTGTACAAGGTCTCTCTAGGGAATCTTTCCAACGTAGAGCTTTTCTCTAAATTGGGCCTGAGTTTTCTGATGCCAGGCCTGGGCTATTGTTTAGAGGATCTGCACTTGGCAATGGTTGACTTTCAGTTGCTGTGAATACATGACGTTGTGGGCTTGGAACAGTTCAAGGAGATGTAAAATTCCCTTTTGGAGGACCAGATATACTGTGGGGTGCACAAAGCGGACCCAGGAGTGCAATACAACGTGTAGCCCTCTCATGTGTATTAATAGCTAGAGAATCACAGGGCACTTAAGGCTGTCAAACAATAGCAGTAACTCCCTTTATTGGTAACGATTCAGTGCAATTAAATAGTGTCTTCTACTAGGAAGCACATTGCTTGGCACGCGGTGGGAGCATGACACATTCTGTTCCCTTCCCTTCTCCTCACATGGCTGGCTGTCATATGTAGACAGGTCCCACTGAGCATGGGTCGGCTTACAGTACTTTACCTTTAAAACAATGCAGAATCAATATACACTCAAAGTGTGCTTGAGATTTTGAATTTGGTCTTTTTCTGGCTAATGGTTTGTGGTACGGTTCTCTTTAATGTTGGCAGCAGCAGAGAGCTGTGGTACCTGCAGTACATGGTCAGTCCTGTTCCACCAGAGGAAACGGCCACAGCTGTATAAGGTGCTGTGCTGTTCAACTGCAGTTCCAGAAAGTTGGATGCATTAAATGCGTTTCTTTTGAATTGCAGTATTCTCAGCTTACGGTAGCATTGTCAAGATCTAACCCCATCGTACATCAAGGAGCACTGGTATTTGAAGGTGGTTGTGAATAACTTCCTAAACCATCTCTTCCAAGCCCACCATGTCATCATGTCAGTTACCATGGTGATTGCTGACCTCTCAAAGGGCAGTCATCATAGCTTGGCTTTCAGATAGTTGATGATGTTATACTTTTGTTCTTTCTTTTTTTTTACAGTCTCTTGTTATTACAGGAGGGCTGGCAGAGGTTAAGTATGGGCAAGACTAGGAAAATTACCACTCAGTCATTCTCTTTCGTGCTTTCCTGGTTCCTGGATTAACCATGTTGTTTCTGAATATGATGCGTAGTTTTTTAATAGCGACACTATGCCTCTGACCTTTGTCACAGAGAGTGAAGGCAAAAATCACAGAATACCCATGGGTGGACAAGGGCTGTGAACTCCAAAACATATCTTTTATGTGTGGAAAACTAAGTCATTTACTGCGATGTTCGGCTTATCTACAGCTTTGTAGATAGCCAACAGAAGTGTCATCTGGCATTAAGGAAGGGTCTTTTTATGCCAGTTGTCCCCTTCATTTTTGACCCAGGAATTCTCTTCTTTATATTTTGAACTTTCTTGATGAATGAGACTTGACCCTTTTAGAGAATTATGGAAATCTGCATCAGGAAAGAACATGGCAGTCATCTGACGTTGCTTCACATTCCCCTGTGTTATCTACAGATGATTCATCACCTTTGTTTAAACACTTCCAGAGATTAGACACCACACCTCCCAACTTTGTGTTGTATTTAGAAATTCTCAGAGAGCTGCTTGCGTTGTACTTTGCAAGCCTTCATCTTACTGAATTTTGCTCATTTGGTCAAGTATTATTGAAGGCCAAATCAGAGTACACAGTCCATTCATGTGTAAGCTCATCCACTTTCTCCAGTAGACTGTGAGAAGCAGCAGAGCAAGGGCTGTAGCTTAACACTGTGCCTAGCTCGGAAGCAGCCCCTAACAAGTGTGTGGGTTCTGTCATTGGGCTCTGTAGAGTTGAGCCCCCCAAGTAGCCTTTCAGACACATACCTGGCCTATCTACTGAGTCTTTCTTCTCCTTCACCATCTAATTTAAACATAACCTATGTGACAGGACTCAGCGACATGGAGCCACTTAAATGTGTCTGAGTTGTTTTCTTCATAAATGACTTGTATCCTTCCTCTCTTCTTTTGTCTCCGTCTTATTTCTCTTTCACTGTCTTGTAGATCTTCACGTTGTTTCCAGTCTCTATAGTGACCTTTCTCATCTGCCATTATCATTGATCTGAGCTCAGAGACTTACAAACTCATTTAAAGCAATTCCGTGTCCCAGACTAAACTTGGTTCCATCTTGATCAGTGTCCCCTCCTGACTAGTTGTGGTCTCCCTGGCCATTGCTCATTCACCTTGATGAAGGAGGAGATGCTTCCATTTGTCAGATTTCCCCATATCCTCTCAAGAACGTCATGCTCTACATATAGGGTAGGTGCTTCCTTCATCCAAAAGCATGACCAGAGCCCTGCCAAGCAGACGTGGAAGAGGCACTGAGCTCTGCCTACTGGATCTCTGGGCAGTACTATTGTTCTGTTCCATGCACCTCACCTATCAGTACCTTGGGTAATAATCAACTTCGTCGATTTCTGTGTAGGTGGAATGATGGACTTTGAAGTTTAAACAGGATCAGAAAAGGCAGAAACAAGTTAGGAGGAAGGACACTTTGGCAGTTAGCACAGCCTTTATCAAAATTGTTTAGTAGGAATAGGGCTGGGTTGGATTTGGAGAACGAAAGCTTATAGCTTTGGTACTGTATGTAAAAGTGGTGTGTGGGTGTGGGTGTAGTGATTGTTTGGGGACATATTGTCGGAGAAGTGGCCACTGGGGTAATATGATGAAAAGTCAGTAGAAATCAAGGGCTCCGGGTACTTGGATAAGGGAGAAGGACATCAGATGGTTCATCTGTGGAATGATAAAATTCAGGAAAACTTGTCAGTACTCACAAAGAACCATAAACATGCACAGCAAAGGGACCTCCTGCCAGCCAGTGAAGTCAACATAAGGTACACAGGACTCAGTGTATACCCTGGAGAAACACTTGAATTATGGGGATTAGACCAAAATCCCTCCTTTAAGGGTACTAATTTTCATTAATGAGAATTGACTGTGTGCCAGCAAAATGTGCTTAATATGCATAATCTTACTTTATCCGCACAATATGCCTTGAGGTGGCGACACTTACTTCCCTTTCCAGGTGAAGAAACTACTGCTGTTACAGGTCCTTCTTCAATCTGCTCCGCTAATAAGCTGTAGAATCAAACTATTAATCTTAAAAGTCTGACTGTTGAACAACCTGCCTTATCGAAATAAGGCAGTACACATACAATCTGTAGAATTTAATGTTTTCTCTTAAAGAATTTTTTTAAGATTTGTTTTTATACAAATGTCTATGTAAGAGTCTGCCGTGTGTGTGTGTGTGTGTGTGTGTGTGTGTGTGCATGATGGTGCCTGGAGAAGCCAGAAGAGGGCATCAGATCCCCTGGAGCTGGAGTTACAAGCAATTGTGAGCTGTCATGTGGGTGTTAGGAGCTGAACTCTCATCCTGTGGAAGAATAAGAAGTGCTTTTAACTGCTGAGCCATCTCTCCAGCCCCAGTTTCGCAGTTTTCTAAAAAATTATTTTGTATTTATTTTAATTATGTGTATCTGTCGGGGGGAGGTTGTTGTGCATATGAGTGTGGTGTTGGAGTTACAGGGTGCTGTGACCTTCCTGAAATGGTGCTGGGAATTAAACTCAGGTCTTCTTGAAGAGCAGCGTGTACTCCTAACCATTGACCCATCCATGCAGCCCAGTACACACACACACACACACACACACACACACACACACACACATTTTATAAAGCAAAATGAAGCTCGGCATAATGTCACATGCCTGTAGTTACAGCACTCAGGAGGCTGAGGCAGGAGGATTGTGAGTTTAAGGCTAGTCTAGGATGGCCAGTGAGGCAATGTCTCCAAAACAAAAACAAAAACAGAACAAAGGGAAAATATGTCAGGTGAAATAAACTTTAGAGTACATTCAGTTTAATTTTATATATAGTTAAAATGCTATTTCACCATGTACTCCACATTTTAAAAGTTGAATGTTTTTATTTGAATTAAATGTGTTTGTATCTGATATTGTACTAAACAGAAAAATATATAAGTGAATGTGGAGCATGTGGTATGTCTACAACGTGGACACAGGTTAAGCACATTTACATCCTCAAATGTCTATCACCAACTTAGGATGAAAACTCTTTTACCTTTTTTAAATTTTTCAGATAATTGCTTTGTATTTTCACCCTACTATGCAAAACACAGCAGGACTTCCCACACCTACCTTCCTGTAACTTAGCACCCACTGATCAACCTTTGCCTATACCTCTCTCCTCCCCTCCCCAGCCTCTAGTAGCCACCATTTCCCCCTCCTCTGTAAGATCAACAGTGTTAAATTCTACAGGTGAGAACCTGTGCTATTTGCCTTTTGGTGTGTGTTTCACTTAACATATGATGTTCAGTGCAATCCATGTTGTCACAGATGATGGACTAGGACTCTATGTGATCTACGTACCACATTTTTTTACAATATATATTTTTACCAAATTTTTGTTCATATCCATTCATTAGTTGATAGACACGTGTTTCTATTTTTTGTATGATGTAAATAATATTGCAGTATTGACACATTATATTTCTTTTGGTTATATACCCAGAAGTGGGCTGCTGATCACATGGTAGTTTTATATTTAATCATTTAAGGAACTGCTGTAAGTTTTCCATAAGGACCATCCTTGGTTAATGTATCCATCAGCATTATAGGGTCCCTTTCCTCCACATCCTTGCCAGCACTTATTATTTTTAGTCTTTTTTAGAGTGGATGATCTTGCTGGAGTGAGGTGGTTGTTTTGATTTGCATCTTTACTTGTACCTCTTCTCTTTAAAAATATCTATCTATTTGAGCAGAATGCCCCCCCCTTTTTTTTTTGGTCTTTTTGAGACAGGGTCCCCCTGTAGCCCCAGCTGTCCTGGAACTCACTATGTAGACCAGGCTGCTCTTGAACTTAGAGATCCCCCTGCCTCTGCCTCCCGAGTGCTGGGATTAAAGGCGTGTGCCACCATACCCGGCCGGAATGCCCATTTTTAATTGGGACATTTGGATTTTTTTTCTCAAAAGCTCCTGTATATTCTGGTTATTAATTCTTTGCCAGATACATTATTTGCAGTTACTTTGCCCCATTCTGTCTCATGTCTCTTCATTCTGAGGCTTGTTTCCTGTTATACAGACATCCTTAGGTTGTTGTAATCCAGTTTGTCTAAGTTCACTGTGTTTTAGAGTCTTATCCAAATACTCTGCCTAGTCTAAGCCCTACAGCATTTGTCCTCTGCTTTCTTCAGAAGTTGAGCAGTTTTTGATCTTGCGCATAAGTTTTGGTTTTGAGTGGAATTTTTAAAAAATATTTTATTTATTATTATTTTTATATTATGTGTATGAGTGTTTTGCCTGCATGTATGTGAGTGCACCCATGTCATGCATACCGCAGAGGTCAGAAGAGGGCTTCAGATTCCTGTGGAACTGGAGTTACGGATGTTCGTTGCCGCCATGTGGGTGCTGGGAATCGAACCCGCATCCTCTGCAAGAGCAGTCAGTGCTCTTAACCACTGAGCCATCTCTCCAGCCCCTTGATTTTTTAACAGATGAGACGTAAAAGTCTAGTTCCATCCTTCTATATCCAGATGTCCAGTTATTCCTTCTGTGTTTTAAAAAGATTGTTCTCTCACATGTTCTTAGCACCTCTTCAAAATTAGTTGACTGTAGATGTGTAGATTCAGCCCTACAGTCTTTGCATCATTGCACTGGCCTATGGTATGTTTTTATAGTCATAACATCCTGTTTTGGTTATTTATGATACTTGTGAACTTTAAAAATATTAATGATTTTTTTCTTTTTTTGGTTTTCATACTAAGCCTTCAAACATTTAATATAATATACGTGTTTGTAGGTAGGTATGTGTGTATATCAGGTGTATACACATGCAGACACACCTCAGTTTGGACATGCTGAGTATTTCAGGCACTCCTTGGTCACACAGGGCATACATGGGGTGACATTTCACTTCCACGTTGCACTTTGATATCAGGGCAAACTGTAGAGAAAAATATATTATCTTCAAAGAGTAAAATTCCTCCCTCGCAAGCCATTTTCACTATAAATAAAATGTCTGCAGAGCTTTAAGCAAAATAGACAAAGACCCAACCATGTATTGACAGTCATAGACCAGAGGAAGAAATAACATGCAGTGTGAGAGCTCAGAAAACAAGCAGGTCCTCAGGTCATTTCCCATCCACCCAACAAAGGCAGGATGAATGCATGAAAAGACCTTGGGGCTCCTGCTGGATGGATCATTGAGTAAAGGCACTTGTTGCCAAACCTGAGGACCTGAGTTCAATCCCAGGGACCCACATGTAGAAAGAAATAACCAACTTCCACAAGTTGTCCTTTGACTTTCACTTTCATACTGTGGTACATGTGCACCTACGTGTGCATGAGCTGTACACACAAATGCATAGATATGTATAAAAAAGTAAATAAGGGGCTGGAGAGATGGCTCAGCAGTTGAGAGCACTGACTGACTGCTCTTGCAGAGGACCTGGGTTCAAGTCCCAGCACCCACATGGCACCTACAAACCATCATTAACTCCAGTTCCAGGGGAATGTGACGCTTTCTTCTGACCTCCGCATCATTGCATGACATGGGTGCACTCACATACATGCAGGCAGTACACTCATACGCATAAAAAAATAAAATAACATATTTTTTAAAAAAGTAAATAAGTAAGTAAAGTCTCAATAATAAAAATGAATGAAATGGCCTTGTTATCAAGGGGCAGGCAGTATATACTGAGAGAGGGTACACAGAGAATGATCTATAAGTAATTGCTCCAATCAATTTCAAGGCTGAATATAAATGTCAAAAGATTGTTTTGAAAATACGTACAAAGAACCAGCTCATTACAGAAATTCAAAAACACTATGGAGAATGTGGATTGGGTTTAAATGCTGCAAAATTTCTAATGTTTTGAGGAAGTAACAGAGTTCTTGGCGGAAATAAAGGTTAACTTTGTTTCTACAAAGCTTATATGTGATTACTAGTGAAATAAAATATAATGAGAACTAAGTTATTAGATATTATTGTTGTAAATGAAACAAAATATTAAAAGAAAATAGGAAATAAAATGAGAAATGAAAAACAGTGTTGCTGGTCACTAGACACACACATGCAAAAAGCTCTACTGTTTATACCTCAGTCCGCCCAGCAAGTAGAAAGCTTCCAAATATTTAAAGCACAAATTTATAGAAGTATAGATTATGTTGGGAGGGTTTCTACCACTAACATCATTGCACCATATAATTAAAACCAAAGAGAGCTTTAAAAAATATCATCAATGTCAACAGCTATCAAATTCCGTATCCGTTATGTGGAGTAAGAACAAAACGTTCATAAAAAATTATGTAACTGATTGCATCCTAGGATACACAAAAGCCTCATTAAATTCCAAACCTTCAAAACCAAGAGAGCCCATTCTTGACTACAATGTATTAAAATTGCCTGCCAGAAACTAACATTTGAATGATAAAGTTCAAAGTGCTTGGAAATTGGGGGAAGGTAAAAGCATCTTCCTGAATGTTTATTTAATCCAGAAGGAAATAAAGGCAAAAATGAGACCCTGTTTTGGAACTAGCAAAAGGACATTGCACACTAATGTTTATGGAATGTGCCCAGAGCTGTCACTGGAGATGTGTTAATAACCTTCAGAACTTTCATTATTCAGAACCATAGATGATGAATGCAATTCGCTTCCCATTCAGTAATTGAAACATGAACAATGGTGTGGCCCAAGGAAAGTAGAAAGGAAATGTAGTTAACAGCAAAAGTCTGGGAAGCAAGAAAAATAAAAAAGTGAAAAAGTAAAAATATCAATTTCGAAAGCTCTTGCCATATATTACAACACACCAAACATTGGTGAAATTAAGTAGTAAATGACAGAGGAAATGCTAATAAGCAAAACGAATCTTGAGGTGGCGCTTGCTAATATGTACAGAAGACAGTAATGAAACAGTAATAGGCAGCATTTGTCTGTCATTTACATGCACTTGGTGCAGTCCTTAGCACTTAATGTGGATTATCTTACTTCATTCTCACAATGACCTCTGGGAATGAGTGTGATTAGTATTTTGCAAACCCAAGCATAGAGACACCTTGACCAAGGATTTTTAGCCACAAAGTGCTGGAAACAGGACCTTGGTTCGTCCTGAAAACCATGCTAATTTGTGAACACAGTTGTGTTTATGTGTGTGTCTGTGTATCCATATGTGTATCAGTATGTGTTTGTGTCTGTGTTTTTAGTCTTTTCAGCAAAAAATTGGAAGTCTAGCTCTGGGAAGGCTACTGTAAGCATCTTCCCACTTCCTGTGTAGGTTTGGTGTGCTTTGAGAATGAAGTGCTTACTTAGGAAGCAGGGATAATCAATATTTTTATGTTTTGCTTCTCTCTCTCTCTCTCTCTCTCTCTCTCTCTCTCTCTTTAATCTATGGCTTTAAAGTTAATCAGCTTGGAGTTCAAGTTGAGCAACTTGGGATTTTCTAAGGCTCTTGATGTGTATGTGAGGAAGAACCCAAAGGCTTCTCCAAGTTCAGGTGGATGGACAGCCGTGAGGGAAGCAGGCGGCACCTGCTGCTAACTCTAATGAAAGGTTTCTGAATTCTCAGCTGATTAGTGGGAGGCACTTCTGGTCTGTACCATGGAATGGATCAATAAGGTGGTAAGGATTTGCTGAGTACACACTCTTCCCCAGTTAGTCATATTCAGGAAAGCCGGTGTATTCTCCAAGCCCTACATGAATCTAATGAAACGGAAGCGGGACAGCACCAGTCTGTTAGCACTGCATAGTTGAGATGACTCCACAGAAGCAGCAGGACTTGGAGCAGGGTTTGAGGGGGGCTTGTGTGCTTTCCAGAGATGATGCATGCAGATAGTCAGTGTGTCCATTCTGTAATTGAAAACAAGAAAGCCACAAATGGGAAATCTGCTCTAAACCGAGCATCTTCAAAAGCACTGGCTAATTTATAAGATAGCATGGCGAATAGAAGCCATAAAAGATGCTCTTATGGATGTCATGCGTGCCCAAGGAGTCACCAAGGGATGAGCTGGGCCAGAGACATGCTGCTAGTAGGTGGGTGTGGATCTAACTGGCTCATATTTGGAAAATAGGACATTAATTTTATACAATACAAAACCTAGTCTAAAATCAATGTCCCCAACCCATACAGCAGGCGGCAGGGCCAAAGAAGGCACTCAGTGGGACAGACTTTGTTCACTTCTCTCCATAGTTCTAATCTTATTACTTATTGAACAACTCGGAACAGAATGCCAACTGTAGACCCTGGGGGGTGCTACCAAGAGGGTACAGATAATCCTTAGATCCTGACCGTGAGGTGGTCAAGTATAAGAATCTTGAGACAGTGTGGTTTCTGAGGGCAGATATCTTGGTGGATTAATCAAGAAAGAATAAAATTGGTTCATTTTCCATAGAGTTACTATTTTACCCTGAGGCAGTTCCCTAAGAGAAGGTGCTGAAGGGGCTCAGCTGAGAGCTCCCTCCATAACTTCCCACATCCTTGGTAGGGGACATCTGGAAAAGTGATGGGCTGACCACTGCCTTGACAGAGGGTGGACATGCTAAAACAGACATGGGATGTGAAGACAGGGATCAGAGTTAACTCCCAGAATTGGAATTCTGGAACACTCTAATAGATACACTGTGGTAGAAAAGGGGGGAAATTGAGGAAGGACAGGTCTGCACAGGTAGAGCAAGACTTCTGTTTGTCAGAGGCTGGAGAGATGGTGCAGCAGAGAAGAGCACTGCTGCCCTTGCAGAGGACCAGAGGTCCCAAAATAAATCTTTTTTAAGAGACTTCTGTTTGTCATTTAGATGTCCACTGAAGGAAGTTTGGTTACTACTACAACATACATGACTAGAATTGCACAACACACAGGAATCTTCATCCTTGATATGTTTTGTTTCCCACTAAATAATGTCATGTGCAGAATGAGTGGAAACACAGGGCCTCACAGGACCAGGTGAAGGGGGCTGGGGAGATAGAAGGCTCATTCTATAAAGTAATGTCTTGAGTACCTGACTTCTTCAGTCCCCAGAACCCATGTCATAAAGACTGGGTGTGGTGGTGCACATGTATAATCCCATCATCAGGGAGGCAGAAACAGGTGGATCGCTGTTGCACTTATGTACACATGTACACACACACACACACACACACACACACAAAGAGAATAGGTGAATTGCTTTGGCATATCCTGGAGCTGGGCCCCAACAGAAGGCATCCTTCTGTGACTTCTTTTCCTACAAGGCAAACATCAGAGTGCTCTTGACCTAAGGGTGGTTAACATCTGAACTCAGATGCCTCCAAAACAGCAGTGCTGAGGGAGCTGTCCAGTCCCTGGAGCTTGCATGCCTGGGCTCAATGTGAAGTGGAGTTTAGTTGAAATTTGCCTGCTGGGCAGACAGGTGCTAAACTCTACTGTGAAAGGTGGTGCAGTCTTTCTTTCTGGGAGAAAGGCATCTTGGGTCCTGCTCACTGCTGTGGCCAAGAGAGGCCTTCCTAGAATCAGTCCCTGGGCTTTTCTCTTCCAGACTTTATGTCCCCTCACATGTAAGTATTGCTTGATTCTCTTGTTTGTGAGGGACAGAAAGTACCCTACAGGGTCTCAGGGATGCTGAGGACTTTAGACCCTTACCTCCGTCCTCCTCCCAGGCCATTCCTTACCTCTGGATAGCAAATTTTCCATTGGGTCTAAAGAGAGGAAGAGCTTGGTTCTCCTGCCAGGATCACATCGAGACTGTTCATCCGCATACATTTTTTTCTAGGTTTGTAGTAATATATTTCCTTAGGCTTAGCATCATTGATGGTTTGGGCCTGGTAGTTTATTTGTGATGTGGACTGATCTGTCAGAGAACAGGGTACCCATCAGAATCTCTACCCATCAGAATCCAGTAGCAGTCCTTCAGGAGTTGTGACAATTAAGAACATCCCCCAGCATGCCAAGTCACCCCTACATCAGACTCTCAGCACATCCGAGGTAACTCCACTGCCCAGGCAAATACAGACTATTATAATTTTGGAGGCAATGGAATGATGTATTCAGACCAATGAAGCCATAGATCAGAAAATGAATTATGTCTTTTAAGCATGCCCAGCTACATATAATATAAAGTGTTACTTGCAGTAGATGTACCCCTTGTGGACCCATGGTGATTTCCCTTCATACTTCTTTCACTGTCTGGGTGCCACAGGGCCAGAGCCTCTGTGTTTTCTAACTGAAGCATGGGAAGAGAGCCAGCCGTTCCCAAAGGCAGCTTTGGAGAGGACTTGGAAACACTCCAGGCTTTTCAGCCCTTGTTCCACGTCACCAACTTGATTCTGGAAGAAAGTGCACCTAGGTGTAAAATTGTGTTTCTTTGCTAAAGAACAGAAGGCAATGCCTCAACACCAGTTCATTTCTTCTCAGTTTTTCCCCCAAAGCATTCAGGGACAGTAACATCAGAAAACTCTCACCTCATAACAGTGACTTTCTGGAAGGCCAGAAGGGGTGTTTTAACTCTGCCATTTATTAGCTATGCAATTGGGGTTTATGACGTTTTAAAGACCTACTCTCCTCCATGTAAAATGGAGACATGAACCCCTTATTTGCCTGATTCACATAATTATTTCAACAATCAACTGAAATGATAGATGAGAAATTGCAGCAAAAAATGAACTATGATTTCTATGTATTATTGCTATTACTATTATTATTTTCAGGGTCATTTTTTCAAAAATGGATATCTTCACAAACTGACCTGTTAAATAGCCTTTTGTGTGCACTACTTCCTTGGCTAAAAGCTCATCTCCGATATTTTCATTGGATTTAACCACTCAGCCAGGCTGAATTCAAGAACCCCAGTGGGTTTTAAATCTGCTCACTACTGGCTAAATAATATGTTTGAAGAGAAAATAGCAAGCAATGATCAACATCTTAATCTCAGGCATAATAGCGCTGTGGAAACTCCCCTTTCTCAGCCCCTGTTATTATTAATATGGTGTTATTACTTAACGTACATTGTGTTCCAGAGGGTGCTCACTGCCTTTACATTACATATACATAATACATAAGCCCTACCCTCCAAAACCAGCCATTATAACCAAGGAGAGGAAATCACAGGAGCTGACAGATGTGCTAAGGGACTCACGTTCAAGCTCACGCACTGTGATCAGGCCTTTATTCTGCTTGCCACATAATGAAATATCCCTTTCCTTCTCAACTCAGAATTAGCTAGCAGCATGTGTGTGCCAGTTCTGGGAGGCAGCATGCTGGGTTCTTCCCCACACAACATCTTATTTTAGGTCTCATGGTTCAAGCTGGGGCCTCTACCTGTGTATTTGAGATTCAGGGCCCGAGATTCTCAGAAGGGAAATTGATTGCTTCAGAACCGTGCTTTTAAACTCTGAGATCTGGGCTCATTTCACTGTTCCATGTGCTTCCACATGAAGAATTGTTCCCATATATTCTTGTGTATGATAAATTCTATGTCTAGACAGGTTAGTCAGCTGTCCTCAACATACGGTTTCCTTGATAGATAGATATATAGATATATAGATACATAGATAGATGATACATACAGATGGCACACCTGAAGTTACAGAGCTAGACCATTTAGTCCTTGGTTTTCCCCGGTTGGAAGCTAAGACTTGATGAGCACATCTTCCCAGCTGCCATGGACCTCATGGTTGAGTACATAAAAGAAGCAGTTCATATGTGTTTATAGCTCAGAACAGCATATAGCACCCTCAAGGAGGTGCTCAGGGCTGCCCTTCTTTGCTCTTGATAGTATCAATCATGGTCTTCACTAAGCCAGAACAAGCCACAATCCCAGGCACCCCACAAGATGACCTCATTCAGTTTTTCTGTGGGCCCATGTGATTCCAGTGCTGGACTGGCCCCTACTGGACTCTGACTTTAGTTGGTCTTCATCTCAACCAGAAAAAAAAAAAAAAAAAAAAAAAAAAAAAAACTGGGAAAAAGGGCAGCAGGCCCCAACCTTAGCCCTTAGCCACAGAACTATTGCCCCAAACAAAAAAAAAAAAAAAAAAAAAAAAAAAACAGACTCTAGAGCACCTCTGCTGCAGACCAACAGTGGCATTGTTTGAATGCTAACTTGATGGGGCCAGACGTCAAAGGCCACCATTTTCCCGGGCATGCTTGGTAGGTGGTGTAGAATAGAAGTTAACGTCCACTGTAACAACCTTGTTGGCTCTGCTTGTATTTTTCCAAGTCTCCTTTCCTGCTTTATTTGCTTTTGTCTGCTTGTTTGTTTGTTTGTTGTTTTGGTGTGTATAGTTTCCCTAAGCGAATTTCACTGACCACTTATGATCTGGCAGAGATTGGAGAAACATCTGTGCAAAGAAGAAGCATGACTTTTTTGTTGTCATTCATTGGATTCACTGATACTTTACTGGAGTGTTCATTTATGCTAAAATGCAGGTTCCATAGACAAGGCACCTTCATCTTTTCTGATTTAACTTCTCATTTCCTATCTGTTGCTCCTTTTAAACAATTGTACTAAGAATTGATATATTACTTTTACTTCTTAATGATCATTTGAATACCTTATTTGGATCAATTTCCAAAAGGATTAAGAGTTTTGGAATGAAGCAAGTCTGATTTTCAACCCCAGCTTCTATAATTCTTTACAAATGTTTGCTTTCCTTGACACTGACTTTAGAAGTATTGTGTGGATGGAAAGTTAATATTTGTAAATTGCTTTACAATAATATGTGTTAGCACACATTCAACAAATGTGGTACCATTGTTATAAATACAATCATATCCCCCCCTGTAACTGTGATCTCCTGAGACATGGGGGCGTTTGCTGTTTGCCTTTCTTTGTTTTGTTGGACACAATCTGGTAGCACAGAGAATGTTTAGAGAGACAGTCGCTTTAAGAATGAGATGTGGTTTCTTTTTTTTACATTTTTATTTGTTGATTTCTGTGTCTGTCTGTGAGTGTGGGTGTACGCTTGGTATGGCACACATGTGGAGGTCAGAGGATAGCTTGGGAACTGGTCTTTCCTTCCACTATGTGAATCTGGAGTATTGAATTCAGGGCTTCAGGGTCTCACTGGCCCCAAGAAGTAGAAGAATTTCAAAGGGGATTTAGAGCATTATGACTGTCTTTGCACAGGCATCATCCTCAAATGCAAGTAAAGGCACAATGGAATTATGATGTTCCATGTTCCATCTTCTGTTCTTCTGCTCCGCTCTGCTCTGCTCCAGGACTTCTATATTATCTTTTTTTTCTTGATTTGGGTGTAGAGCTGTGGATGGAACCCAGATCCTTGTACATTCTAGCCCAGTGCTCTACCCCTAAGCTGCGGTCCCAGCTGAACTCAACATTGTCCTTTCTCAGGATGACATTCTTTTCCCTTCTTTCTTTTCAAGTATGATAAATTCTATATCTAGACAGGTTAGACAGCTGCCCTCAACACTGGTTTCCTTCACAACCATAGTATAAATGATGAGGACCTGCTGTGGTGGCGGAATGTCAATATGACCCCAGGCTAAGTAGTCTGGAGCAAGGCTTCAAGGTCAAGGTTAACATATTTGAAATTATAAGTCTCTTGGTTAAGTTTTTGCTGGATGTCTTAAAGGAGTGGAGCAAAGACATCCTCTTTTCTTGGGTGACTAGCGAAGGGCTGTGAGCCAACAGAAATTCAGACCGCTCTGAGCAAGATCTCCTTTGCATCTTTCTTACCGTACTGAGAGTTTTGCCTTCCATGTCCTGTGAAGGAAAACAGTTTTAAACCAACGAGAAATTAGCCAAGTGGTGCTTTTGGCTCCTCCTCCTTAACCACCTCACCTGCTTGAGGGTCACCCTCCCATGTTTCTAAAGTTTAAACTTCCTCTTTGTGGTGGACATCTGAGGCAGGGAACAGAGCTTGACACAGACCAGAGCTTCTTCACTACAAAGTGCTGCCGAGACCTCTGGAAATAAAAAGGACGGAGCCTCATTAATGCCAAGTAGCCTGAGGCCTCCTTAGTTATCGCTTCCATGGCCACCTTTTAGATGGGGTCCCTGTGAAGTGGGTGGAGGGAATGGAAAAGGAGGAATGGGGTGGGAGTGAGAGGCACTCTCCAGATGAACTCCAGGACAGAGAAATGCATTTTCTGATGAAATTACCTTCTACTAAAACCCAGGGTAGCAGGCAGCACTGCAAGATTGCAGGTGCTGTGATGTGGCCCTGCCGCTGTGTGTGCTTGCCTTTGTAGATGCCCCTGTTCTGGGGATGGTTTGGTGTGCTATGGGCCCATCGAGACAAATTCTTAGCTTCTTTAAAAATGTGGTATCACCCCTCCCAAGTAGTTTTACACTTTTTCCACTAATTGAACCAACACTTTCTGCTATAAGAATTTAATATCAAGGGGCTAGAGAGATGGCTCAGCGGTTAAGAGCACTGCCTGCTCTTGGAGAGGACCCGGGTTCGATTCTCAGCACCCACATGGTGGCTAACAGCCATCCATAACTCCAGTTCCGGGGGAATCCGACCTTCTTCTGACCTCCGTGGGCAATGCACTACATGGGTGCACTTACACACATGCAGGCAATACACTTGTACACATAAAATAAAAATAACAAAATATTAAAAAAGAATTTAATATCAAACCATTAGAATGACTTTTTTTTCTGCCTCCACACAAATCAGTGTGTGTATGGTACGAGGAAGCAAAGGATTTGGTTTTTTTTATTCATGGCATTTATTAGCAGATTGATTATCTTCAGTCATAGTATTTTGAACAAGAGTTGAGTATAATTTTAGATTGTGTTCCTATAGCCACATACATACTCAGAAACATTCACCTGAAAGCACACATATGCAGTCTATTTGCTGAGCACACAGCCATATCTAAGGAAATTAAAGATTGATACAATGTTGAGTTCAAGTTAGCGGGCCCCACTTTATACCGGTGTATCTTCTATTGTACCCAGGTTACAGGTGATGTTTTTACACATAGTCACTTACTAAACACATGAGGAGTGCAGATAGGTAAGTTATGTTATAGAATGATCATAGACGGAGCGTCTTCCTTAGGGCTAGAACAGTACCACCAAAGCTACCTGGAAGTTTCCCCCATCCATTCCCCATTGTCTTCAGTGCTGTGATAACACCTCATGAAATAGCCTGTGTGTCCTGAGGCTGTCGTTTCTCCCTCAAAGCACAGTCTCAGAGCCTCAGACTGAAAAACCACTATGTCTCCGTAGAAGGAAAGAGAGGAAGGGAGGGAAGAAGAGAGGGAAAATCAGGTTCCCCAGTTCAAAACCCTCAGTAGGAAGGTCCTTGATAAGCAGTGGGTTGGTTGTTTTTGTTTGTCTCTCAAACAGGTTTCATGTAGCCCAGACTAGCCTCAAACTCACTGTGTAACTGAGGATGACCTTGAACTGGTGATCTTCCTTCCTTCTCTTCCCCAGGTTTGGGATTACAGGTGTGCACTCTCATGTCCCGGTTGATGTGATGCTGGAGATGGAACCGGGGGCTTCTTACATGCTAAGCAGTCACTTTACCAGCTGAGCTGCATCCTTAATTCTTTCAATTCCTATTTTTTGGGTAGCCATATTATTTCACTTTTTCAAAACTGCAAAGTTGCTCTCTATATGTTCAACCCTGTTCTAAGTATATGCACATAAATATATACTGTGCACCATAACAAGAAGTGCAGCTTCTGAAAATATTAAGTCCAGGCTACACAGGAGCTAATGCAATTTTCTCTCCAGTACATTGAAAAAATCTATTAGTTGAGAAGACAGCTATATTTCAGGAAATTAAACTGCTGTAACAGTCCAGTTCACAAATCAGAACTCCTGGTGCTTTGCAGGGCTACATTTCATAACACGGAGTACAGAGGAGTGTTCAGGCAGTGTGTGAATGCTCCAGCGGCCAATCCCTTCAAGCTTCACAGATTAAATAGAGGATGTTTCCAAGACTGCGATGTGATGAGAGGAGGGGGCTCTGTGCCAGTGATGGGACGAGCGATGTGTTTGTAGGCCTGTGATCGCATACCTCATGACTCCCTGTGCCTTTGTCCTTCCACGATGACTCGTAGTCGCTGATGGTTCACCTGTACATTTCTGTGCTGTTTAGGTGGAAGTCAGCAAGTTTCGTTAGGCTACGATTACAAGTTGAATAAATCTTTGATGCTTTGTCACCATAAGGACAAGCTTTGGTGCTCTGCAAAGTTTTCTTCCAAGATTCTGGTGTAGGAAGATGTGAACTATAGAACTGTGCATTCTAGTCATTCTAGTTGATACTGGTTAAGAACCAAAACTGACCTTGGGATATTGTTGTTTAAACAGAATTTCTAAGTTGCAAAAGAAGTACATCCAGGAAACCCTTTTGGTTTCACAGTCGAAATACAGAGAACAGCCATCCCCTGATGATTTCTCAGCATAATCTTTTACTAATCTCTAAGGAAGATCCTCTTCCCCTGTCCTTCCAAAAAGGTATTAGCTTCCAGTGGGACGCTGGCTCAGCTGTCATGACTGATTCTAAGCACTAAGCTAATTGTTAACCCAGGTTAAATGGACCACCCAAGAAGATCTGGACAAGTGCTGTTTTCTGGGTCTGCCTAGCACTCCTTAAGGTTGTAATCTGTGGGCTTTAGAATCACTTGTGCTGGTGAGAAAACAAAGCTTCCTGGGCCCCACCCCAGACCTAAGAAATCATTTCTGTGTATGAACCTAGGAGTCGGCATTCTCAGTGTACCTGCTTCAGAACAGTGACCTCTCATCGGAACTTCCAGCGCTCCCCAGGTGGTTTCTGCTAACCCTGCCCGTCTCTGTAAATCATAAGGTAGCGTCCAAAAACACACGTGGTTTCTATCTGTCTGATAATGAAAACCCCTTTATTTTCCCATTGTGTCTAAGGTGTTACTTTGTGGACTACAGCAAAGCATTGACGTTCTTCAGCCTTCTGCCTTTCCATACCCTCCTGCCTCACTTCCAACTGCAGGATTTCTAGTCTTGGTATCAGACTGACATCATGTAACGGCTCACTGGTGCATAATTGGGGAAGGAGAGAACTGACTTCGCAGAGATGTCCTCTGACCTCATTACATGCACTGTGGCACAGCTGCCCACAGACACACATGGACACACACGATCACACACACACACATGCATGCACACACAATAATAATTTAAGGGCTGGAAGGATGGCTCAATGGTTAAGAGCACTGACCACTCTTGCAGAGAACCCCAGTTCGATTCCCAGCACCCACATGCTAGGAACTGTCCTTAACTCCAGTTCCAGGGGACTCTGAAGCCCTCTTCTGATCTCCAAGGGCATTGCATGACATGGGTGCACTCACATACATGCAGGCAGTACACTCATACACGTAAAATAAAAATAATAAAAATAAATTTAAAAACAATTTCCAAGAATTTAAAGGTATCCAGCTGCAGTTATTTTACATAAGCACATTCCACATCCTCGTGCGCACACACACTAGGCTGTTTATTTATAATCAGGCCTTCATTGACGCTACCTCTTCTAATCTTCTTTCCTTTCAATATCTGAGAAACTCAATTTGCAACTCATTTTTCAAGACAAAACTGAAAGTTCATTTCCTCCAGACATCTCCGACTGATTGAGTCTCCCTTCCTTCCTACCTTCCCTCCCCTCTAATTGTCCTACCAGACGGCTGCTGTGTGTAGACTCGACATTTATCAAAGTGCAGTTTGTCCTGTTCTGTATTTATAGATATAGGACTTGCTTCCACACTGGTTCCAGGTAAGCTGTCATGAATCCATACCCTTGTCTGGTCCCACCCCACACTGTGTATAAGCATCCCCTCCTAGAAGCAGACCCTGAAGCCCAAAGCCAGGCTCAGATGACTATTGACTGCACTGCCTTCTTGACCACCACCTCTTGAAAGGTCCACTCAGCAAACATGTCCCCAAATCCTGGCTTGCAGAGACCATGTACAATGATAAAGGACCGTTGCTCTTTGTAATGACTGTGCTTTGAGATGACATTGTACATGGGTAGTGAATGTCTATTAAAACCACTGATCTTTTGGTCCCTGGCCCCTTTTCAGCACCTAGCCCTCATTAGGTGCCCTGAAAATGTTGGTGTGTATAGGAACACATACAGTAAAAGAGGAGGCAGGGGGCACAGAGGTCCATATCAGAGGTCTTCCTCATCCACTTTCCCCCTTAGTTTTTAAGACAAAGTCTGTCACTGAACCTGGAGCTCATGGATTTAGCTAGACAGACTGGGCAGTTATCCCAAGGTAGCCTAACCTCCTGTCCCTCCCTTTCCAGTGCTTGGGTTACAGGTGTGTGCCATTCAGCCTGGCTTCTTGGGGGAGAGGGAGTTGAAGTCAGGCCTTCATGCTTGTGGGCCCTTTAGACTCAACCATTTCCCCCAGACCTCTGAAGTTGTTTTTTTTTTTATGGCAAATATAAACACCCCCAAATACAACTCCCTAGTACAAATGTGTCTTGTCTCTTCTGTTGCTCTAAGTGTCATGAGTAGCATTGTGAATGAGGAGCAGCAGCCCGAGCTTACTTAGATCACCAGAATGCTTATAGTCCTGGGAAAAGTGTCCTGTACACATCCCTGCATCCCCGTTTAACGGCTAAGAAAGCTGAGGTACATGAAGTTCTAACCATCTGCCCAAAGATCCCACCTGGTAGAAATGGAGCCTGGTTCAAAGCCAGCAGCCTCCAGAGTTTATGTTGTTAGCCATTTTTAAAACTCATCTTGGACCCATACCTTGTGGCACATATTCTGTGGGCACTTTGGTTTTCCTGCCTCTTTTGATGCTTCTCTCAACCTGATGCAATATGTACCTCTTTATTGTCTCTGTTTTATGAGTCTGGACACTGAGTCTGAGAGGTTGGATTTGCTAGTGTGGTTATGGCGGAAACAGGACATGGAATCCCACTCCACAGCATGCCCTTCATTCCGCCTCGGTCTGTTCTACACGTGCAGAGTGGTTGTCAGGACAACCACCCATAACATCAAAGGCAAATGACTTTTCAAACATTTTCAACTACACTGATTTTTTTTATTAAAAAAAAAAATATGTGTCTGGGCTGGAGAGATGGCTCAGCAGTTAAGAGCACTGGTTGTTCTTGGAGAAGACCTGGGTCCATATCCCAGTACCCACATGGTGGCTAACAACCATCTGTAACTCCAGTTCCAGGGAGCCCAATGACTTCTTCTGTCCTCCGCGGGCATTGCATGACACGGGTGCACTTACACACATACAGGCAATACACTCATACACATAAATAAAAATAAATAAATTTGCCGGGCGTGGTGGCACACACCTTTAATCCCAGCACTTGGGAGGCAGAGGCAGGCGGATCTCTGTGAGTTCGAGGCCAGCCTGGTCTCCACAGTGAGTTCCAGGACAGCTGGGGCTACAAGGAGACCCTGTCTCAAAAAGACAAAAATAAATAAATAAATAAATTAATTAATTAATTAATTTAAAAAATGTGTCAAAGTGATTTGTAATTCACAGGAAAATATCAAGATGGGCAAGAAACCTACTTTTAGCCATAAATATTTTCAGTATGGTGAGCGAAAGCTGGCAGACTATAATATAGTAACTCCTTCAGAAGAAGTGGGATATGCTATTATTTTATTTTACAGATGTGCAAATTAAGGCCCAGAGAGATTTAGAAGCCAGGAATGCTTAATTCTAAGGCCTTGGTACCTAATTACCTTAAATAACTTCCTGGGCCAGTGAAATGGCTCAGTGGGTAAAAGTGCTTGCCATATAAGCCTAATGACTTTAGCTCAGTCCTTGAGATCTACGCCGTGGAGAGAACTGACTCTCCCAACTTATCCTCTGACCTCCCTGTGTCAACTGATACACACATGCACACACAGTAAATAAATGCAGTCAAAATTTTAATGACTTCCTGGTGATGGGGCTGTGGAAGGGGCTGGCTAAATTAATAAAGTGCTTGCCTTATAAGCAAAGGCCTGAGGTTGATCTCAGAAACCTGCTGAAAACGTCAGGCATGCTAGTGCATGCTTGTAGTAACAGGTGGACATAGAGGCAAGAGGATCCCCAGGGCTCACTGTCCAGTCAGCCTAGCCTGATTGATGAGCTCCATGCTAATGAGGGACTTTTACTCTAAGGAGATGGGTGACATTCTTGAAGATGATACCTGAGGTTGTCTTCAGGTCTCCACATGTACACACATGCATGCATCCATGTACAGAATTGCACCTCATATGCTTAAATACACACAGCTCTCTCTCCCTCTCTCTCTCTCTGGAGGGAAAACTTCACTTTGATCCTACATGGGATACCCAGAAGAGACATAGGCTGCAGTGTTGGAGCAGAGGGGGAAAAGTGTTCATTTCTGTTTAGGGCTAGGGGCTTAAAGGTGGGAGAAGGGAAGGGAAGAGAAGGGCCCGGCCTTCATTACCCAAGCTTGTGTACTGCCATATTTACAATCAGATTGAGGGCTGATAAGAGAGGTTTCATAAGATTAGGAGCTCTTCCTACAATGCCTATGCCCCATAAATGCCCGCACATTGATTTCTGTTGTGCTTACTGCAGCATACTAGGAACCCCTGACAGTCAGTGTCTCCAGTGAGAAATGGACATCCTTTCCTACTTAAACTAGCCTCCCCACCTGCCTTTGCCTTGTCTATCAAAGGCCAGCAACTTAGCATCATTCCAGGATGTCACTCTCCATCCTATAGGTTTTAAGCTGTTAGTTGCCTTTGGAGATGTAGCCACTGTCCAGTCCCCCCGCCCCTGCTACACACACTCATATCACTACTCTGGTTAGGTTTTCCAAGTCACTTTTCTGGGACCTCCAGTGTCCAGTATACCCGGGAGTCACTGACATTGCTTTGTGGAAACTACACTTAGTTTGTCACTGAGTAACTTAGTTTCAGAGCTTTGGCACGGTGAGTTTCCCATTGTCAGTGTTCTTTACCCCCCACTTGACAGGGACCCCTTAAACCCTGGATCATTGCTGCTCCTTTAAGGAAGTGCAGTAGGTGGTAATCTTGGGCACAATTGCATCTTTGCTAACTAAAGATTAAGCCATGCTGCTTAGAATGATTAACAGTTGCTATAAGGATAGTGTTCTGCCCATTATGATGAGGCTAGCTCTCATCTATATTATCTTTTTAATTGTGTGGACCCTTTGGCATATTTATAATGATAAAGCCATGCAGCTCCATCAGATGCTGCCATCTCTATAGGATGCTCTGGGGTTGATGATTCCTGGAGTCTACTGTCTTCCTCTATCCAGAATGCTCTGCTCACCTTGAACCTCATGACTTCATGATGCTGGTTGAATTGTTGCTTGTTGCAGGGCAGAAAGGAACCCAACATCAGTGCAACTGTCCTGTGAGACCGCCCAGAAAAATCACACAGGCAACCGTTCCTGCCCACTGTCCTCCTCAAACCCTCAGTGCACCATCCTATTCAGAGGTCCACCCTAGAGGCCCTGCATTTTCCAGCAGGGTTCCGGTTGTGGTTTTGTTGACCTTTTCTGTAGGAAAACTTCACGTGTGATAACCTTTTACATAAGAAGTGATGAATGGCTTTTCCCTGGTAAAACCATCTCCATTCTTGGCATCCCCTTTACTGTCCCACATCAACTGTTCCCTTGGTTTGATCAAGCTTAAAAATCTCAATCAGCTGGGCTCTGTGCAGCCACTGTTTACATGCTGAGAGAAGAGACATGGCCTATGGAGTTCCTCTATGCACAGTGCTGGGCAGCAAGTTTACTATCCCCTTAACAGAAGTTAAGAGCTCCCATTTTGCAGATGAGAAAAGTTAGGCTCATGAGGTTAAGTGACTTCCCTGAGCCTATACAGCTTAGAGAAAGTGAAACAAGTTTTGAAGCTCAGACTCTGAGGTTCACCAAGCCGCATATCTGTCATCATGCCCGCTACCTTTTAGTCTTTAGCAGTTATGGGCAACTCTGCTCCAAGTGAAGGACAGTATTGAAGGTCAGCTTGAGCCCCAGCTCGGCAGAACCAAGCTCCTACACATTCATGAGGCTATTCTTTTTTTTTTAAGACTTCCCCATTTTCTAATATTATATTTTTATTTTATGTGTGTGAGTGTGTTGCCTGCATGTATGTAAGTGCATCCATATTGTGCAGTGCACGCAGACGTCAGAAGAGGGCATCAGATTCCTGGAACTGGAGTTACAGTTGTTAGTTGCCGTGTGGGTGCTGGGGATTGAAGTGAAGTTACAGACAGTTGTTAGCTGTCACGTGGGTGCTGGGAACCGAACCAGGATCCTTTGCAAGAGCAGTCAGTGCTCTTAACCTCAGCCGTCTCTCCAGCCCCTCATCAGGATATTGCACAGTTACCATGTCAGTTATTTGTCACAGTGAAAATGAAAAAAGAAAAAAAAAAAAATTCCCAGCCTCAAAGAGTTCTAGTCAAATGCAAGAGAGGGACATGGAAAGTTAAGCACAGTGTGTTAGCATGCTGTGCTAGAAGGAATGCAATAGCTTGCTGGTAACCGGAACCACATCCCAGACTGAGGCAGAGGAGGTGCATACTGGATAGCAATGACTTCCAGGGAAGGTGGAGCTAGAGCGTTAGGAGCCATGCAGCTTCTAAGATGAACTGCTTATAATAAACCGTTCTGCTTTGCCCACCACGCCTTCTTTTTCCCAATCCTTAGTTTTCTAGCCTTTCATAGGGTTTTCTTTCTAAATGCAAACTCATTCACGTGCTTCCTTTACCTCTAATTGAATACTTGGACTTAATTGATTATGAATTAAGTTGGGACTTGGGGCAGCATTCTGGTCTGGGCTCATGTTGAGATTAATTTATTCCTGTAGTCTCTCGGTTTTGTGATGCATCCAAGTGCCTCACGTGTGTGTTAAAAATAAAACTGAGAGTCAAGGCAATCTAATTAGATAGCTTAACCCAACACTCTGGCACTCAGTCTTCACCAAGCTCTCCTACTTTGATGGTTACCAAAATAGATGGATAAGTTAATCAAAGGTCTGATTAAGTAGCACAGCTCTGCAACGTGGAGTGCTGATTGCCAGGCTTCAGTTCAGGCAGAGTCTCTGGGGAGGAAGAAACCGAGCTGCGTTCCAAAGGCCCAGGCTTTCACGAGGAAGAGTTTTATAAAGCATGCTGGAGGGAATTGCTTGTTGAGCTCTCAGATCTTAAGCTGAGGGCTAGCTGGGAGGCTAACCCCAAGAGAAGGACAGGGTGGATTAGGGAAAGAACTAGAGCCTTCCTCTACATTTCTCTAGAACTAGATTCTTGGTGTGGATGGATGTGCACATCTCTGTGCATACACGTAGAGACAGAGACTGATGTCCACTGTCTTCCTCAGCTGCTCTCCACCTTACTTTTTGAGATAGACCCTTTCCTCGAGTCTGGAGCTCAAAGATTTAACTAGGCTGGCTGACCACTGAGCTCTAGGAATCCATTTATCTCCATCCCCAGCACCAGGGTTCCAGATGTGTGCTGCCATACATGACTACTTCTTGTGTGGGTTCTGGGGGTCCTCACGAGGACTCAGGTCCTTGTTTTACTCAGCAAGCACTTTACACATGGAGCCATCTCCCCAGCCCTTCCTCCAGCAATTTCCAACTATAGCATTGCATCATGTTTGCTCAGGGGCCATAGATGGTCATGGCCCTTGTGTACCTGCCCCCTGTTCCCAGCTCTGCGTTTTGCACCTGCTATGTATAAGGCATTGTGCTTTGCTCTGGTCGTAGAATGTTTAACCTTTGTCCCTGGGTCAACATTGTGACTGATTTATCTCTCTAGATCCTCTCTTAGACTTTTCCACCCTCTTTGTACCTAAGAGTCTCAGCTGCCCACTGGTTCTCACCGACTGGGAGATTAGGGCCAGAGAAGAAGGTGAGCTGTGTACCCCAGATCCCATCCTGTGAGTTGCAGATATGCCATGTCCCTCTCCTGAATGCCACTGCTCAGGCCTTGTGTGTCTACTTCCTGGATTCCAGCTACTGTTGGCGTGGTGTTGTAGACTTCAAGGTGGTAGCATTCTCCCCTTCCCTGTGCCTTCTCTCAGTATCAATTCCTGCCTTGAATTCTGCACATACTGCAGTAAGTAGTCCTTTTGGTACTAAAGTGTCCTTTGAGTCTCTGTTTTGGGTGTGCTATCTGTTTCCACCCACACTCTAAAGTAATTACGTGAGCTTTTAGAAGGAAGTACATTTTCTCAATGGCAGAGCTCAGAGAAGTTGGACAAGGCTACTAAGTGATGATCCAAATCTAGATGTATCTGACTCAAGAAACCAAGTGTTTATGTGATACTGTATGGCAGGCTGCCTGACCAACAATCCAAAGCAATTGCAGAGACGCAGGTAGGGCTGGAGGTGTAGCTCAGTTGGTAAAATGCTTGCCTTGCCAGCATGTGGATCTGAGCTCAGTTCCCAGAACCCACATTTGAAGAACAGGGCATTCTGGTGCATGCTTATAATCCTAATGCTGGGGAGATGGAAGCAGACAGATCTCTGATGTTCATTGACAAGCCAGCCTAATTGGCACATTACAGACCAAATGAGAAATCTTATCTTCAAAAACAAGACAGGGAGGGACTGGAGCGATGGTTCGGTGGTTAAGAGCACTGGCTGCTCTTGCAGAGGACCCTGGTTCGGTTCCCAGCACCCACGTGACAGCTAACAACTGTCCGTAACTTCAGTTCAAGGGGATCAGATGCCCTCTTCTGATCTCCACAGGCATTGCATGACATGGGTGCACTTACATACATGTACAGGCAATTCACTCACACACAAAGTGAAATAAAAATAATAAAAAATATATTAAAAAACAAGGTAGATGGTGCCTATAGGGTGACATCTGAGTTTGATCCCTGGCCTTCACACACATAGGAGCAGACCACTCCACACAAGAATACATACAAAAACAAATAAATTGATAGATTATTTAATTAAATTTAAAAGATGGAGTCTGTAAGTACACTCTGTGAGGGAAGGGAATCAGGATGAAGGGTGAGATCTTACAGTTTTCTGTATGTTTTTTGTGTGTCAGGTACTTGAGATCTTCCATTTATGTATTTGTTTGTTTGTTTGTTTTGGTACCAGACATCAAACCCAGAGCCCTTTTATGCCAGGAAAGTTTTCTATCACTGAAGTTCATCCTCTGTCTCATTTAGTTTTCACATGACGTATATGCCACCTGTACTGTGCAGATAAAGAAGTGGAACCTCGAAGAAATCAAGCCCCTCGTGTTTTGCTGGACTCTGGACTCGAACTCCTTCTTTCCCTCTCTCTATACTGCCCCGGACAGAGGTTGCAAACAGAGAGCCAGTGGTTCTTCCCCTGGAGATGGACACATGGTGTATACAGCTCTGATAATTTTCTTTCTTTCTTTCTTTCTTTCTTTCTTTCTTTCTTTCTTTCTTTCTTTCTTTCTTTCTTTCTTTCTTTCTTTCTCTTTTTTTCTGGGAACAATTCTCTTTCAAGCAAAGGAGCAGTATAAAACTAAGAATCCAGAGTAGAAAAAGTGATATTTTTATACAGCCTGTGAAGATTTAAGAATATAAAGAGTAGGTTTGAGGGGTGCAGTGGGTCATGTGGGTTCCCACGGGGATCCTTTCATCTCCTAGATCAGCTTCCCGTGCTGCTGCCTCCTCACACTCACCAGGTCATAGTGTCCATAAAGGCCATCATGACGTGTTTGAAAAGAAGGAAATGGTCGGTGTCCATACATAGCAGTAGTTGTTGTTTATTTTAAAAGGTTACAAAGTGTAGCTCTCGCCTACATACATATGTGCTTATGAAGATACAGACAGGCACATTAGAGGCTCCCGTCATCCCAGTGATCCCCATGAGCAATTTTATGTTTGTATCCATCCCTTCCTTCACTGCACACATTCGTTGTTTTGTGTTTTGTTTTGAGGCAGAGTCTCCCCATAGCCCTAGCTGGCCTAGAACTCACTACATAGACCAGGCTGGCCTTGATCTCAACAGAGATCCGCCTGCCTCTGCCTCCTGAGGGCTGGGATTAAAGGTCTGTGCTCACTGCAGACATGTTGTTTGATGTCCCAGTGGGTTTTAAACAAAGGGAATTTTAAAACGTGCCTTTACCGTTCTAATATAATAGATATAGTTTCTGTTTTAGCACTGTTTTAAGCAATTGCTTTATGTACTACCAAATCTAATGTATCATGCCTTCCTCACTGCTCAATTTTGGAACATTTTTATTTGTTCCTTTACTTTTATAACATGGTGGTGAATATCTTTGGAATTAAGCTTTTGTTCTTTGCTTTTAAATTTGCTTGTTTGTTTGTTTTATTATGTGGGTTTTGTTTTAAATTTTTAACTTTCCAAACTCTTAATTTGTATCTCTAGAGGTTCAGTTTGGTGTTTCCATTTTCATAGGGCAGAGGTGAAAGTTCACTCAGGCTGTAGAAGAGCAATAGAAAAATGATGGAAAACCCCTTGGTGCCTATGAATGGGAAGGATCCAGCATCAAGGCCTGGATACCAAAGACCATGTGTGGAGACAAGACCTTAACTGGCCATCAAGGAAGGGCAGGAAGTCCACTCGAGAATCAGTCCTCCCAAGACTAGAAATGACAGGAGCCTCCCCTGTCCCAGCATAAGGCCAACTCAGAGGCAAAGCCACTGCCATGCACAACCTGGGACCTCGGGGAGGGGGCTGTGGGGAATGCGGTCACTCAGGGAAGGCTGAAGCTGCTGCCCAACATCGGGAAGCCCTCCATCCTCAACCCTGCTCCACCATCAGCCCACCAGAGAGGAATGTGGAACCATGGCTCACCATTGGTGACCATGGCTCCAGGCTCAAGAGAGGGGAATCACAGCTCCAGCTCTCAGGAGAAGACCGCAGCTCAAGCTCATGGGAGGGAACCCAGTTCCAGGTTCAGAGGAGGGGCCCACAGTTACAGGTTCATGGGAGGCAACTAGAGTTCCAGGATCAAGGGAGGGTCATCATTTCAACTATGCCAATTCCAACTATTTTCCTGTCTCCATTGCTCTGTCTACATGATTATGCTTGTGTTTGAGAAAGAGCATTGTGGCTTCTGTGCAGCATATAGAGGCAGCAGTTACTTGCTGGCCTAAATTTCTCACTGGAATGACATCAGTATCCAAGAAACCCACTTTTCCCTTTTGCTCAAGGAAGCAGATGGCCAAAGAGGGCGTTGGATTCCCTGGAACGTGGTTACCCACCATGTGGGTCCTGGGAGCCACACCCAGGTTCTCTGAAAGCAAGTAGTGTGCTCTTAAACACTGAGCCATCTCTCCAGCCCCATATAGGTTTTTGAGGTAGAGTTCTTTGTAACCCAGGTTGACCTTGAGCTCTACCATTCTCCTATCTCTGCTTCCCAAGTGCTGGGAATATAGGTGTGAGCCACCACCCCAATTCTTTTCTTTTTTTTTTATCATTCTTTAAAAAAAAATTTTAATAACTGCATGATTAGAAGAAGCATTTCATGACAACTTTAACATATTCAGTAACACACTCCAGAGCAAGAGTACATCTCTTTCACAAGTGGCTGTAAGTTTCTAGGTTCACAGTTGAATTAATACAGTTATATTGAACTCAGTATAAGCCCTGTAAGACATAAAATTGAATGAGTTTTTTAACCTTTAAAAAAGATCTCCATTTCATTTTAGAATATATTGCTCCTTGCAGAAAGACTCATTGTATTTGCTACTAACACTGAGATGTTGGCGCTTGCATGTCTAATCTGTATGTATTTATTACTAGTCATAACCATTGCACTCGGATCCTTGGCACCTGTGCATGCGTATAGAGCCATCGGGTATATTTCAATGGTAATGATTATAACCTTTACTAATTAATGTGACATGAATTTCCATGCTTCCTCCTCAAATATACTTTTTAAAATTTGTTGATTTGTGTGTGTGTGTGTGTGTGTGTATATCACACAGAACATCCCAAACCATCTTATTCAACTATACACCACTTCCCAGATAGCACCCTCCCATAGCCTCCCTCCCCCAATTAGAGCCCACTAGAGATACACTCTGTTATGCCTGCTACTGTCCACTGTGTGGTTGGCACCCCCAGCCATTCCTCACTACTTGTGCATCTGATGAATCTAATCACCCTCTCTAGAGGTCTTTGTTTTAGGAAGGTCAGCTGTTCCTCATTTAGCAGCAATCAGTTGTCAATATTCCTTTAGATAAGATTGGGGTCTGCTGTTCATTTTCCAAGTTCTATGCTGGGTTATGATCTGGGAGTCCCTTTGGCCACCATGGCCAACAACTCAAAAGAAGGTATCTCCTATCTAGCATTATTGCTTTTTATGTAGCCTTTAGCTATGCATATAAACTCTTAAAAAATTATATTGACACCTTGAATCTTTGGTTATACTTTCCTTTTGGGTGTTTAAGGCCATACAGTTGGCCCAGATAAACCAAGATTATTTTTACTCTTAAGGTCGTTTGAGGATCTGTTCCTCAGGGGTCACATGGGCTTGGGAGGAGCCCTTGACTCCTTTCTTTTACCAGTTCCACCTATGTGAAGATAAGTCAAAGGTCCTGCTCGACCATGGTTGGCTTTGCTTGGAAGCGTGGGGGAAGTGATTCCTCTGTGTTGACCCTTCTCTTTGTAGACTGGACACTGGTTCAAGTCCATCTGGTGGGGTCTCCTCAGCCTCCTTGATCAAGAGGACAGGTGACCCACCACAATTACAGGACATTTTGGGAGATGCTCGTAGTCCCCTGGAACTAGTCGACCTAAGAGGGCAAGGAGCAAAAACTGTCCTTTATGTCCCTCTGACCAAATTATTATAGGCCTCAAATTATGTCTGTTAAACATCCAAGAAGGTTAGTTCCATCAGTCTGGAACTAATTACTTTTAATTACTGTGTGTCATGTAGATAAATCTTGGGCAAAGACCAATTGTTCTCAGATAAACCTTACCTAGACATATATTTCTTGATCTGCTATGTATAATTTGTCAGTGGGTTGTTGAAGTAATACAGTTCCCTCTGGTTTTTAAAACTAGCTAGGCATTATTTATCTCTCACATTGTCTCACCCCTCCATCGTGGTTTTCCCACTTAAGGTACCCCCATTTACCTCCTTTCTCCTTTAATAATACTCTTCCCCTGTGGTCCTACCTCTCTTGAGCTCCTTCTTTCCCTTTATCCCCTAGGTTCCTTGTATACCTTTCCCTCCCCCCTCCCTTAAATTAACCCAATTTTTATCCACATCTCCCTTATTGATGCCTGTTTCCTACTGTTCTTCTCTTTCAGGTTCTTTCTTTTCCTTTACTTCCCTGGTTCCTTTCCATTATCCTGGTCCTGTTGTTATGTCTGGATACTACTCACTTATTGGGGTTTGGTTCTAGGATCCACATATGAGGGAGAACATATGTTGATTTTTTTTCTGAGTCTGTGTTACTTCACTTAGTATAACAGTTTCTAGTTCCATCCATTTACCTGCAAATTTCATGATTTCATCTTTCTTCACTGCTGAGTAAAACTCCATTGTATATATGAACCACATTTTCATTATCCACTCATCAATTGAGGGACACTTAGGTTGCTTCCATCTCTTAGCTATTGTTACAAGAGAAGCAACAAACATGGATGTACAGATGTCTCTGAAATAGGATGAGTTCTTTGGGTATATGCCAAGGAGTGATATAACTGGGTCAAATGGTAGGTTCATTTGTAGTTTCTTAAGAGTTCTCCACACTGCTTTCCATAGGGGTTGACCCAGTTTGCAGCGTGGATGAGTGTTCCCCTTTCCACA
>NW_008346683.1:2779389-2780992 GCF_000622305.1 Nannospalax galili
TTTAAAGTGGTTTTGATTTGCATTTCCCTAATTATTAGTGATGTTGAACATCTTTTAAGATGTTTCATAGCCAGTTTTACTTCTTCTTTTGAGAACTCTGTTCAGGTCCTTATCCCATCTTTTAATTGGGTTGCTTCTTGTCTTTATTCTGTTTTTTGAGTTCGTTATATATTCTGGATATTAAAACTCTGTCAGATGTGTCGCTGGTGAAGATTTTTCTCCCATTCTGTGGGTTTTCAGTTCACTTCCCTGGTTGCATTTGATGTACAGAAGCTTTTTAGTTTAATGAGGTCCCATTTGTTAATATGGCATTCTCAGGTTGTATATCCTTAGCCCCTCCCCCACATACAGCTAAGGCTGGCTGATTGGGTTTTTGATCCATTTAGAATTGGCCTTTGGGCAAGGTGAAAGATAAGGATCTACTTTCGTTCTTCTTCAGGTGGAGATCCAGTTTTGCCAGCACCATTTGTTGAAGATGCTGTCTTCCCTCCATTGTGTGTTCTTGGCATCTTTGTCAAATATCAGGTAGCTGAATTTTGTGTACTCAGGTTTGGGTCTTTGATGATGCACCATTGAGCTACGTGTCCATTTTTGTGTCAGTACCATGCTGTTTTTATGACTACAGCTCTGTAGTATGCTTTGAGATCTGGCATAGTAATCCACCCAGTGTTGCTCTTTGTGCTCAGGGTTGCTTTGGCTATCCAGGGTCTTTCATGCTTCCATACGAATTTGTGGATAGTTTTTGCTAATTCTGTGAAGTATATCATGGGGATTTTTTTATTGGGATTGCATTGAATCTATATATTACTTTTAGTAAAATGGTCACTTTCACAATATTAATTCTTTCAGTCTACGAGGATGGGAGGTCCTTCCATCTCCTAGTGTCTTCCTCATCTCTTTTTTATAAAATTTTCACTGTGGAGATCTTTGATGTCTTTGGTCAGGTTTATTCCCAGATTTTTTTTGAGGCTATTGTGAATGAGAAGGTTTTCATGTGCTGTTTCTCTGATTGCTTGTTATTGGTAAATAGAAAGGCTATAGACTTTTGTAGGTTAATTTTGTAACCTGCCACTTTGCTCAACATGTTAATAATTTGTAGTTTTCTGGTGGAATTTTTGGCATCTCTTAGATAAAATATCATATCATCAGCAAAAAGGGATAATCTGTTCTCTTCTTTTCCAATTATTACTCCTTTAATTTCCTGCTCTTGTTTTATTGGTCTTGCACGAGTTTCAAGTACTATGTTAAAGAGAAGTGGAGATAGTGGACAGCCTTGTCTGGTTCCTGATGTCAATGGGAATGCTTCCAGTTTTTCTCCATTTAGAATGATGTTGGCTGTGGGTTTGTTATATATGGCTTTAATTATGTCGAGGTATGTTCCCTCCAGTCCAGTTCTCTCTAGGACTTTGAACATAAATCCATGTTGAATTTTGTCAAAGGCCTTCTCTGCATCTATTGAAATGACCATGTGGTTCTTGTCGTTGAGCCCATTTATATGATTCATGATGTTTATGGACTTACGTATATTGAACCATCCCTGCATCCCTGGGATAAGCCAATGTGATCATGGTGGATGATCTTTTTGATGTGTGTCTGTATGCGG
>NW_008346683.1:2781366-2782780 GCF_000622305.1 Nannospalax galili
GGTGATTTTTTTTTTTTTTTTTTTCGGTTAACTGGTCTAGCAGTCTGTCTATCTTGTTTATCTTTTCAAAGAACCAGCCCTTGGATTTGTTGATTCTTTGTATTGTCTTATTTGTTTCAATTTCATTAATTTCTGCCCTCATTTTTGTTATTTCTTCTTGTCTGCTGGGTTTGTGTTTCCTTTGCTGCTGCTTTTCAAGTGTCTTGAGTTGCAAAGTTAAGGCATTTATTTGTGTTCTTTCTGATTTTTTGCTGTAGGCACTTAGAGCTATAAACTTCCCTCTAAGGACAGCTTTCATCGTGTTCCTGAGGTTTAGTTTTGTTGCATTGTCTTTTTCGTTTGGTTCCAGGAATACTTTTATTTCTTTCTTAATTTTCTCTTTTGACCCATTCATCATTTAGGAGTGTGTTATTTAATCTCCATGTGTTGATGTGGTGATTAGTGCTTCTTCTGGTGTTGATTGTAAGCTTTATTTCATTGTGTTCTGATAGAATGCATGGAATTATTTCAATCTTTTTGTATTTGTTGAGGTTTGTTTTGTGCCCCAGTATATGGTCGATTTTGGATAAGGTTCCATGGGGCACTGAATAGAAATATGTCCTTTGGTGCTTGCATTGAATACTCAGTAAATGTCTGTTAGGTCCATTTCATATATGGTATTGTTTAATTCAGATGTCTCTCTGTTAACTCTCTGCCCTGTTGACCTGATGCAGACAGTGGGGTATTGAAGTCGCCTATTATTAATGAGTTGGGGTTAATCTGGGTCTTAAAGTCCTGTATTGTTTTTATGTAGTATTGTTCTTATGAAGTTGGGTACACCAGAGTTTGGTGAATGTATGTTCATGATTGTGACATCTTCTTGATTTATTGTTCCTTTGATCAGAATGAAGTGTCCCTCTTTATCTTTTCTGATTAGTTTTAGTTTAAAGTCAATTTTGTCAGATATTAGAATTGCTACGCCTGGTTTGTTCTTAGTGCCATTTGCTTGGTATATTTTTTCCCATCCTTTCACTAAGATAGTGTCTGTCCTTGAAAGTGAGATGAGGTCTTGCAGACAACAAAAAGATGGTTTTGTTTCTTAATCCATTCACCTAGTCTGTGTCTTGACTTGGGACTTCAGTCCATTAATATTTAAAGTTATTAAGGAAAGATGAGTACTGAATCCTGTAATTTTTATTTCTATTTACATTCATGATATAGCTGTATTTTCCACAGTTATACCTTCATTGAATTTCTTTCCGCAACCCCTTTTGTAAAGTCATTCCTTTATTCAGCTCTTTGTATTGATTCCAGAAGTCTCTGAAGGGCTGGTTTTGTGGACATGAATTCCTTCAGCCTATTTATATCATGGAAGATTTTTCTTTCCCCTTCGACTATAATAGACATTTTGGCTGGGTATAGTAATCTGGGTTGG
>NW_008346683.1:2782958-2785550 GCF_000622305.1 Nannospalax galili
CTATGATGTGCCATGGAGAGTTTCTTTTCTGGTCCTGTCTGTTTGGTGTTCTGTATGTTCCTTGTATTTGTATGGCCATGTCTTTCTCTAATTTTGGAAAATTTTCTTCTATGATCCTGTTGAAATCTGGTCCATGCCATTATCTTGGGTTTCTTCTCCTTCATGTATGCCTATGATTTGTAAGTTTGGTTTTTCTATGGTGTCACACAATTCCTACATATTCCATTCTTGTGCTCTCTTAAATTTTTCATAATCTTTGCTTCCAGTCTTGATACTCTGTTTTCCATTTGATTTATCCTATTGGTTAGGCTTTCCCCTGTCGTTTCTAATGACCTACTGAGTGTTTCACTTCCTTCTTCATTTCAGCCTGAGTATTCGTCAATATTTCTAGCTCTTCTGAATTCATTCAGAAGTTTATCCCTATCTTCCTTCAATTCTTTGATTTCATTTTTGTGTATTCTTTAAATTCACTGAATTCTCTTATCATGTTTTTGATTGTTCTTTTGAGTTCTATGTCCTGCATTATCTCTAGGGTGTTCTCATTTTACTCCTCTAGAGGAGTATTGGTATTTGGTGGAAATATGTTACTTTGTTTTTTTCATGTTATTATTTTTTCTCTGTGATTTTGACATGTCAATTTTTTTGTAGTTTCTGATTCTTGTGTGAGACTCAAGCCTTCACGTTTAGGTCTGCTTCTTTTTGTAAACTTTATGTGTTTTGGGGTTTACTTGTTGAGCATGAAAAGCTGGTTCCTCTAAGCTTCTGGTCTCTCTTTTGATTTTATATTGGTGTGGCCAGATTGCTTTTGTTTTCAGGAGTTCCCACAGAGGCCCAGGTGCTCTCAGGCGTTCTCCTAAGGTCTGGATCCCTCCAGGAAAGATTTTCGCCTCAGGAATTTGGGGATTAGACTGGCCTGTGAGCTGCGCCCAGGAAATATGCTGGTCTAGGGCAGATGGTGGTCGTGCCACCCAGAGATGCAAAGGAAGATGGGGTCGCGAAGTGGCTCCAAGGGCTCCTGGGGACTGCAGTGAGGAGCTGGGTTGGTCTGGATGCAAAGGATTAGCCCAGGCATCCAGGAAAGAGGTTGGCATGTCATACAGGCCCAGGTAAGTAGAGGGAGGTGATGCTGGTCAGGCCCAGAGTGCTTCCAGGAGAGAGGCATGCATGTCGGAGAGATGCCTGTGGTCATCAATTCTTACTTTCCTTATGGATAAGTGTCCTCTAAATGGAGTTATAGGGACAAAAGTGAGAAGTATTGTTTGGAATCCTGAAAGGTAATCCTATTCCCATTAAAGGTGCATACAAAGTATCAACATGTTGAAAATGAAATGTAGACCATGACTCCCATAGTACACATAACACCACCACCACCACCACCACCACCGCCACCACCACACATACACATATCGCCATACCCACTCCCATGGAAGCTGGGACAGGTCACAAATGATCTGCCCAGATAAGGGCTTTCAGCACCCTGGTGCCATGTACAATTTTTGCTCTTCATTTGGATGCTAAATGCTATGGGAGACGTGGACCTCCCAGCTGATGCCCCTCATCTGTGGGACCCTGATGTTCCCTATGGCATGGGAGCATCCTGAGGCCTGCAGCTCCGGAGTTACTCACTTTTCTCTTTCTGTGTGACTTGCATGTGTATCATGTGAAGAACACCACAGACATTCTGCGCAGATCCTCCTCGTGCAGCCACGTAGGATGAAGGGAACGCATCAGGACCAACTTATTCAAGTATAACTTTAAAATCGAGATCAGCATCAACTCAAAACTACCCTGAAGTAGGGATCTTGAATGATACAGAAAGTGAATGAGTTAAAGAAATATACCTACCTGTGAACAATAAGGTGCTAATTTTTTAAAAGTATATATAGTGTGTTTCAATTTTTGTATCTTTGTCTACTTGTACACGTACTTATTTCTTCTAAAGACCCATGGAATTTCTCTAATAACAAAAGATCTGTTATAAAAATCTCAACATAGAATTTGCATTTAATAATTATTTCACCACTAGTGTTTTGGGTCCATCTTGATTAAATACATTTTTATTGCCATAAAAGCTTCATTGTTGTAAAACTAAATGAATAAATCTCTAAAGAATATTCACTCATTTATTTAGCAAATTTGTATTGGATTTTATTTTTGTCTCAGGCACAATTTATAATATTTAAGCAAAGACTCATATGGTGGATTTTCTTTTCCTGATTTCACTAACTCTCTCTCTCTTTCTCTCTTGCTCTTGCTCTCGCTCTCACTCTCTGCTGCCCTATTTAGTCTGAAGTTTCCTGGATCCCCAACAAACACTACTCTGGGATTTATGGCCTGATGAAGCTGGTCCTGACCAAGACCCTTCCTGCCAACTTGGAGAGAGTCATTGTCCTGGATACCGACATTACCTTTGCAACTGACATTGCCGAGCTGTGGGCTGTGTTCCATAAGTTCAAAGGTGAGTGCAGCCCACCGTTTTTCCTCTTATCTTTGTAGATATGAACATGCCAACAATGGTGAGTTTTTAATATACTTTACTTATTATCTGTTGAGAGAGAGAGAGAGAGAGAGAGAGAGAGAGAGAGAGAGAGA
>NW_008346683.1:2785666-2822916 GCF_000622305.1 Nannospalax galili
CAAAAAATAGTGAGTGTTTGTGATATATTTTTTATTTTATGTTTAGAGAGAGAGAGAGAGAGAGAGAGAGAGAGAGAGAGAGAGAGAGAGAGAGAGAGAGAGGACATGAGCATGCCATGATGCATGAGTGGAAGTTAAAAGACAACTTTAGGGAGTCATTCGATGCCTTTCCACCTTCTCTCCTTCCACTGTGGATAGGAGGATAGAACTCAGGTCTGGCTTATTCTGCAAGCTCCTTTACCCAGGGAGCCATCTCTCAGCCTATGTTGTTGTTTAATGTGGAGCTGCTATAATTCAAAACAGATTAGAGTAAAACTAAGATTCGCACTTCTTTAGGAAAAGAAGAGGTTAGATCCATGTTCATAGGAACAACCCAGTTTAGCAGAGTTAGCAACCAATAAATAATCAGCAGTATATATTTTGTGTGCAGGTAATTGAGTGTTGACATGCTTATGCAAAGATGTGCACTTATTACTCTTTATCAAATGATACTTTGATTGCTGAGGAAGCCTGTGAGTTAGCAGTAAAGGCCATTGATTAGGGCGTGTTTGAAATAAATGTTCCTACAGTGTTTGCTTTACAAGCATTGTGACTTATTATCTTAATATTGCCTTGAGACGGGGTCCCTCCTTGAACCTGAAGCTTGCTGTTTCCATTAAGCTGGCTCATCTACCAGCTCCCAGCATCCACCTTTCTCCTCCCCTTTATGCAATACTGAGTTTGTGGGCACCTGCAGCAGTGCCCAGGTTTTAATGTGGGTGTTGTGGGGGATTCGCGCTTAGGTCCTCATGCTTGCAGAGTGATCACTGAGTGATCTCTCCAGCTCCTCCTTTTCCATATTGTCACAGCTGACATTACTACCTCAAACTATACACAAATGCCTGATGGGAAATTGTGAGCCTGGTGTGTGTATCTACATATCTGTGAGAGAAATGACAGGTTAACACAAATTTTTGGACTAGTTTAATAACATTTGTCTAAGAGTCTTCCTCACAACTGCATTATTTGTAAAATTCTTCCACACAGTGGACCAATATTTTTTAGGTTAACATTTTTTCCCCATGTTTTAGCATTCTGGCTGGCTTCTGTGTTGAACATCTCTCTGCCGCTTCTCTTAGCTCTGATGAGGGTGAAACACCTCTTCATGATTTTAAATCACAGCACACTCCTTAATTACAGGATATTCCTCTTGGTGTCTCTTCCCACTCATGGACAGAGAGTAAATTCCTTGCCAACATTGGTCACTGCCTGCTTCCTCCTGGAGGCTTCACAACTCTCAGCTATCTGAACAAAGTCCTTCACACAGCATGGGTATGACATGGTGACCCTTGGGATGCTCCCTTATCAAGATGAAAATTAATTTTATGTGGGTCAATAATGACACTAAGGAAGACATCATTTGACAGAACTAGGAAAGTGTGTTCAGCTCTCTAGCCTCTTCTTCAAGCTACTAGAGTCTGCCCTTGTATGTCCTAATAAAGCTTGCACGGGTGGTTTGCTCAGGACTGAGCTCTGAAGGCATGTGCCTTGGCACCTGTCCACTGGTCTTTTCAAGTTCTGCTGTCATTTTTGCCTGTTCCTCTTTTCAAAACCACATTGAACTCCTTGGGGACAGCTTTTCTTTAATTGCGTAGGACTTTATCTGTGCTTTTATGCTGATGTTCCATGTTCAATGGTACATTTATTCTGTAGACATTATTGCATCCCTACTGGGTGCCAGGCAGTGTGCCCAGCACTGGTGGTAAGGAGTAAAGGGACAGAAGAGTTGTCATCCATCCTGGAAGGGAGCAAAGAAGTCAGCTGGGGAGACTTGCTGGGGACATGGAAACTGTCCTCTGTGTTATTGGATGAGGGGAATGCTTGTGCCTCACAGGTGCTCATTATCCTGCTTTAGGGGGAGAGGACTTTGGGCCCAGGCATTTGGGAGCTCTGTCTGCACAGCGGGCTGGACAGCGGCTTTCTTTAGGAACGCCTGAGTTGAGGAGACTCACTTTGCCTGGGGTCACACCTCATTCCTGATGTGCACCTGGCCTGGGCTGACAAATAACGAGGGGATCACTGGAGTTCTCAGTTCCAACCCGACCTTCTCAGTCTTGCTTTCTGCCTTTCCCTTTCACATGCCCATTCTCAAGGTACCTGGCTGACAAACCTGTGGTGGACTGACTTCCTCTGAGTCAGTCTCCTGACAACTCGTCCCGCATGCATCAGGCTCTCTGAGTCTCCCTTAGATAAATAACTCACCAAAATCACTGGAACAAGTGACCAGAAATTGTAGAGGTGCAGCTGGGAAGTCACAGTTATTCCATGGCCACTGTTGTGCTAGTCACATCCTATAGCCAGTAGCTGTAACACTACTACTAATCATGGCTTTCAGCACCCCTGTGTCATCCTGGGAGGGAAGAAAGGCACTGGAGCTATTGCTCCTCAAAAACTTGGAAGATTCTGGGGCTTAGCACAGAGTACTTGGATCAAGTTCAGGACAGGGACAGGGGACATTTGAATGTAAGGAGCTAAGTCAATGAACTACATTCTATTTATTCATCCTTTTATTATTTATTTCTCACATTACTCCCCTGCTATGCAGATGCCATTATTACCTAAAGCAATTCAGAAGGCAGCACCCGCTCTCAGGGAGCTCTGAGACAAGGCAGACTGCATTACATTTTGATCTGTCTCAGGCAAAAGAGCAGAACACATGAGGTTTTCCCATGACCACCACTTTTCTGGGAAAACACAAAGTGTCCTAGTTTGCTTCTCTGCCTCTGTGATAAAACACTGACCAAAATCAGCTTGTGGTGGAAAGGGTTTATTTCGTCTTAACAGTTTACAACCCATCATCAAGAGAAGCCGAGACTGAAACCTGGAGGCAGGAAGTGAAGCAGAGACCACAGAGGAACGCTGCTTACTGGCTTGCTTCCTCCGGCTTGCTCAGCTACCCTTCTTACACAGACCCACCTGTCCTCGGCCGGGGCTGCCTATGGTGGGCAGAGCCCTCCTGCATCAATTAGCAATCAAGAAAATGCCTCACAGACATGGCCACGGGCCAGTCTGATGGAGTCAATTCTTCAGTTGCGGTTTGCTCTTCCCAGGTGACGGTAGGTTTGTGTGAAATTGACAACTGAAGTTAACTATGACACAAAGGCAAAAAGGGAGTTGGTAAGTTGTTCCCTTCTCTATGTGTCAGTCTTCTGTACCTTTTTTCTTCTGAACTAGAACAGAGAAGGTGTGGACAATAGAAAAGCCTTTTAGGGTACATTCATCAGTATAGATTGTTCTTGTCCAAAGGGGAGAACTTGCTCCTCATCAAGGCAATGGCTCTGGGCTTCACTCACTTCAAACATTTGGGATGACCTTGCCCGTCTTTGTTTTAGGAAAGCTACCTGTCTGGGTCTACAGTGGCTCTGGTAATGAAATCAAAAGTAGATCTGTCATGTTATTGATGCTGTAGAGTCATCCCCCTCTCCCCAAGGCAGCTTCTTTCCATGGACCATCTCTTAAAGACTTGGACCCACCCTCAGCTCCTGCCTTTTGGGAGCTCTTCCATGCCTCCTGGCAGAGGCCCACATGCTCCCCACACCTTGGCCTCTTTTCAGTAGCAGGCCCCTCTCTGTCTATAGAAGCAGCTCGCACCTTCACCCGGCCTCTGCCAGCAATGAGAGGATTGCAGAGCCATTAATCCTTAGCAACAAAATCAGACATAATCATTCGTTAACAGTATAAATTGTCTCTCACAGGCCCATGTGTTGAAGGTTTCTTCCCCATCTGGTGCTATTTTGGGAGATGGAGGAAACTAGAGAGGAGAGGCTTTGTTGGAGGAAGTCAGTTACTGAGGCATGCTTTGGGAAGAGTCACCTTGTCCCAGCCCCTTCCCACTTTCTCTTTGTTCTGGCCACCATCTTGTTGTGAGTTGTACGATTTCCTGCCTCACCACAGGCCCACAGCAGTAGGACTAAATGACTACAGATCAAAACCTCTGAAACTGAACCAGAGTAAACCTTTCTTTTAAGTTAGCTGTGCCTGGCATTTGGCAATGTTACAGTAAATTACAGTGCATTGAGGGATACACACTGGAGCCTCATGTTTTGTAATATTTTCTGAAGTTCTAGCTGCCAGATAGCTTTCTGACAGTTGAGAATTTTGAAAGAATGTAACAACCCAAGCCCTATCCCTGGAAGTTTATATGTTGGTGCAGAGTCAAATGATAAAGTAGTAAGTCAAATGTAGATGGTGCTTGGTGCTGTAGGGAAAATTACAGAAAGGAGGATGGATGCCTTTATGGGGGTGGTTAATACTCTGGAAATGCATGGTTGAAAATGCATGTTCTCACAAGAAAGCTTGACATTCAAGTAGAGACCTGAAGAAGTTGAGGGAACAAGTTGAGCAAGCAGATGTGTCTGGTGAAGAATGGACTCACATCCTGAGCACAAGGAACAGTGACTACTGGAGCAGATGGGGCTGCTTAGGGGAACAAGATAGACCTTAGGATGGAACAGACAAGCTCAGAAGAGGGTTAGGGGCTTGACAAGGGACCTTCTTTGTAGGACAAGGAGAAGATGTTGCCTTTTCTTTCGATCATTTGGGGCACTTCAATGGTGATCTGTCTTGTTTCTAATGGATCATCTTTGCTGTGCTTTGGGAGAATAGAGAGAAGCAGGAAAGCCATTAGGAAAGCAATCACCCAGGTGGAGATGATGTGGGTTCCCAGTACAGCAGGAGAGGGGATGGGAGGTGTCACATGAGGACAGTTCTAAAGATCTAGTCTGGAGATTCCAGGGAACAAGAATGTAAGGTTGGAGACAAACCCAGGTGGCTGGGCAGGTCCTTGCACTGCTTAGACAGGAGGTTGCTAGAAAAGGTCAGAACATTAAGATCTGATAGATTTGAGATGCCCAACTGGATATCCACATGGAGTGGCAAGGAGCTGGGCAGAGAAATGAGTATTTGTAGAGCAAAGTGAATGTGACTGCTGTCTCTTAAGTAGTAGTGTTCTAGGCACCAGGTAGAAGTTGTGTGCATTTCACAGTTAGGTTAACTGGGACTGGGAAAGACTACGTTGCTGTTCGTGCTCAGAGAGCTGTTAAATGGCGAACCTGACTCCCAACCCATCAGCTTTAGAATCAGTGTGCTGTCACTTTGTGTTGCCTCCATAGAGTTCCTGCTGAGGCGGACGAAGGGTGCCCACAGACCTGGGGGTGGAGCTGCACTTGGATCAAATTGTGACTGTGGTTCCTGAGTGCCTTAGGTAGCTGCACATGAAACTGGATGCAGGATCTGACTGCAGCAGCTTCAAGAGTCTGTTGTGACCGTGGAACCAATAAATGCATGCCCATAATCGGAAGCCTTTGGTAGTAAAGATGGTGTTCTGATCCCTAAGGACAAATGCCTCCCCTTGAAAAAAAGCATGTTGCTACAGGATACCAAGTGGCCTTCAAGCAGGACTGCTCACATTCAACCATGTGTGGTTACTACCCAGCTCACCCTCATGTGCCTTGTTCTTTCATGGGCCTGACTGACTCACTGTGGCTGAGCAAAGCTCGTATTTTGTGCATTTGCTCTGTACCAAACACTCAGTTAAGCACTCTGTGGGTAAACTCATTCACCCCGTAAACCTGGCATGAAGTAAGTTCCTATCTTAGCCATTTGGGAAAGGATGTTCAGGGAGGCAAAGTAGCCGACCCCGGGTCTCGGAGCTCTCAAGGTGTAGAACTAAGATTCTAACTCAGATAGTCCACTTTTAACTCCTCTGCACCATGCACCCCCAAGGTGAGTAAGAAACAGCATTGTGTGGAGGGAGCTGTGAGTCAGTGGCGTGGAACCCTAGGTGCTCCTGTGAGCCAGTGTGATGCAAGCAACCCAAGGATAGAGGCCTAGAGCAGAATCCAATGAGTAGCTTGCAATGAAAACTTTAAATGTGGAGCCCCGTACTGCAGATCGTGCCCAGCATCTGAGTTGATAAGAAGTATTTGTGGCCCAAGCCCCAGGAAGGAAGTCTGAGGGAGCTTGTCTACCCTTTCTGTCATGCAAGGACACAATTAGAAGGCGCATCACTGAAGCAGAGGGCTGGAATTCCCCAGACATTAACTCTGGTACTGCCTTAGTCGTGGAGCTTTCCAAAACTGTCTGTAATAAATTTCTGTTGTTTATAAATTATCCGGTCTAAGCTGCTTCGTTACAGCAGGTTACCTGACTTCTCTGAGCGTCATTGAACTCAGAGCAGTGCTAATGGGGTCACTGTGAGACCTGCACAAGATAATGTGTGTTATTCTCACTGTTCTCCATTTTCTCTAAGGACTCCTGCCAGAGGCAGAGCATGCTGGATAATGGCCGACATCATTAATGTGTATTGCTCTGTTACCTCACGGCTTTGTCCACGAAGCCCTCAGGACTGGGGTGGCTATAATTGTAAAATATCAGAAAAGTAGGAAGAACCCTGGATGTCTTGCTTCTGAAAAGACGTTTGTGGAACTTTTAGGCTTATAGTCAGGTGCCTTGAAGGCATATTCCTTTAATGTCTTTAAAGTTCTACAGGTCTTATCTTACCTGCCTGTCTCCCCCCACCTCCCGATGAGATTGGTGGAATTGGAAGATTTTAGCAAAGGATGAGACCAAGTTTCACATCCCAGCTGGCGGCCTACTTATCAGCGGGGTGAATCGGCGATTATTAACCTCTTACAACCTTGACTCCTCCGCACGTGTAGGAGGAGAGTACTGACGTCTTCTCGCAGTGGCGGGCTGAGGTTTAGGAGTGACTCGCTGATCCTGGTACCTGGTGGATGCTCAGAGGACACTGAGCCTTTTCTTTTTCCTCCTTTCTCCAAGGTCACGGCTATCCCACTGTCCCTTCTCCTTTGCCTCCTTCTGCTGCCTCCATAGGCAGTACCAATTCTTCCCTTTCCTTGGTATGAAAGGAATCAAAGTGAGCCTTTCAGGACAGCCACACAACACTGTGTCTGTCAGGTGTCTCTTATTAATGCTGCCCTTTCTTGGCCAGCTCTGTGCGACCGTTCCTGGACCCCTGTAGTGTCTGTCCCTCATCTCACGTCAGCTCCTGATGCTTCCTAAACTTGAGAGAAAGTTTGGCCTTGGGGAAGAAGAATAAAACTTTTACAAAGATTTAAATTTTTAAATGAAGGGCTTTAAAATGATTCCTGCTCTCTGTGGCCCAGTGGGTGAAGCTCATGGTCAGCATAAAAGGCTAGAATTCAGTGAGAAAGATAAAGTGTGGGTCTGTGTTCCCGGTTGTCAGCTGTGCAGACATGTATGAGACTAGGGCATTTCTTTCTGATCTCTGCCGTATCTTAAAGTATTTCTTACATCCCTAGTATTGCTAGAGCCCCTACCTGGCCAACAATATGTTTGCTGGTTTTCTGTTTGGGAGGAGCAGGTTTTGACATAGGGTCTTGGTATGCAGTTCAGGCTGGCCTTGAACTCACAAGAGTTCTGGAATTATAGGTGTGCACCTTTAAGCCCGGCTTGTTTTGCTTTTTAATGTCAACCTTGAGTTGATTTTCTGCTGGGAGAATGTGGATGGTCTTGTGCAAGCTTCTCTCCTCTGCCCACTTCAGCCTTCTCTTTCTTTGCGCCAGCAAGTAGAAGCCAGCCACTTGGATTCCCCTCTTGTTGATGTGTTTCACACAGCAGCTCAGCAGAGGTGCGTGTCACTGGGGCAGCATCAAGAATTGCATCCCTGGCAAAATGGATGTGGAGATTTTCATTATTTCTGAATTTGCTTTGATGTGGCTGTGGCTTTTCTTACGACATCAGAGAGATCATTTTAACCTCTCAGCCTCTTAGTGTTTTTCTGTAAAAGTAAGGGGATGGTGCATTAAATAATTGCCTCAAAGGCTTTATTTTGTTGCTTAAATCAGATAAGTGCTCTGCCTTGTACATTATTTAATACACAGTGGCTTCCTTCAATTCCATCTCTGTATTTTTCTCTTGTTGTTAAACATGAGATTCCTGAGAGTTAGGCACTAAAAACCTACCCCCCATTCTCTCTCTCCTTCCCTTCCCTCTCTCCCCCACTTCCTTTCCCTCTTCCTCTCCTCCTCTCTTCCCCCCATCCTTTCCCACCCTTCTGTCCCCTTCCTGTCTTCTCCCCTTTCTCTCTCTGCTTCCTTTCTTCTCCTCTTCCTTCTCTTTCCCTTTTACCCTCCCCTCTCTTTCTTTTTACCTCCCTCCATTCCTCCCCTTCCATCCTTCCCTCCCCTCCCTCCCTCCCTCCTTCCTTCCCTACTTCCTCCTTCCTTCCTCCTTCCTTCCTTCCTCCCTTCCCTCCCTCCCTCCTTCCCTCCTTCCTTCCTTCCTTCCTCCCTAGACCAGACCAGGCTGGCCTCTTGGCCTCTATCTCAGACATCTACCTGCTTCTGTGTCCCTAGTTACTGGGATTAAAGGCTTGTGCCACAAAGCCCAGCAACTAACTTTCTTTCTTTCTCTTCCCTCCTTCCTTCCCTCCCTCCCTCCTCCTCTTCCTTCCTTCCTTCCTTCCCTCCTTCCTTCCTTCCTTCCCTCCTTCCTTCCCTCCTTCCTTCCCTCCCTCCCTCCCTCCTTCCTTCCTCCTTCCTTCCTCTTCTCTTCCTTCCCACTTTCCACATTTACTCAGTCCCTTTTTTTTTCCTTTCTTACTAATTTTGAGCTCCTGTGCCTGCCATAAGCCCTAGGGATAAAACAGTGACTACAACAGCCCCAGCCCTGCCCTTCTGCTGTTCACATTTTGTGCCCCATAGAAGTCTGGCTGGAGCTTGCCTGCATCACTAAGATGAGTTAGTGGCAGAATCTGACTTGAAGCCAGGCTTACCTTGGAGCCGGAGCTCCTGACCATCTGAACTCAGTTACTTGGCAGTAGGTACATGCCTTGAAAGGAGAAGTTCAGGCTGGGGAGGGCTGGGAAGGAAGGAAGCCTTCAGATCTGTATTCACAGGGGCAGCAAATACCCAGACCTCAAGAGAGTGGTGCAGAGGAACTGCAGGAGATACCCAGGCTGCAGCTCAGAGTCTGGCCCTGTCCTACTGCTCTGGTGTTCCTCTGCCTGGACTGCAGCGTCCAGCCCTCACTGCCTTCAGCCCGTGCTTGTCCTTGCTCACAGCTCAGCTTCCAGCAGGGTCTGCGAGATCTCATTAAATCGTGCAGTCTGAGGCCTGTTCCCATCCTCTCCCCTTGATCCTTAATTCCAGTTTTCAGTGGCTCTCGTCCTCCTGCCTCTCATCTGAGGGATAATTACACAGCAAGTGGCTGCTCTGCACCCCTCAGTAGATGGCAAACCTCTGGGCTCCCAGTGCCTACCAAGGGGTACCTAGTCATCCCTTGTCTTACTCATTGGTATTTTAGCACCAGGTGAGCAGAGACTGTTGCCATGTTCCTGATGTATCCCAGCCCCCATAACAACACCTGGTACATAGTAGGTGCTCAAACAATGTTGGCTACGTAATGAATGTAAAATGCAGATATTTCCAGGAGAATAGAATTGGAGGAATGAGGCAGGAGGAATAGTATCCACCTTTAGTTAATCCAAATCATTGAAAGCCAGGTCAGAGTTCCAATTGAATACTCAGGTTTGAAGATGATGCCTTTGTCTGAGGGGGGACCATATGAAAGGTGAGGCTGGAAAGCAGTAGAATGGAGCCCCCATTTATCCACAGGTGCTATTCCAAGACCTCCAGTGGATGGCTGAAACTGCACAGTATCAAATCCTGTATGTGCTTTGTTTCATTATATACATTCATACCTATGACAACGTTTAGATGAAATTAGACATGACAAGAGATTAGCATCAATAAAATAAAACAGGTTTAACAATATACTGCAATAAATGTTCATGAATGTGGTCTCATTCTGTCCGTAAATCTTACTGTGCTTTAGTATTTTCAGTTAAGACTCTGGCCCCTGTAGCTTCTCTTTGGAATGGCTCACTTGTCAGTGTCACTCCTCTCATTCTTTGGGACCATTGCTGAATAAAATAAAGGGTAACTTCAACACAAGCCCTAGGGCACCACAGCAGCTGACCTGGTAATGCTAACAGCTGCTGTGTGTCTGACGGGTGGGTAGGATACACACTAAGGATACATTGAACAAAGGAGTGGTTCAGATCCCTTATGGAACCACTTTATCCCACCACTCAGGATGGAACTGTTTATTTAGAGGACTTCCAATTCAATATTTTTAGAGCATACTTGGGTATAGGTAGCAGAAACTACAGAAAATGAAATCAGAAGTAAAAGAGGACTATTGTGGTATGTTGAAATGAGCATGAGGGAGCTACTGCCACTGTCCAAGCAAGCAAGACATGGGAGTGACTGGCAGCAAGGTGTCAGCCTGGGTGGCAGAGCAATGGAGGTGCTCAAAAGAACCCTTGGAGACAAAACTGAAAACACTAGTGATAAGTTCAGGTGGGGACATGCAGATGCCATAGTTGGATCCAGATCCTCCAGGAAAGATATGGCCTGAAGGGACTGACAGGTATTTCCTTTATGGAAATAAACTAGAGCTGTTTGGTATCCCTCTTTCTTGTGAACTTTCATTGTGCCCCTGTATTGAACGCAGGGTGCCAATCTTGGAAAGGCAGTTTAGGTTTGATGTGTCCTAACACAGGCCTAAGAAGGAATGATCCAGGATAAGTGAAGCACAGGGTGGACTGGCACTCTTTTGTGAACAAGGAGGGGCCAGGGTCTCAGGAATTCAGTAGCAGGACACTTCTGGGGTCTTAGCAAACAGAAGGAAGGACAAACGTATGTTCAGAAATGTACCTCCCTCCCAATTTCCCAATTCAAATGTCCACTCCCAATGTGATGGGACAAGGAAAATGAGGCCTTAGCTTGGTACTGCTCGGCATCTTCCTGCTGTCTTTATGACTTTGGCATTACTTGGATTTCCAAGTATCTATTCTCTTAATGCAAAATGGAGATGCTAATCTTTACAAGGTATTGTTGTGCGGATATGTTAGCCAGATTTTCATCACTGTAAGGAAATACTTGAATGTTGTAGAATAGGGTCCTCTTTGCAAAACAGCTGTCATCTTCAGTTGACCAACTGTGCCTCCTTGCAAGAGTCCATACCTGTTGGGCTTGTTGACTGTTGGTATTCCCTTATAGAAAGAGGGAATAGGGAGGGTCACTGGACTTTGAACTGAGTTTCCATCCACTCATCCCAGCTATTTGTGTGTAATTCTACCTTAATTGCACATGGCCTTGAAGTATATAAGTTAGGTGCAGTTAATTGAGAAGGGTTTCATCTATGCAGCTATGGAGACGACATCATCCTTGCTAGGTAAAGACTTTCCCATGAGGCTGCTTTGGGGTCACCCACACTCCTGTCTACCCGTGCTCTGTAAGTACATGCAGTAAAATCATTGTTCCCTAGGGTGAACTTTGGAGGAATCATACTTTGATTGGTGCTGGGACCTTACATAAGTAGAAGGTAGACTTTGTTTATGTCTCCCTGGGGAAGGAAGTCCCATAACACAGAAAAGCCTTCTGTGAGGGAAAGAGATTTATTTAACTTAGTTTTGAAGGGATGCTGTCCAAAGGGTGTAACACAAGCTGCATGGCAAGGGCCATCCCTTGTCTGCTTCATTCCCCCAGCTGCATCACCACATGGTATGGAGAACGGTGGTGGGAATATTTGCAGGAATAAGTAATGAAACCTAGAACCAAGAGTAGAGAGCTGGGGTAGGGCCACCCTCAGGCCTTTCTAGCAGTCTCTTCTAGCAGAACTCAAGAGCTCACAGAAGAACTTCCAAGGACATACCCCTAATGACCTAAGGCCTGGGCCAAGCCCCTTAAAGGGTCTACTTCTCAATAATGACTCCCTTCCCCAGAGCTAGGGCTTTATTCAAGACAGTGGAGCCCTGGGGAATACTCACACCATGTCCAGGCTTAGCAGGACCAAGCATGAGTTATTCATATCATTCTCTTAGTGATGAACTTAAACTCGAGTAGACACCTTCCAGAGTTAGCTGCTGCTGTCATTTAGGTTCGAGTCACCCTGTGGTCATTTCAGGAAGGCAGCCATTGACAGACATGAAGGGTTCACATAGCAGAGGCTCTTCATGATAAAGGAGGTAGTCCTCAGCCTCCTTGAGTAAAGGAAGGTCCTGACTGAGATGGAGGAAAGGTGCTTGGGGCACGGTTGTTGGGTGGGGAGAGCAGCTGTGTGTCAGACCAAGAGACTCCTAAGAGCTGGCTAGAGGCCTGGTCCTCCCATGCACTTTACACTCCATCCTCTTGTGCTCAATGGGAACAGCACTTCAGGATCAAAATTTGTAATTCATGAGTACTTTGCAGGTATTTGTCATATTATCTTGTATCCTTGCAGGGTTTTTCACATCTTACCATTTCTGAAATTGAGATGTGACTTATAAAAGCAGCTTGACAGACAGTCTTTTTTTCTCCTGGAAAAATGTTTTGATACATCCTCCATTTAATGGCCTCTTAGAATCCTGAAAATATGTATTATTATCTCTATTAGTAACATTTCTCTAGCTTTTCCCTTTATTCTTGAGTGATAGAGGAGAAAAAGAAGGTGTGTAGGACTCTGGACTAGAGAGCTGAATCATCAAAGAGAAGGGTTTAGGGTCTTAACAGGAACCCCGTTACCCCAGCCCCTGTGCCTTGATAACTTGTTACTGTTTGACCATAGGTCTTGGACTATCTATGCCATTACAGTTCTCAGGAAATGCCTTATTTATTTGTTTGTTTATTACCATTTATTTTTTTTGCTCACCCCCTAGAATGGCTATGGTCGTCCGGTGGCTCTCACATTGTGGAGACCAGCTGCTTATTTCCTGGAGTCAAGTGTGTGCAAAGTTGTATGCAGAAAGATAGAGAGGTCCAAGGGCATGCAGCCCTAGGACAGAAACTTCAGAGAGTTCCCTGAGAGTTTTGCTAGACAGCATTAAATCCAGAACTCCAGGAAGTTGCTCTACCCAGAAGTCTTGTCTTCTTAGGCATTCGGTAAATATTTATTGAGTACCTGTTTGGTATGAAATACACAAGTTATGCTCTTTAATGCTGGGCCATTAGGAATCCATGTACTTAGCTTCTCTTCCTTTGAAAGCATATGATACTTCTGGGAATGTTATAGGATTGGACACAGTTAGTGTGAATTATTTAGCTGGATGACTTCTCTGCCGTTAGGCTGAGATCAAATGCCTTGAGTTAAGGAGATTTTTTACTATTAATGTAACTACTGTGGGTACATAGAGGGTATCCGGGTCACCCTGTATTATCCTGGGTCATGATGGAAGAAAGTCAGGAGAGGGAGCAGATCACACCGAATAGAAACGTTAAACCAGAAACAAATCCATGGAGGTAAGAAATAAATCCTTGCTGAATGAATTTACAGAGACAAAGAGCGAGTCCACCTTTAGAATCCTGTGCTCGGAAAGAAGCTGATTCCTTTTTCTTGTTTGCTCTGCAAGTATCTTGGCTCAAGGGACCTTACGTGGAGGTTAGTTCTATATTAGCCCCACACCAGATTTGCTTAATAGGCACAGGAAGGCTGAGCAGTCAGTGCCTAATGAGCATTTACAGCTTTGTCCTTTGAGCACTCAGTCTGAGCTGAAAGTGGAGGGTGATGTCGGTGTTAGAATTACCTGTGGGGTCTTTTCTAATTACACAGGTCATTGCCCACTCCCAGCCCCACCGATGACCTGATGCCGCCAGTGACTTGAGAGTCTTCGCATTGGTGCGGTGACTGCCTACCGTGCCCAGTTGACATGTTGAGCTGGATGACTCATTCTCTGCTGGGAAGGGGGCCCTGATTTGTGCATTGTTTGAGGTTGAGCAGTATTCCTGGCCTCTGCCCCCCAGCTGGCAGAAGCATCCTCCCTCTTATTTGACTGTGGACTGTCTCTTCTCTCAGGCTCCTGTGTCAAGCACTTGATCTCCAACTGCTGGCACTGTTCTGAGAGGAAGAAACTTTAGGAATTAGGGCCCCATTGGAGGACGTAGGTCACTGGGAATGTGCCGAGCCTAATCACTTAAGCTTTTGCTTTCTACTTCATGATGCAAAGAACCTTCTTAGCACATTATCCCTCTCCCAGGATGTTTTTCCCAAGTGCATGGGAACAGTGATCATGGCCTGAAACTTTAGAAATCTTGAGCCAAAATACTAGTTGTTCTCGCCAGTATTTTGTCACAGATACAAAAACGTCATGAACAACAGACATTCCCCAATCTGTGTCAGCTGTGACAACAGAATTGTCTTCATGTATTGCCAAAGGTCTGCTATGGGTGGCTATATGTAGAATCTGTTATGAGATTGTAGTAGTGGTTATGTGGTATGATGTGATAAATAAGACTAACTAAAGAAAAGAAATGGAATCTGCACCCTCCTGCAGTTGAATTAGCAGTTTCTAACCTAACCCGCTATGCACAGGCCTTCGGGTGACTTTCTGAATTAGCTCTATGCCAAAACTCCTATTGAATGCACTTCAGACTTAATTTCTCTTCTTGTTTATATTCAACTCTACCCTCGAAAATGTGCTTGAGCTGTAAATTTTCTCATAGTGTCAAACAACTTAATAACCTGTAGTGATTTCTTCTTCCAGGATGTAAGTTCATTCACTCATTCCTTACCTGGAAAAGATGTGCATTGTAAGGAGAATCTGGTTGTATTCACCAGACTCAAAAGCATTCAGACCTGCAGAAGGGTACAGATTTGGCAAGACCTGCTGATCTGCCATTGAAATGACACGAGGAACCAGCTTGCTCATCATCTGCACACCATGAAAAGATAAAATCAGTGCATGCCATTCTGTGGCTGTCAGAAGCACATGACATGGGTTTTCATCCTAAGTGCTTATACATAGATTATTAGCAAAAATCTAGTATTTGACAAGGATAGACATGGTCTGTCAAAAAAGACAAATGCTCTGGACTGCTCTCTACACAATATACTGGGCTTGCTCATCTGGAAGGATGAGGCAGGCAGAGCTAGTTATGTGTGCAAAACTGTTATTGAGGTGGATGAGGAAGGCCTTTTACAGAAACACAGCCACCCTGCCTGGCCACAGTGCTTTCCTACATGCAAAGAGCAATAGATATACATATATTCGTGTGCACACAGATTTTCATGTTCGTACATGTATGTGTGTGTATGTAGATCTTCCATTAACAAATACCTCATCAGAACAAAAACAATGGTTTTGGTTTGGAGGTTTTTTGGTGTCTTGTTAAGTTTTTCTTATGGGCCATATGATAGCCTTAGAGACCAAAAAACATGGCGATTTGGGGCTTCACTTATTAACTGTTTACATTACAAAAAAAAGGCAGTAGATGTTTATGAGAGCAAAAATTCTTATAAAAGCAAAGAATCACTAAACCAAGCCAATAAAGCTCATTTTAAATGTTATTTTTGAGGTGATATATGCTGGAATATAAAATAGGAGGAGCCCTTGGAGGTACTCTATACATGTCAGAAGTGAGGTTTGTTTTTAGGTGGTAAATTTAATTTTTTAATGAGATTTATTTTGAAACAATTTTAGATGTGCAGAAACTGTATGGACATAATACAGATTTCCAGTGTGCTCTGCACCATGCTTCCCTCATTACTCTTCTGTTAAATGGTGAATTTTTAGGGACTGGTGCCAGTCCAGAGCATTTGTCTTTTTTGACAGACCGTGTCTACCCTCAGCTACTTGAGTCCCTTCCATCCTCACACCAATTCTGACGCACAAATGCCCCAGTCCCCATTTTACAAATGAGAAAACCCAGCACTTGCAGAGGTTACATAGCTCACTCAAGCCCTTCATCTGGTCAGTTGCAAACATATACACGTCTCTGCTTTATTCGCTGATTCATTCCATGGGGTTTTAGCCAGAGCTCCTAATAGTCTACTTAGGATGGAATAGATGGCCTGCCTTCTTTGTGTGGACCAGTTTCTAACTAAGAATTCAGAAGGGCAAATAATTGCCAAGAGATAGGCACTGTACCTAGCATAGTGAGCCATATTGGGGAGTGAGGGGTGACATTAATGGCTTTGGGGACTGGGGACAATATCCACAACCTAAGTTCAGCAGATCCTTATGGGTTGACTAGAGATCGCCCATGGCCAAAGTATTGTCTGGCTGTTCCAATCAGAGGGCAAAGAGGACCAAGAATCAGAGACATGAAATGCCATGAGATGATAGACCTGAGCCTCAAGGTCGAGATGTTGAATACAAAGGACCAGATGGGGGTAAGAGTGTGGTTGAGAAGGTGACAGATAGTTGAAGCATAAGACAGAGCCAGATCCTGGAGGAATTGGCATGTTGGGCTGTGCCAAGGAGTATATTTAGAGAAAACAGTGACTGGGGCAAAATCTCAGCTCTCAGTCCTGAAAGGTGATCTTGATGCTGTCATGAGGGGCATGGTCAGAATATAGAGTCGCAGCATACTGCCAAGTGCAGAGCCAGAAACAAAGAATCCAGGCCAGGAGCTAGTCGTGTCAGTAATCCAAGTAAGACACAGTCATCACCAGACCTCAAGGGGAAGTTGGGCGCCACACAGACTCAGGTGCTATTTTAAGATTAGACGTGAATGCCCAAGTGAAATACCACCTAGTTGACCTCAGTGTTCTGGGTTAACAGAACAGGTGGGCAGCATAAAAGGACACATTGATTTAGAGTGAGATAACATCATGTCTTCCATCTCTGATTCTTTCAGTTGGCTTGGATGTCTATGCATAGTGAATGCTTCCTCATAAGAAACCCCATTCACGTGCCTCTATAACGTAAGTGGAAGTGCTATTTTGTCTACTAGCATCCACTTCCCCCTTCCACCAACATCAGCAAAATGGCTACTCTTCATGGAAAGCCTTGCCCCTCCTGGCCTCTGTTGGCTTTCTGTATTTGAGGCGTGTGTGGATCCCATTCCTGGCTGTAAGTATAAGGATGTGAACAGTCCTTGCCAGCAGCAGGACCTTGGACAGCTCTCTGTGTGGGGAGGATTGTCTCAGGACTGATTGTGACCTACACTGAGCCAATCAGAACTTATAAGCATTAAAAAGGATTTCTGCTGAAACTCTATGGAAGAGGTCATCTTTCCACTGCAGCTGCTGAACTACAAGGGTATGGGGTTGGAATGGCCACCAGTCATCCCGACACCGGCATGCTGGCTTTCTGTATTTGAGGGGTGTGTGGATCCCATTCCTGGCTGTAAGTATGAGGATGTGAACAGTCCTTGCCAACAGCAGGACCTTGGACAGCTCCCTGTGTGGGACATGGGCATGGGTCTCCATAGCTGGCTTAGGTTCAACAGCTTCCTAAAGGACCTGGGACTGAGCATGACATCACATGGATACGCTTTAGGATGGCTGAAGAATCCAGGGCAGAATCCACAAAGGGAAAGGCACAAGGGATGACGCTCAAAGGAAGTCAGGCCAGAGTTCCAGAGCCTTCATCCGGTGGAGCCATGCAGCATGAGCCCCAGCATTTGGTTCGAACAGCACACATAAAGCCTTGTCTAGCTGGGAAGCTCATCACGGACACAGACCCCTGTGTTCATTAGGAGCTGGCTGATCACATAAGCCCTGTTTCTCATACATACCAAAATTCTAGACTCCAGGGAGGAGAGTAGGGGTTCACAGAAGCACTATAGACACAGTGGACTATTGAGGACTAACAGGGACCCAGATACCCCAGTTCCCAGATACCAGCAAAGCCCCACCCCACCAGCAGAGCCTTCTAAGGATGGGCACTTGGGGCTGCCATGCAACCTTTTCTCTGCCTTGAGAGCACCAACAAATCTGCGGCTTGGGAAAAAAAGACAGACTCCGGAATGTACTGTGCTGTGGTCCCTGGCCCCAGCCGTGCCTGAAGCAAAGTCCTTTTGTTTGCCCTTTTTAAAAAATTTCTTAAGTCATCTACGCCCTGAGAAACATGCTGACTAATGGAACCCATTCTACAAAAATGACATGCCCAACACAATGCCCAGCCTCTCCTAGGCATGTATAAACATTTTATGTGAGTAATTTTTCATTATCATTTCAGAGGGTGATTCTTTTCAGATGGAGAACATAGATTTTACAAACTATTTATGTAATAATGTGACCTACATTAAAATTTTGATAACCTACTAAGTCCGATTACTGCTGCCAATAGGTGCATAGATATTAGGAGTGTGGGAAACCTGTCAGTGGGAACACCCTCAGAGAATAATGATTCTCCCTCTCCTAGCAACTGAGGTTCTCAAGAATAAAAAAGAATTATAATAAAACAAAATGTGATAAAATAAAGTTCAGTTTGTATATCAAAAAATTTTTTTTTAGCCAACCAAATATCTCCTTTATCCTCATTGTTACAAACTGGCTTTTCAAAGAGAACTTGGTCAGGGCCGTAGGGAAGGAAGGCCTCTCCTTAGACTTGCCGTCCTGGGCTTCTTCCTTGTTTGTCCTAATTAGTTGTTTCATCATTCAGGCAGATTAGGTGCGTGCCTTATGGGGACATCAATTAAAAAATAAATCAGTGTTTGTCAAAGTGGAGAGGGATGTGTTGAGAGATAACTTTTCTTTGCAGTCTGTTGTGGGATTAGTGGGAAACAAAGGCCATTTTGTAGTATTTACTGGCATGCACATAAGTAGCAAGTAAGAACCAGGCGCTGGGGAGATAGCTCATCCAGTAAGTGCACAGAAGCATGAGAACCTGAGTTCTGTTCCCAGCACCCATGTAAAAAGCCTTGCAGGGCAGCACATGCTTGTAATCCCAGGCTCAAGGAAGTGGATACAGATGGCTCCCTAGGTCTCATTAGCCAGCCAGTCCAGCTGAATCAGGAAGTTTCTCAGTGATTAAGTACATCGGTGTTTATTGTTGCAAAGGTGAGGAAAGGTCCCAGGCTGACTTGTGTGATACAGGATGATGGGGTGCAGGTCTGTCTTTTAACATCACTGTCCTTAGTGAGTCACTCTGCCTTTCTGGTATGATGTGCTTTGTTCAATAGGTATTTCTTTGGCTACTGAAGCAACAGATGATGAGATACAGATAGCCGACTGAGTGATCTTGTCTGTCTTTCAGTTCTGTGAACTGTACACAGAGTGCACTGCCGGGGCAAAGCCAGAACCACATAAACTGGGTCCCCTGGATGCCCCTCTTGACCTCGCACCTACATTCATCTGCCAGTAAATCCCTCTGGCTTTGCTTTCAAGGCTTATTCTAATCCAAGCCTCATGGATGCCAAAAAATAAAAGGGGGGAGGGTTACTAAGTAAACAAACTTAGGCCTTTGGCCTCTGACTCAAGATTCTACCATATGTGTCCTCTTCTGCTTCTGTAAAGAAGCAACTCGCAGAAGCCTTGGAGCCACTAAGGGGCCTTAAGACACCGAGGACATGTCCAGGCATGGAATGCCGTCCACGGCAAAATAAAGATGAGAGCAGAGGACAGTGAAGCCCAGGAGCTCAGTCCTGTGAGCGAGTCCCAGAGGGCATGTGTCTCCCAGTCCCCACACACAGGCTGGAGCAGGTACAGTGGGAGGTGATCTGTTGCCTAGCCCAAAGTGTGCCTCCCAGCAGCCTAGAGTAAACGCTCAATCTCAAAGGTCTTTGTCCTTGACTTACAACTTCAGAGGATCCCTACATCCCATTTTCAGCTTGATCTTTTTTTAAAAATTTTTACAAAAAATTTATTGAGAATTTCATACATGCATATAAGGTGTTTTGATCAAATCCATGCCCACTGCCTCCCCTCCAACATTCCCTCCTCTGAAGAGGTAACCTGAAGTCTTTTAAGGATTATATACAAGCTCCCAAATACTTTTGACATTTTTGGCCTTTGGAACAGAGTATGTTGCTAACAGGCCCAAGGACATTTTGACTTTTAGCCAAGAAGCTGGCTACATTTCTTTGGGGTCTTCTTACCCTAACTGCCTAGCCAATTCCTACCTCCTATTCTTATCAAGCCATTGATCTTTCTTTTTAATTTGGTGGAAGAAAAATATGTTTTCTCTATAGACCACCAAGAAGAAACCCCATGACGAGCATTCTATCCAGGATGGGACTAGTAAGTAGGGAGTCTCTGGGAAGTACTGGGCTAATGAAGAACTGTATCTCCAGATCCTAAAGCAGGCTTGCCAGGCTCTTCCAAGAACAGACCACCATCTCCCCAAACTGGCCCACTGCCTTAGTATGTGTCAGAATAAAGAGCATGTGCCCACATCAGCACAGAGTATAAACTGAAACCCCTACATCTCTACATCTAGAATTAGCTATGGCTTACATTTCAGACTTTTATGTGCATTTAAGATTATTGAGGTTTTTTTAAAAAAATAAACTATGATCATATTACAGTGCAATCTGTAGCCTAACTTTTTCCTTCCTAACTACACGTGGCAGCCCTCTACTCTAGTTACGCATCGTGTTGTGTTTACTCTTGCTTGGGTCCCATAGTATGGCTGCTACCATTGGCGATGCTGACATTCTGTTTTCCATTCTTGGACTATTTCTACCTGATTTTAATATTCTAAAGAGTAGCAAAATAGACTGTAAGGTGGTGACCCTGAGATTGCATACACATGTACATGTAGATGCTCTGAGCTCAACAGTACAATGACAGGGTTGCTAAAGTCAGGAAGCCCTATGTCCACATCCCAGACTGGCTGTGTGTCCCTGTGTGATCCCTTCATGGTCTCTGTTCCGTGTTTTCTCTACAGTAAAGCTGGGCACCCTTTCAGCAAGTTCACAGAGACCAGCCTATCAATCACTGAAGAGATCGCCAGTGTCTCCCTTTCCTTCCATCCTCCCAAGCACAGTTGTCCTCATAATGGCTTCAAGTTTGTATCATTAGGGGAGCCTGAAGAATGCAGATGTCCAGACAAAGCCCACACCAACCAAGTCCTGGCCTCTGGTATAGGCCTGTGTGTGTGTGTAGGGGGGTTGCACATGTGTAGATGCATGGAAGGTGTACACACATTTGCACATGCATGCGGAAGCCAGAGGTCAAGCTCAGGTGTCAATTCCCACCTTGGTTTTTGAGACTGGATCTCTCAATAACCTGAGACTCACTGAGTAGACTAGGCTGGCTGGCCAGGGGACCCAGGGGTCCACCTGTTCCCCACCTCCTCAGCTTACCATGATTCTTGGCTTTTTTATGTGGGGGTCTAAGGATCAAACTTGGGACCCACTAAGGATCGAACTCCCCAGCCCTCAGCCATATTTGTAAAAGCTCCCACGATAATGCTAAAGTGAGGCCTGAGACTGACTGTGCAAAGTAACTGACCCAAGGCAGCTGGGCACTGTGTGGAAAGAGACATCCTGCCTTGTTTATTTGTCCATAGGAGTGGAGAAGCAGGGTAGCATTTGGGAGAAGTGTTTGGAGACAGGATTAAAATCCTGGTACTAGTGCCTTCCAGGGAAAGTGCCAACCTGTTTATTTTGTGTCAAGAGCTCAAAGAGTGATCGAAATTCACTCCGACATCATAAATACCAGAAAAGGTCAGGGCTGGGCTGGTCACGGGATCGAGTACACATAGCCAGGCTGGGGCTGGCACACAGAGAGCTCCAGACTCTTAGCTGGCAAGCAGCAAGCGGAGGTCGGGGGACTTGGCAAGGCCCAGCTGCTTGGCACCCCAGCCACAGAATGGAGGTTCACGTGGCTCTGTTCTTCTGCCGAAGGAGAGGAATGCCGTTTCCCAGCACTTGTTCTTCTTGACTCATTACTGTAGTTGGCACGTGGTTATTTTTTAATGTCTCTGCAAATATTCATGGAAAGAGAAAGGGAATGGAAGGCGGGAGGTGTTGGTGTTTACTGAACTCCTATTCTGTGTGTACCTCTGCAGGGTTGAAGGGACTGGCCCCCACTGGCACCAGGCCCACTGCCTATGGTGCAGATAAGGGGCTCATTGACCCCTACCTGGCATCTGAAGTCACATGGTCACCCTTGGGCAGAGTTGAGAGTTATATCCCAGGTCAGTAGGGCTCTATACTTTAAGAGCTTGGAAGGTTTAATTAGAGCATTTCTATATCAGATGCTCTTGATTGAAAGACCAGAGGGACTCCAGTTATAAGCTATTTAAAGAAACTCTCTGCAAACATTGGTCAAGCTTGCCTGGGTAGTAGAACAAGATACATTTGAGCAGGTCACTTCCCCACTGAACCCACATGGAGCCCTCTGGCTCCTGTAATAAAAGAACACCCCAGTGCTTGTGGTAGGGGAGGGAAAGAGCAGGAGGCTCAGATTCCTGTGGGCATGGGAGTTTATCTGCCCAGCCGTTTATTAAAAGAGCTGGCAGGATTCCTTTGCCAGTGTGGCTGTTTCCAACCTGAACTGGAGATTCAGAGCTGTGGATCCTTCTCATTGCAGGACTGTACCCCACAATAAGGAATACATTTTTCATCAGGTGGTGGTTGACCTTCATTGTCGTCTTGATTAGATTTAGAATTGCCATTGTAACACCTCCGAGTTGTGTTTGAGGGTGTTTTCAGAGTGGTTTAACAGAACAGGAAAGAGCCAATGTGAATGTGGGCAGCACTGTCCCATGGGCTGGGGTCCTAGACTGAACGAAAAAGAAGCAAGCGTACCTCGTTCTCTACCATGATGGACTGTGAACCAACATAAACCCTCCTTAAATTGTTTTGTCAGGTATCGGATCACAAAAGTGAGAAGGGAACTAATATAAAACTCACTTCAAAACAATGTCTGACATATTTGTATGTGTATACATACCTGCACATATGTGTGCGCACTGTAAGCATGTATGCAACCAAAACAATACTTAACGTTCCTGTGTCTAATGAACTTTGTATCTTTCCTGCTTTACTTGGTGTAGTCTAAGTTTCAAAATGTTTGTCCAGGCTCCCTAAGTTATGTTCAGGATCCCCAAAAGTGTTGCAAACCCTCATTTCCAAAACAGTGCTGTTGGCATCTCTTAAGAAGAGCCTCTCGGCTTCCGTAGAAGCATCTGAAGTCTAGCAGCACTGCCTGCTGCCACCCAGGAGGTCACAAACTCATAGTCTAGAGTCTGTGTGCCAGAAGGAGCCGGGGAGATCTCGTTCGGCCACCGTCCTCTGCTCTTCCACTGTCAGGAGCTGGCGTGTGTGGCACAGTTAAGCGCAGAGGGCCATGCACAGGAAGGGTGCTTCATTAGACCTTTGCCATTCTTTCCAAGCACGTGCATTCTTTTCTCTGTATTTCCAGAATTTGGTGTAGTGCTCAACATGACCTGGGTGGGTTAACAGGTATCTAGGGAGAAATGTGGCTCCATTCCATCTTTTTAAAAATGTTAGCCTGCAGGAAAGATTGGGTAATCTGCAGTCTGCCTTTAAATGCTCTTGTTTTGCTCTTTGTGTGTGTGTGTTTATGTGTGTGGGCTTTATGCATGTGGTATATACACACGTGTGCACAGGTATTTGTGGCCATATGCTTGCACAACCCAGAGGAGGACGCTTGGTTTTCAAGCTCTATCATGACCCACTTTATTCCTTTAAGACAGAGTCTCTCACTGCACCTGGGGATGGCTGGTGGTCAGCAAGTGGCAACACTGTAAGTCTCCCACTGTGCTGGGGTTGTAGGCACCTGTGCAGCCACAGCCACTTGTTTACATGGATGCTGGGACTTGATATCTTATGGGCTGAGCCATCGCCCCAGTCTCTATTGTTCTAGCATAGCTACAGGTCAGTTCAGGAACACGCACTGAAAGCCCATTGTGAACAAGATAATGAAGGTAACAGACAAGGAGAGAGACATCTGCTCTTAAGGAATCCATGCATAAAAACAGAGGAAAGGGAAGGAAGAAACAGTAAATGATACTTTCTTTCTTGGGTAGAATTTGCCAAAATGAAGGCGTGGGGAAGCTCAGAGGTGAAACACTTAATTGGGTCTTTAAAGTCTAGGTAGGAGTTTGTGAGGAAAATTCCCAGCACAATGAACTCCTTGGAAAAGACATGGAGGATGTATTTAAGCGGCAGTGACCTGTAGGTGTGGCTGAAACTCAGAGTTCCTGGGAAGCAGGTACATAGGGAGCTCAGAGCCTTACAGAAACCCTGTTCTTCTTTCTACCAGCCATATGCTGAATCATGGCCCCCAAAGATGTCCTCATCCTTACCCATGCCCCCAGATCTACGAAAATCAGCCTTGTGTGCTACAGGTGGTTCTGTGTGACTAATTAAGGGTCTTATAATAGAGAGTCCCTATTGCTTATGTGAGTGAGGCTTAAATATAGTGAGAGTCTATTGGAGAGGGAAATGAGAGAAACCTTGGCTGCAGAGAGCACCAGGGACATGATGAGAAGCAGCAACACGGGTGGCATGCTTGGAGCTGGCACGTGGGTCCACAAGCCAAGGAGTGCAAGTGGCACTGGAGGCTGAGATGGACCAGGAACAGATTCTTCCCTCATTCTCCAGAGGACCCAGCTATGTAGCACCCTGACACTAATCCAAGGAGACTGATTCCACATGTCTGCCCTGCAGAGCTGTTGGGCCGATGTGGTTTCTAGCCACTAAACCTGAGGTCATTACAGCAACAGTAAGAAACAAACATGCTGGGCCAATGAGATGGCTCAGTGGGGAAAAGTGCTTGCTGAGCCAGCCTGATGAGATCCCCAGAAGTCAGATAACAAAAGGCTAGGTATGGTTTGGCCCATCTGTGATCCCAGCACTCCTACTGAGGGATGAGAGGTGAAAACAGGAGCATCACTCAGAAGCTTGCTCATCTGCTAGCATGAAGTATGCGGCCCAAAAGAGACAAATTCTGCCTCAAACAGCCTGAGAGAACCCACTCCCCCCAAAGGCATCCCTCCTTGCCTCTGACCTTCACATGTGCTCTATCACATGCAGGTGCTCACACTCAAACACACATAATACATACACAACAGTAATAATAATAAAAATAAACTAGCATGCTATTTTAAATTTACCTTGGAATGCACTGAACCGCTTCAAGCCTTCATCTCCCTGTGTGGCTGTGTGAATGAGAAATGTCCCCCATGGGCTCATGTGCCCGGTGACACTGGGGAGGTTATGCAACTTTTAGGTTGTGAAGCCTTGCTGGGGGAAGGGCTTCACTGAGGGTGGGCTTTTATAGAGTTTATGGCCTCACACTACCTCTGGTATGTCCTCTCTGCTTCCTGTGTGTGTAAATGTAATCAGCCAACCTCTAGCCCCACCCACCTGCTGCTGCACCTCCCTCACTGTTATGAGCTCCCCCTCTGGAACCACAAGCCCAAACAAACTCTTCCTTCTATAAGGTCGTTTTGGTTATGGTATTTATCACAGCAACCAGACCGTAACTGAAACACCCTGTGAAATGAGGCCACCTGGGAATAATTATGCTGGAAGTAGGGACATCTTTTCCGCAGTGGCTTAAAAACAGTCCTTAGTCCACTACCTGCCACAGAAGAAAGCCAAATTTTTTTCCCCCAACCCTCATCCCCTCATTTGGATTTTTGGCCAAGAACTCACTATGTAGACCAAACTGGCTTTGAATTCACAGAGCTCCACCTGCCTCTCCCTTCTGAGTGCTGGGATTAAAGGTGTGTACCACCACACCAGGCTAAAACCAAGTTTCTTTATAGAAGTAGATAGAGACAAGGGAAGAGAGTTTCTGAGGCTTGGATTTGGGTTTATTTTATGTATTATTTATTTATTTATTTATTTATTTTCTGTGTATGGTGTTATACCTGCATGTGTATAAGTGCACCCGTGTTGTCCAGATGCCCTGGAACTGAAGTTATAGACAGTTGTTAGCTGACAAGTAGGTGCTGGGTTAGAACCCAGGTCTTCTGAAAGAATAGCCAGTGCTCTTAATTGCTGAGCCATCACTCCACGCCCCCTCAAAATATAAGACTCATTGTTTTTGCTAATAACACTTAGATGTTGGCACATGTGTCTCTAATCTGTATGTATCTGATTATTACTAGTCATAGTCAGTTGCACTCTGATCCTTGGCACCTGTGTATGGATATAAAGTAATCGAGCAGATTTCAGTGGTAATAATCTCATGTTGCCCAGGACAGCTTAGAACTGGTACTGTTGCTGAGGATGAACTTGAACTCCTGATCCTCCTACCTCCCTTTCCCAAGTTCTGGGATTCTAGGCATGAGCCACCATGGCCAGCTTTTGGTTTTGACTGAAATGCTTCCTGGCTGGTCTTTGTGGCTCAGCTGTAGGTGCTCAGTGGAAGCATCACAGCTCCTGTTCTATCTTCTGCCTCCTCCCTTTCTCCAGTACCGATCACCTGGTCCAGCATGTACACCACAAGTAGAGGAGTCTGCTCTTAGAGGGGGAGATTGCAGCTGGAGCACTGAGGGGCTACCATGTTACTCACAGTGGTGATTTTCACATCTGGCTAGCTCGGCTTCCCCTGCCCTTCAATTCTATGCTCAGAGCAAGACAACAGCTGCCCAGCATCCTCAGATAGTTGCCCTGCTGCCATTAATTTGTTCTTCTGATTTTCTTTTCCAAATAAAATGGCCCAAATATTTTGACTTTCACTTGATCGAAGCACATCATTGTGATTCCTGGCTAATGTATATGGAAGGCTAAGAGGACAGTTTGACTTGTCTATGAATTTTAAGAGACCCACACATCGGTTTTTGCTTCATGTGAATTTTAAAGCATGGTAACTTGAACACAGGGACTTAGCTGTGAGCCCTAAGTTCACTAACATGGCAGGAAGGAAGTAAAAGAAGAAAGACATTCAGCAGGACAGAGAGAACAGGATGACAGAACTGAGCAGATGAAAAAGAAGAGAAAATTTGGGGCATTCCAATGCAAATGGGTGTAGGAGGGTTGACATCACAGGGCAAGGACTCCACTGGGAACCAAAGCAGGGTGTGGACTGCCTGGCTCTTCTGAACACAGACATGGCTCAGCACTAGGGGGCTGCAGGCACCCCAGATGGCTACTGTGATAGGCACCTCATGAGATGATTGGAACCTCTAGCCTGGCCTCCATCCCCTGCCACCAAATGAAGTTCCTCTTTGACCCCTGTGTGCTGTTGGTCACAGAAGTGACTTCCATGCTCCTCTCTTACACCATGCACAGATCCTAGTGCCTAGGGGCAAGGTGGACAGTGGCAGCTGGGGTCTAAACAGAAAGCATACTGCCAGACAGATCAGGGCCCCTCCTCTGTGCAGACATCAGAAGGCTCCAGGCTAGTTTTCCATTTGCCTCTTTGGAGATTCAATGGAGTTCCAGATTCTGATGTTGATATCCAGCCTCCCTTCCACCACACCCCCCTCACCATGCCCACCAAAGGCCAGCTTCAAGCCCTTCCCTTCAGACCCTGCTCTGAACTGCTGACTCTGGGACTCTGATAGCCCCCGCTTCCCCCCCCCCCCCCAGTTTTTGTTAGATTCTCCAAGTAGCAATGCTATGACAAAACTGGAGCTGCAGAGAAAAAGAAGTCTGAAGTCAGATGCCTGCTTCGGTCAGTTCCGCGCCAGCCCAGCTTCCTTGCTGAGCTCTGTGGGTCTTCGGTTGCACCCTGCTTCCCCAAGCCCAGAACCTGCATTGGTGCCCCCTCCCTAGGGTTGTCGGCCCAGCCGGTAGGGTCTCACTTCCAAGCTCCTGATTTCTCACTATGCTGTTGTCTGAGCTTGGGCAGTACCAGTGGGTACTTTAAGTCCCTATGAGGGTGAGGCCTCAGCACCCCCATGCCTGGTGGGCATCCTTTCTGTAAGAGTCCTCTGCATAGAGTTCATGATTCATGGATGAGCCCTAAGTGATGGACCAGTGAGGGCCCAGGACTTCCTTGTCACCCAGTAGTGGGGGCCAGTGGTCCAAAGCCATCCCCAAACTCATAGCTACCTGCTGCTGCTGGTGTATGTGAATTATGAAACATCCATGGGCAGGGCAGAAAGAGTGCCAACGCTCTAATGGAGGGTCAGAAGCCACTTGCGTAAGTTATACAAAGAAACGGGTAAGAAACAGATAAGGCAGAGAAGAGCCCCAAATGTTAAAAACCCTAAAATTAATGGCCTTGGAGCTGAAATGGTAAGTTGACTCATTACACATAAGTAGGCTCCAACCTAAAGTGCTTTGGAAGAACAAGTAAGAATTTTAGGACTCTTTTGGTCTGTCAGTGAGTGAGTGAGTGAGTGTGTGTGTGTGTGTGTGTGTGTGTGTGTGTGTAGGTGTGTGTGTGTAGGTGTGTGTTGTGTACGTGTGTGCCCTCGCACACAGGTGGAGGCCAGAGGACCACCTCAGGTTGTCATTTCTTGACAACAAATAGGCAAGTAGGCAACTTGTTTGTCTCCACTTCCCCAGCACTGGAATTACAGGCAGGTGCCACTACACCCCGCTTTCATTACATGGGTTCTGGGGATAGAACTCAGATCTGTCTGCTCTGAAGACAGACTCTTTACTGACTCAGCCATCTCCCCATCCCCAACTTCAGGATACTGAATGTGAAATGTGCCATTTTAATAAGTGGGTAAAAGTCAGAAGTCACAGTTGAGTGATTTACCATCTAGTTTCTTCCAAATAAGCTTTGGCCCGTGATAAATAAAGCACCATTAGATGTGAAAGCACCACTAGATTTGAAAGCACGACATCGGGCTGGCTCAGTGGGTAAGGTGCTTGCCACCCAACCTGAGGATCTGAGTTTCAGCACCCAGACCCGTATGAAAGAAGAAAACTGATACAAATTGTCCTCTGACCTACACATGTATGTCATGGCACACACACACACACACACACACCATCCTAATCATACACTTACACCAAAACAAATAAATGTAACGATTTAACGATTACTACATTTTAAAATCTACACCTATTGTATTATATTCTGTGGCCGAGAAGAGGATCCTGATTTCAATGCCCCCATGGACCTCTGCTTCTGAGGAAGGGACCCACACACCACTTGTGGCAGCCAACCATGGGGCTTCCAAGGAGCTGGTGGAGAGACAGCCTCCTCCTTGTGTAGCTAATTGAAAACAGGAAGGTGTTCCGAATAGACCTCACTGCTATGAGGAGTCCCCAGTGGTGACTGATTTGTTCAGGCATGGACAGGGCCACCCGGCAGCTGACGACACTTTAATAAAATTGTCAGGCAGCCATTAGAATAACTTAGAATTACCCAATTTTATAGGTACCTAAAAAGAATGAGCAGCTCTTGCCTTTGCTCATAAAATGAACATCTGTTAGCCACTGAGGGACCGTGTCCAGAGTTACAACTGGCTTGGCCCCCTTTATTTTTCTGTTTCTTGTTACAGCTTGGCCATCTCACCTTTTTCTCACATGTGTGTGGATGTGTATACATGAGGGTACATGTGCATGAGTGTGAGAGCCTGGAGTTGATGTTGGCTGTCATCCTCTAGTGCCCCCACCTTATCTTCTGAGACAGGGTCTCTCTCTGAGCCCAGAGCTCCCATACTCAGTAAAATCACTGACCAGTGATCTCCAGGCACCCGCCTGTCTCCACCTTACCTACACTGGAGTCAGACCTGTGCACAACCACACAGTTCTTTTTTAAATCAAAACAACTTTTTAATTGTGAAGAATCTAAAGTATGCAGCATAAATAAAAAGAAAAGATTCCTCTCACAAAGATTTGTCCATATGAATGGCGTTTGCCTGTTTTATCTCTACACCTAAATCTAGAATGAGCTCCATAGCTTTTGTAAAGATTTATTAAGTGGGTTCCCGGGATCTGAGCCCATGTCCTCCTCATGCTTGCAAGGCAGGCGCTTGACTGAAGGGGTCATCTCCTCAGCCCCACTTGTTTCTTTTTGTTTTGTTTTTAATGTGGTCACATTCCCTTAAAGCGATCAGCACCTTGGCATGATTGGACCCTCCAGGAAGGGAGGATGAAAGGGAAACAGGAAGCCTGAGGCTCTGGGTGAAACAGGTGTCACACGTGAGACAGGACCTGTCCAGTCATCTTGATTCAGAAGGTGACAAGAATGGTTGAGGTTGTCACTCATGTTTCAAAGGGTCTCTGAACTGGTCCCCATCCCAGGACCACTAAATGAAGACACTAAATGAAGGATGAACCTCCCCTGGAGAGAGCAATTGTACCTGTGCTCCTGGTCCTTGCCTATTCCAGCTCTGGTGCTCGGGATCCCTTGCAGCTCGCTGCCATTGTCTTTGTGAGGCTTACCATATGGCACCAATGTCTCGCCCAGTGCTTTCCCAGTCCATCTGCCTCTGAAACATCCAGGGTAGCCTTGGCAAGGTGGTGTTCTAGTCTAACTCCCCAAACCCGAGAGAGTTGTATCTTTGCAAGCAAAGCTTCAAGCCAGCCCGTGGTGGTGAGGGTACTGCCTTTGTGCCTTGCTTTGAGGCTGTGAGCTTCCTGGCTCCCTTCTGCAGACGTGGCTCTGCATTTCCAGCACGGCACCTGGTATGGGTCACAAGGTTTTAATTGTATGGTGGATTCATGAGTTTGTTGCATATTTGATTAATTTGTATACAAAAAGGACAGATGGAAGTCTAGAAGATGGAAAGTTCTAGTTTCTCAAGAGTAAAGGAAAACAATAAGTCAGTTACCCTAAAGATCTGAATGGCTTTTGAGGTGTAAGGACTTCTGCTTTCTCTCCCATTCTCTTCCCAGGGACCCTCCCAGCACAGGGTTCCCGTCCCCACTCCACCCCGAAGTCAGGCAAGAGCACAAACCACTATGCTCTGGATCCTCCACACTGTGGGGGTTTAATATCTGTCAGAGAACCCGACATGTGAACCAATGAGTATTCTGTGTTTATTCCTTGGATAAATTCCTCCAGAAGCCCCAGGTCCTTACTGAGCACTGAATCTTCTCTAGAGTTCATTCTCCTACCTGACAGCCAAGCAGGGTCCATCGCTCCTGTCCCTGTCACCTGTCGCCCAAACGGGCCTCTTTGTTTTTTCTACTCTATTATTTTTTATTATTTTATTCTAGGAAATGGGGTCTCAGTCTATTACCCAAGCTGGCGTCAAACTCATGGTCCTCCTGCGTTCTCCTCTCACTCGCTGGGACTACTGCTGTGCACAACCACACTCAGCCTAACACCCTCTTTAACCTGTTCAGCTCTTTCTTTTTTCCTTTAGTATCCCCATGATGCAGGATAAACTCTTAAAGAAAGAGGATGTGCCCTACTTACAAGAAGCATGCAAGAAATCTTTCTGGAGTAAATTGTTCATGTAATGACTGGGTCCTGATGTTGGCTCTGGCTCCTAGGAACTATTTCCTTTAATCTTCTTGCATGGGGATCTCAGAAAACCAGTGATTATGCAGTGGATCGTGCTGTGACCACAGGAGATGCTAAATGCTGGGGTTAAGGGCCTTTTATCATTCAGAACATAGGACACTGCAGACAAGCCAGTTACTCTAACTCCTCCTCCAGAGCAGCAAAGATATTAATTAGGTAACTTTGCTTTGACTCCGCCTCCTTCCCCAGTTAATTTTTCAGGAGATGTACATTTGGAAAATCATACTGTTATATTTACTTTTATCACAGTTCTATTGAAATGTAGTCACATCATAAAATTCATTATTTTTAAAGTTTATAATTCAGTGGGTTTGGGATGTTCAAATATCTATAGTTATGCAAGTGGCAACACTATAAAAAAAATTTTTTTTTTTTTTTTTGGTCTTTTTGAGACAGGGTCTCCCTGTAGCCCCAGCTGTTCTGGAACTCACTATGTGGACCAGGCTGGCCTGCCTCTGCCTCCAGAGTGATTAAAGGCATGTGCCATCACGCCCGGTCAACATTATAAATTTTTTTAAATTTAAACATTTTTAAGTTTTATTTATTTTGATTTTATGTGTATGAGTATTATGTCTACATGTATATAAATGTAACTGTGTCATGTAGTACCCACAGAGGACAGAAGAGGGCATCAGATCCCCTGAAACCAGAGTTACGGATGGTTGTTAGCCACCATTTGGGTGCTGGGATTCAAACCTGGTCTTCTGCAAAGCATCCAGTGCTCTTAACCATTGAGCCATCTCTCCAGCTCCCAAATTTAAAACAATTTAATGACACCCCCAAAAGAGGCCCTTTACTCATAAGCAGTCTCACTCCCCTCCCATCCACTCCCCAGCTCATATCTATGATTTGCCAGTTTGGATATTTCCTATAGATAGAACTATATGAGGCTGGAGAAATGTCTCAGCGGTTAAGAGCACTGGCTGCTCTTGCAGAGGACCCAGATTCGATTCCTAGCACCCACATGGCAGCTGAAAACCATCCATAACTCCAGTACCAGCTGAATCCAGTACCCTCTTCTGACCTCTGCGGGCATTGCACAACACAGATGCACTTATATACATCCAGGCAATGTACTCGTACACATACACAAAAATAAATTTAAAAAAAATTTACATAGATCTATATGCTCTGTGATTTTTAGTGACTGCTTCTTTTACCTACTATAATATTTTCATTGTTTATTCATGTAATGTGTACATTTGTACCGCATTCTTTTTATGACCAAATTTTTTATCTACTTTGTGCATATACTACCATTTTTAATGCTTTTATCAACAGATAGGCATTTCGGCTGTTTGCACTCTTTGACCATTGTGAATAACGTTTTATGAATATTTATGTACATAGCTATTGTGTGACATACATTTCAGTTCTCTAGGAGTTAAATTGCTGGGTCGTATGGTGACTCTGTGTTTCAGTTTGAAGAACTGCCAAACTGTTTTCCAAATGGCCGCACCATTTGCAATTCTGTATTTTAGACATAGCTGTTTGTGTGCTAGGAATACCAATAAATAATACCAGTACACTGCATCTTCATTTAATGCAGCTATCTGGACAGGTGGGCACAGGTGAGGAACGTGGAGAATGCCTTTCTCTTCTCTGTAGCCACTCACCAGCAGGTCCAGTGTCCTAGGGGGGTGTATGTGGGATCCGAAGCTGAGCAGTCACCTGGGAATAGATGGTGTGGGTTAGACATTAACTAAGGCAACAGACTCTTTAATAGGTTCTCAAGTTTGTGGTCCATCTGCTAGTCGTAGATCAGAGTCTCTTACTTTGTTTCCTTTATGTTTAGTCTCATATAACATTATTTGGGAGGCTATTTCTGGCTTTCCACTTCTGTCCCTTTCTACCTTACCTCATGGCCCAAAGAGCTTGATGTTCCCACTTCTTGTTGGAAGTCACAGCTATGCGGTAAGACTTCCTGACACCATATTCCAGGGGGATATGGACCCCATGGGATAGATCAACCTGAGAAGAAAATGGCTGTTAGAAATTCAAGGGACGGATTGTCCTCAGCAGCAGACCTTCTGCAGACTGAGGTCAGGGTTAACTCCTCCTCTTCCCTGCTGCCATCCCTAATTATCATGTGTCTCAACCGAGACATGGATTCCATCCTTACAACATCAACACATCGCCTAATGGAAGGATTCCAAATGAAGGATCAATATTTAAACCTCCCTAATCAGATTATCTGTGCATTAAATTAATAAATGCCCAAAATCTCAGTGATTGAAACTCCAGTGGCATTTCAGAAAGGATTTCCCAGTCCCTCTACCTTATTTACTCTACACCAAGCTCTCTGCCAATCAGAGATACATTCAAAGAATAGTTGTGCTCTCATAGTAGAGGATAGGCTCCTTTGCAGTGCCTCCTCCTGACCTCGTTGTTTTTTGTTTGTTTGTTTGTTTGTTCTTTTGCCTTGTAAGCTTTGGTGAATCTGTGATGCCAGCCAAGCAAGAAGGCAGAAATAGCTGTCTAGGTCCTCCAAAGGAGGTTTGTTCTACTTCCTCAAACCCACACTGTAATGGGAAGAGAGGCTGGCTGGCTTCAGGCCTTCTGGGATGGAAGACAGTGATGGGGAAAGTGGCAGGCTGGAGAGGATGTCGAGTGCAGGAAAGCATGCTGGGTGAGCTTTCCTACAGTAGCCTCAAGATTGGCTGAGAGTTTCCCCTGGTCAAGAAAAGGACTTTTGTAGCTGATCTAATATTTTGCACATGAGAGGATTTCATAAGGTGATGGAGCTGTTGAGATGGCTAAGTGGATATGGTGTGTTCTATGCAAACATGAGGACCTGAGTTTCATCCCCGGCATCCAAATAAAAGCCTGGCAAGGTGGCACATGTGTGTAACTCCAAAGCCAGTGGGGTTGGGGTGGTGGAGACAGGAGGATCCCTGAAGTTTATTAACTAGGCAGGAGAACTGAATGGCTGAGCTTCATATGGGCAGTGAGAGACCATGCCTCAAACACTAAGGGGGAGGACAATCAAGGAAGACACCCAGTGTTGACCTCTGGCCTCCACATGCACTAATATACATGTGTACCACCCTCTCAAACAGACATGAACACATATACACACATACCTATTCCCAAACATACTTGAACACCTTCCCCAGGCACACAAGATTTTTTTTATAAAGTAATAAGAGTGAAGAAAAAATCAATTAGAAAATAAACAGTATTGGTAGTTATTAAGATAGATGGCCAGGAGAAGACTGACATAGAAGGGTGGCTGTTTTCCCTGAGTTTAGTGGAAGCTGTAAGGAGCTACATAGATGAGATGTCTTATATCTGTCCACTAGCATCACCTTCCTAGTATAGATATTACACTGCAGTAACTAAGCTGTCACCATTGGGGGGAAATGGGAAAGGGGTACATGGGGCCTTTAGGTATTAATTTTGCATCTTCATATACATCAAAATTAAAAGGGTGATTTTTGTTAGTTTAGGGTAGGACAGGGGAGGGAAACAGTGATGCAGATGGAAAACAAGGAGATCTTGTCATATGAAGAATAGTACAAACAGTGACCTGGGACATCCAAGGGGTGTGATTCTTTAGCTCCTGCCCAATAGTAAAACTTAAAACTGGGCAGCCACATTGTATTGACAGCACTGACCTTGATTATGATTCCCCGTGGGGAAGATGTTTGTGCCTCAAGCTACAGACACTGGGATAGCCTAAGTTATTTGCAAGGAACATGTAGAAATTAACACTCTTAAAAGACCAATGATTGGGAGTTGGGGAGATAGCTCAGTGTGTGAAGTGTTTGCTGTGCAAGCACAAGGACCTAGGTTCAGATCCCCAGATTCCACATAGTACCCCCTGCAGTTGTGGCTCTGTGGAGGGATGGGAGGGGAAGACAAAAGGATTGCCTGGAGCACGCAGTGCTGAACGACAAGGAGACCCCATCTCAAGCAAGGTGGAAGCTGAAGCTCCTACGGGAGTTTGTCTTCTTCTTCTGACTGTGTCATGTGTGTGCATCAACACACACATGCACATATACACATGTGCACACGTGCACAAACACACACCTATGTAAACATACACACACATTCATGCACACACACAAATACACAGAGGCCAATTAAAAACACCAATAATTGGAAGCAAAGGAGGTGAACACATAATTCACAGAGGTGTAAACGTTGGCTTTTAGATAAAGAGCTCATCTTGTCCAGAGAGAGCCAATTGCAAATAAGAACTAAGACTATGTCTCCTTTTTTTTTTTCGTCCTGACGAAATGGGACCATCTTTCAGTTTCTTTAACAAACCTATTGCCAACAATACACTAAATGGAGAAAAATACAAAACATTCCCACACAACTCAGGAAACAGACAAAGGTGTCCATTTTTACCAGTCTTAGTCGATGTAGATCTGGAAGTCTTGGACAGAGCATAAGACAAGAGAAGTGTAAAAGGAATTCGAACAGGAAAGAACAAAGTCATAGTTTTGCCTCAACTCATACTCACCTGATAAGAGAGTTTCACTTCAGTGATTATCTTTGTCATCTTGGTCTGTGGGCACGTCCATGGGGGATTGTCTTGATTGTTTATTGATGTAGGATGACCCAGCCCATTGTGGATGACACCATTCCCTAGGCAGGGCATCCTGAACTATAATAAGACAGGAGAAGCAGGCCGGCATCGTGAGAGCATTGGTTTCTCTCTGTTCTTGACCGGATGTTGTGTGACTAGCTGCTTTGAGTTCCTGCCTCCTCTTCCCCTCAGTGATGGACTGAGACTTGAAAGTGTATGCCAAATTAACCCCCCATCCTCCCCAGTGTGCTTTTGGTCAGGGTATTTTATCACAGCAACAGACATCAAACTAGAACATAGTCCATCATTGCAGAAAAGTCACAGATCAGCAGTGTGAGGGAACTGGTTACATCACAGCCCTGCAGTCTTGCTGTATTCGGTGGGCCAGATGTCAGTGTACAGACCTGGGATACTTCTGAGTTTTCCACGAGTCCAGCTGGCAGGTCTCAGGCAGCCAAACCGGTGTCATAGCAGGGATCTTTTTAAAAACTTACTTGTTTTTTTATTTTATGTGCAAGAGTGTTATGCCTGCATGTTTGTAAGTGCATCCATGTCATGCAGTGCCCACCGAGGCCAGAAGATGGTGCTGGATGCCCTGGAGTTACAGGCAGTAGTTAGCCGCCTTGTGGGTGCTGGGAACAGACCCAGGTCCAATGCAAGAGCAGCCACTTCTCTTACCCACTGAGCCATCTCTCTAGCCCTGCAGGGGTCTCTTTGAAACGACATCCCACAGCTGCTGCAGCCAGTGCTGAATGCCGAGTTTTCCCAGCACTCTCCCTGCCAGTGCTCTTGTGCCTGTCTCTGCTGTGCTTTTCTGCTCTTTACAGTGTCTGTTACTGAATCGCACTGCAGATTTCCTGAGCTTCTGTGTTAAGCTGTGCCTCTTTCCATGTGCTGTGGAGACTCCTGGTCACGGGGTACAGAGCGTGCTCCGAGCTGAGCCAGTCTCCCTGGGACAGACATTGACATTCTTTCCTGCTTTGTAACAATCCCTATTTAACTTTGCTTTTAAAGCTAAAGATGTTGGGGTGTCATTCACTGCTGGCAGCTGTTACTAAGCTTCTTGGTTTATTCTCTGGGGACTCTCTATCTTCCTGCACGTCCTCTAACATTCTTTTCTTTTATTTTTGTAAGGCTATATCTCTTAACTCTCAAATTGAACCACAAGTTTGGAGACAAAGTCTGCTGGTGATGCTGCAGGAAAGACACCTTGTCATGCTTTCCTGGAGGGGACACAGGTGCTTAGAGCCTGGGTGAACTGCATTGACAAGACTGAGGAGGTGCAACAGGCATGGCAGGCTCTTCCCTCCTCCATGTCCACAGTGGCCCAGGTGTTGCTTAAGACCAGCAGAGCAGCTCCCTGGCCACTGCAGATTGGAAGGTGGTTGTCTGAATTGCTAAGGAGCAGAAATGTTTCAGATTTTGGAATATTTACAGATTTATTACCTGTTAGCTAATCTTAATCCAAAAATCCCAGTTGCTCCCAAATCTAAAAGTTTTTGAGCGTCATGTTGGTGCTTAAAATGTTTCAGATTTTGGATTCTCAGATTAGGAATATTTGACCTGTACTCACATAGGGGTGTGTGTGTGTGTGTGTGTGTGTGTGTGTGTGTGTGTGTGT
>NW_008346683.1:2822988-2852027 GCF_000622305.1 Nannospalax galili
TAAATAGTGACCATATAGTCTTCCTTCCCTGTGCCCATCCCTTGCACCAGGACTGTGCAGTCTGTCCCATCAAGAGAACTGTGTCTTTACTCTGGGTGGAACTTGTCACTTGTTTTGTCCAATGAGACAGTAGTTAGCAGATATTGCACAGGCAGAGCCCCGAACAGAACTTGAACATCTGAGTTCTTACCATTTGCTGGGAACTCTCTTGTCAAGATGAGAATAAGCTCAAGCTGGCATGACCGACGTTGCCTGTGGAAAGCCCTCTGTCACCTCAGGTGTCTTGATGACCAGGTTCTATAGCCAATCCCAGATGATCCACCAGCTGATGGCAGAGGCAGAAGCATGTCCATCAGTGTTTACCCTGGCCATACCAGTACCTCAAAGTCAGGTCAAGCTATGTCACTCACCTCTGCTTTCAGCCACTGCATTTTGAGGTGTTTTCTTACACAGCAGTGCTGACTGATACATGTTCTGCTTCTGATACAGTGTTTTTAGGAACTATATCTGCCCCCTACCAGCTGTTCTTTTCACCATCCCATAGTCAGTTCTGAGTTAAACCATAGTTAAAACCTGTGAAATGTCTTTCTCAGAAGGGTAGTGTTAGCACATTCTCATTCAGCCTCCATTTTGATAAGCACTGGATACTGAAAATCTGATATTCTTATATCAAGAAGATTGCCCTTCAGGGAGGCAGATGTGAACAATGCAGTGCTTTTGTTTGCCATGATTAACTGGAAGATTGATTATAAGCTCTGGTCAATGTCAGGAGAACAAAATGGGAGGTTTGGTGTGCCTATATAGATTGATAAAAATGTGTGTGAATGGGACACACGGCATTTGTTACTCGGGGTGATAAACACAGTGTGGACTCTTATAGCCACCTAGATCAATCCTCTGCAAGAATGAATTGCTGGGCCGGGGAGATGGTTCAGTGGGTACAGTGCTTGCCTCGGAAGCCTGGGAACCTGAGTTTGGATCCTCAGCTCCTAGGTGAAAACTGGATGTAGTGGCCTCTGTCAGTAATCTGTGACCGGGGCAGTGGAGACAGGCTGATCCCTAGAGTTCACTGGCCAACTGGCCTACCTGAGTCAGTGAGCTCCAGGTTCAGTGAGAGACCCTGTCTCAAGAAATAAGGTGGGGCTGGGGAGGTAGCATATACTTTTAATCTCAGCATTCCGGCGGCAGATGCATTGGATCTCTGTGAGATTAAGGCCAGCCTGGTCTACATAAGGAGTTCCGGGCCAGCTGGGACTACAAGGAGAACCTGTCTTAAAAAAAAAAAAAAAAAAAGGTGGGGAGTGATTGGGAATGTTTGATTAAAGGACAGAGTTACTGGGGTGGCTCAGTAGCAGATGCAAAATCAGCAGAGATTTAGAACAAAGCTAAGAAAAAAGTCAACTTTCTTGTTTTTAATTTGGGAAACAATTCCTCAAGGGAGGAACTGTAGAGCCTGGAGTCTGGGTATCTGTGGGAGCCTGAACAGGACATGTGTTATGTTGAATTAGCTGAGGTACTGGCTCTACCTGTGGCTTGAGTTTTAGGGGGAGCGGCGCCCCCTCCTGGTGTGAGTGAATAGAGAGCAATGGCTTTCCACAGTTCAACTTGTGAAATCTGTACAGTCTGAAGCAGAATCCAGATCTTAGTGATTCCTCTAGGGAATCTGCTCTCCAGGGTGACCTGACCCTCCTACATGGAGGCAGTTCTGGGACCTGTGCATCTGGCCAGAGCCAGAATTCCTCAGTCTTGACTTAAATCTTCCTTTTGTATAGCGTATGGCATGGTATCCAGCTGCCTGTGAACGTTTTCTCTCTTCTTTTGGCTACAGACAAGCTGGAGTTGCCTGCCTGTGGGATCCTGCCCCCTGTCTTGTGTCTGTATGTGCCTACATGCTCTTTTTTTTTTTTAAATTTATTCAATGTATCAGAAATGATTAGAATCCAAACCCAGACCAGGGATCACCCCACCCTTTCTCAGCTTCAAGCCCCCAGGCGCCCCCTGGAGGTCTTCATTCCCTCATGCTTTAACACTTAAGCCTGGCCAGGTCTCCTTAACTCTGTGGCCTGGGAGGCTCCCTGGGGCAAACAATGGATTAGATATTATAATGGTCAACACCAGTGGAGCAGCGCCCGGATGCCTGATCCATTCTGCCCACGTTCTTTTCCTGTCTCCCCCTGCTAGTTGCTTAGCCTCTGGCAGGCAACTGAACTTCTTTGGGCCTTTGGTGGCTCTTAAATAAATGTGAACACTAATCCCAAGGACTCAGATGAGTTAGTTATGCTGCCTGTTTGGGACACTGCCCAGCAGGAAATAGTGAGTGAGAGCCACTCCTGAGTCCTATGTCTTGGTTTAAAGTTGAAAGATATCTAGTGATTGTACTCTTAACTGTACTAACTGAAATCTCATCTTGGACTCCACTGTCTTGGAAATAGAGAGCCTTAGAGACAGCCAAGAAGTCAGTAGGCGTGGAGGCAGTGCAAAGAGAACAAGCCCGGTGAACTTTTGGCCCCCTTTAGTTCTGTTATAATCTATAGGTCTATCACTGGGCTCCAATTCTCTGGGCTGATATTTCCAGATATACTTTGGCAGGCGTGTGGCCCTTCTGTCTTGGAGTGTGCTGTTTCTGTTGGGTACATACATTGAGGGCTGGGTCAGGTACCTGTCATGTTCCTGCTTCCTAAGCCAGATCTCATAACTCAGCCGATTGGTAAATTCCAGGGGTTCTCAGACTTGTTCAGATATTGTATGCAAAGTTGTTTGTACATTGTGCATATGTGTGTGTGCGTGTGAGTGTGCATGTATGCACATACACACTTGTGTATCCCTATTTGGTACAGTCTGCTTTTCCTAGAGGCAAACTCTCCTGAAGGCTTAAGCATATCCAACACTTGGGTGGTGAGGGAGAAAAGGGATATAAGCTTGTAGCTACTTCTTGACTTTTATCCCACAGCTACTTTCCCAAGTAATGGAGGTTAGCTTTGCAGTGCTTCCGGCTGCCAGCCTCTGATTACCCGTTAATACTTACAATTAAGGGGACTCTGCAGAAAGCAGCCACATGCTGTCCTCCAGAGTAGGGAACTTTTATCAGCTCTCCTGAGCTGTCCATACACCCTGTTCCCTCCATTACTGTAGAGTTTGGGTGAGCCCAGGGACTGTCTAGAATTCTTGTCATCACTTTGAGTGTTTCAGTAGGAAGTGGAACACACCTCTCCCTTCCTCTGGATAACAATTCTGGCCAACCCTCAAAGTTAAAGCAAGAAGCAGGACCCGCTATCTAAATATCGAGTCCTGTAGACCACTAACGGCTGGGTATCATTTTCATTGGGGCTGGAGAGATGGCTCAGTGGTTAAGAGTACTTGCTGCTCTTTCAGAGGACCTTAGTTCAGTTCCCTGACACCCCCACTGGCTCACAATTGCCTGTAACTCCAGCTCCAGGAGATCCACTGCCCTCTGCTGGCATCTGCAGTCATATATACACAGTCCCTACACATACACACACAATCATATAATTTTAAAAATAAAAATTAAAAACTCACCATGAGTTTCAGGCTGGGGATGCAGCTCAGTGGTAGAGCTCTCTCGCCTAATACATGGAAGGCCCTGGCTTTGATCCTTAGCAGAACAAACAAGTAAATCTTTATTTTAAAAAATTATCATGCATTTCAAAACAGCAGCAGAGCATCATGGGAAACTCTGAGGCTTATTCAGCATGGTCCCTGTAGGTCCCATGACCCCCAGGCTGAGCCTGGCTGGGACACTGGACTGTGGACCTCACCCCTTCTCATGTATCTTCAGCCCATGATGCCTTACGATGCACTGTCATTCCAATATACATGTCCCTCTCAGATTCGGCTTGACCCATCCTCTGCTTGGAGACTCTGTTCTCACGTGGCCTGTTGTTCCTCATTCCCTGAGGTTTCTGTTCAGATGTCACTGTAGCAGAGGGCCACCCCCCCCGCCGCCACAGCTCTTCCCACTGCCAACATTCATGCTGAGAGTGTTTTTACTGGCTAACCATTTCCACTGAGCTTGTCCTGGAGACATGTCATCTCTCAGGATGGGACTTAATGTCGTCACCCTCTCCTGTTCTCCAAGGCTTGTGCAGTGTAGTACATAGTTGGTGCTCAGGTCTTGTGGATGCATAGCACCTGTGGGTCCACAGCACTGTGGGTGCACAGTACTTGTGGGTGCATTGCTGAGGGGCATGTTGTTGAGAAGGCATGATCAAGATGAGGAGGAGGGTGAAGCTTCACTCTCTCCAAGTTTCTCAGGCAGAAAGAATGCCAGCCTCTGTCCTTCTGGATGATGCCTGTGAGATGCAGGGCCCGTGTTCTGAAACTGCAGAGAAAGGGCCTGTGTGGAAGAGACTGGCTCCATCTGCAGCTTTGGGGAGCGTCAGAACACGCCTCTCTGTGAGGTATGTAAATAGCCGTAGAGTGGAAGGGTGCTGAGAGCCATGTGCTAAAGCAAGGCTGGGTTAAGAAGGTCACCTCTGAGCCTGGAGAGATGGCTCAGCAGTTAGGAGCTCTGGTTGCTCTTGCAGAGGACTGGGGTTTGGTTCCCAGAACCCACATTGGGCAGCTCACAACTATCTGTAACTCTGGTTCCAGGAGATCTGACACCCTCTTCTGCTCTACAGGAACTGCATGCACATGGTGCACTTACATACATGTAAGCACTCCTATACATAAGTATTTTAAAAAGAAAGTCAACTATATAGACATATGCTTTCATTTTCCTTGAGCAAATAGCTAAGGATATATTATAATGTCATTATATGTAGGTGTATTTGTAGGTTTTTAAGAAACAACAAAACTGTTTTCCAGATTATATCATTTTCAGTTTCCTCCCATGGTGAGTAAAAGTTTCAGCTTGTTCCACATGCTTGCCAGTACTTGAAATGGCCATCTTTTTTACTCTAGCTCTTCTAGGGAGTAAGCTGTGGTATTTGTGATTTTCATATAAATATGCAAATGACTAACGTCATGAGCATCTCTTCCTGTGGTTGCTTCGTACCCATGTACCTGATATGCTAAGGTGTCTATTAAAATATATGTTCCCCTTAAAAAATTGTTGATTATCCAAGCATGGTGGCTCATACCTGTAGTCCCAGTACTTGGAAGATAGAGACAGGAGGATCATGAATTCAAGGCCAGCCTCAGCTCTACAGGAAGTTGGAAGTAATCCTCAGCTACATTAGAGCCTGTCTCAAAAGCAATAGGAAAAAGTTATGCTGTCTGCCTTTATTATTGATCTGTAAGAATTCTTTATGCATTTTAGACTTAAGTCAACTGTCAAATATATGTTTTGGCAATATTTCCCCTTGACCCCCCAACCCAATAAAAAGGTTTGATTTCAAGACTTCTTAGAGCCCTTTCTGTGTCTGTATACAGTGAAGGCTCGAGCTCATCAGGATGATAAGCCTCTGGTCACCCAGCATGTTCCTCTGTGGAACACCCCTTGTCTGTCCTGCCTGAACTCGGCACCACCTTCTGTGCGAATTACACTAGGGACCACCACCTTGCTGCCCTGGCTTACCCAATCCGTAAAGGGATCCTTTTTCTCAGATACTCACCTTCTTCGTGGTTTTACTGTTGAATGGGGCCTGGGCGAGCCCAGAGGTCCTGTCTAGTATAACATTCTGAATAAAGACTGCCCCTCCAGCTTTCTGATTTCTGCTCCCTCTCAGAATTAATTCATTTATTTAGCAAATATATAGAGAGTTCCTATCATGTGCCAAGTATTGCTCTAGACCTCAAGATGCAGCTGCAGCCACCTACAGACCACCTGGCCCCTTGCCCTTCTGGACCTGGTTTTTTCTAGGACATCTGTGCATGGAAAGGACTTTTCATCCGCCTGAGACCTTCACACTTAACAATGATTCCAAAGAATCAACATTTGGACCCAAAGTCTAGGGGTCTGACTAACATCCAGACCCAGCTGGCATTGGAATCAAAAGCTTCACACCCCAAGGTCCCATCTTGCCTCACAGTGTTTGCTATGACTGTCCACTAATTTCTCCATTAGAGTTTGTTTTTGTTTTCTTCTGTAGGATAGGAACACACCTTCCTATGAGGACATATCACACGTAAAGCACTCAGCACAGTGTTCGTGATTCACATTGTCACCCTTGGTGAACTTGGACAAGCCACTTGAGCCTTCACTGTCCCTTTTAATAAATGAAGTCCTCGAATCAACTCTCTTTGTAGGTCTGTGTTTATGATTGAATTAAAATAATATTAGAGCTAGACATATTATGTTGCCTCCATTTATACAGATTAGTCCACTGAAATTGGGCTATGCATATTTATGTGAGTGTACATGTGATACACACATATCCATATACACATGTGATTGTATAATGCCATTTACATACACATAGAGTGAAACAAGGTCATCAGTTTTGTCTCTAGGCCTTCCTCGTCCATTGTTGCCATCTCTCAGACAGCTTTCCAGCCCCTAAGTCATGCTGCTTTTTCTCATACGTGGGAGTATTCCCAGATCAGAAAAACGGATTCATGCCCTTCCAGCTCCAGGATTCTGTCAGTCCTTGCTATCCTGGGAGATCGCATTATCTCCTCTGCTAGGCGTGTTTGCTGTATTCCTGTTTGTTTTAGTTTTACTTCTGTTGTGACAAAATACCCTGACAAAAAACAACCTGGGGAAGAAAGGGTTTAATTCAGTTCTGTAGTTCAGGTTCCAGTCCATCACGACCGGGGAAGGTAAGGTGGCAGTAACTTCAAACAGCTGCTCACATCACGTTCGTGGTCAGCATTAGAGAGAACAACACACACACATGCCTGGTACTCAGCGGGTGCTCTGTACCCATACTGTCCAGGGCCGCAAACCAGAGGATGATGCCACCCACCTCCAGCCTAGGTTTTCCCACATCAGCTAATGCAGTCAAGACAATCCCACACATCCCCACAGGCCAACCTGATCCAACAGTCCTTCGCTGAAGGTCCTTTTCCCAGGTGCTGCTGGGTTTTGTCAGGCTGCATTTCCTCTCCTCCTGTATCACTCACCTACCTGTCACTGCCTTTCTGGGAGGTGCCCTTGCTGCTGGTTCCATCACCCTGGATGTCACTGGTGAGATTCAAGAACCACTGTCAGAGAACCAGAGCCTGAGTCCCTCTGCACCTGGTACCGCACTGATTTCACAAGGCTCAGCCCATTTAGCACACAGAGGAATCTCAGCCAAAATTTAGGCATGGCTAGCTTTTCTTATTACCTTGAAATTAGTCTCGATTGCCCTGAAATTATTGAAGACTGACCACCATGCAAAGCAGTTTCCCCTTCCATTAATCTCACTAACCGGCTGCCTTTGTTACAAATCTTTTCTCCTGGCCAACACGAAATTTCTTTTCTATAAATGCCTCCTCTCTCTCTCTCTCTCTCTCTCTCTCTCTCTCTCTCTCTCCCCTCCCTCCCCCTCTCCCTCCCTCCTCCTTCCTCTCTCTCTCTCTCATTTTCATTTCAGACTTTGATTAGTGGGCACACTGGAACACACCCCTCCACCATGCTGCCTCCTGACTTCCCATCAAAGCCAGGATCCCCTGACATTAGGTTCCTCCTTTTACAAAACCACTGTTCTGTGTGACAGCGCACATCAGACATAGGCATCTAAAGATACCATAAAAATAACCTTGGATTCTTTTTTCCTTTTTATACAGAAAAGCATGTATACTACAGGATATGTTTGGAGCTAGGGAAGACTGAGGGAGGGGAGATAGAGTTCTGTATCCCCCACCCCCAGAGATCACTCCTGCCTGCTCAATCACTTCTAGTCTAGTTTCCTGCACATTTTAAAAGACATGCGTTTTCCTCCTGGGTGCAGCTCTGCTTTCTCACCCCTTCTGTTCACCTAACATTATTGATCTACCTAACTCTCACATTAACTGACTGCGTAAGTTTCCATCTAGTGCTGAACAGCCACCTTGGGAAGATACTCTCTTATTTTTGTCTACTTAAATTGCTTCTGTCTTTTTCTTCCATGTGAAGATATAAACAAAACTTTGCACGTGGGAGTGGTGGTTCATGACTGTAATCCCAACACTGAGGCTGGGACAGGCGTTTCACCAAGAGCTGGAGGCCAGGGTAAGCAACATAGCAAATTCAGTGCCACCCTGGGCAGAGCTAACCTGGGCTTCTGCAGAGTGAGACCCTCCTGTTTCACTGTTCTATCATACTTAGTTTCGTTTCGTTGGCCTGCACTATTTCTGATTAGAGATTCACCTTTTAATATAAATTACCTTAGTATGATTCCTGGGTGTAAGGACTGAATTTTCTTAAGGGTTTTCATCTACACTGTCAGTCATCTAAGAGAAATGTGCCACTTTGTATAACGTGACCAAGGATGTGCCCGAGAATTCTGGCTCCTGTGAATATATTTTAAGTCATGGTGAAGATCTTTTGATTTTCTCATAGTACTTTTTCACAAATAATAATAATAATAATTAATAATGGCTTTTGAAAAATAAGTTGTATAGCTAGCCCACAAGTACACTATTCCCCTTCCTGAGCCTTGGTCTTCCCAACCACAAAATGAAGAGCTCAGAGAGCCTGGAACACTACTCTTCTATCTGTATTGACACAGGCCTCCTCTTCCGTGTGTGTGTGTGTGTGTGTGTGTGTGTGTGTGTGTGTGTGTACACCTGCGTGCTGGTGTGCATGCAGGCCAGAGGTGTGTGCTAGTGTCTGTGTGGAGACCGGAAGTTGATGTTAAGTATCTTCCTCAATTACTTTTCCACCTTAACTTTCTGAAACAAACTCTCACTGAGCCTGGAGCTCATGAATTAGCTACACTAGCCACCCAGCAAGCTCCGGGGATCCTCCTGCCTCTGCCCTCCCTGGCTCCCCAGGACAGGGTTGCAGGTGCACTATGCCCAACTTTTCTGTAGGTTTTGCGGATCTGAACTCAGATCCTTATGCTTGTACAGCAAGTACTTTAAACTCTTCAGTCATCTCCCCTGCCCCACGGCCTGTTCTTCTATAGAGCAGAAGTTGGAAAGGCAGGCCACTAAGAAGAAAAACGCTGTTCCATTTCATGGAAAGCATGCAATCTTGACATGATGCAGATTCATCTTCCCAGGCTGCTTTGAGCAGAAAGGAGCTCAAAGGAGATGTGGGCAGCTACAGAGGCACTGGGGGTAAGAAGATGGAGGGAGTACTTCTCCTAAATGCATGCCTTCCACCAGTGTGCTCCCAGCCTGAAGCACTCTGCCCTTGCCATAGGTATCTGTGCATGTAGCTGCTTTGGAAATTCCATCCTCTAAACTGGATTCATCCTGTCTTTATAGGATTAATGGCCAAGCTTAGGTCACCTAAAGCCTCTGAATGTTTGGGAACCGTGATAAGAGCCTGAAGTGTTCTGGGGTTTATGATGCAAAGGCGAGCCGTATGTTGCACCCAGCAGTAGCAACGTGGGTAACATGGAGAAAACCTCTTAAACGCCAGGAGAATATCACCCGTGCTGTGTGTCAGGAGTCTTGTCGCCTTAGTTTAAAAGATATCCACTAAATATGAGCACATCAGCCACAAATCTTTAAGATCCCTCCACATACAGACACCAGACAGAAAACATACAGATAACAGCTTGTGTGGTGGAATCACAGCATCTTGAACCAGCAGCAATGAAGGCTGTATGTGAAGGTACCTGAATACAGCTGCCACATGTGGGAACATCTGTCCAAATGGGAGCCAAGTCTGGCTGCCCCAGATTGTTCTCATCAGTCGTTTAATAGCCCATCTGGAGAACTGGAGGAAAGTCTCTGTGTGTAAGACACTTGCCTAACATCTTAGCTCTGCCCTAGCCCTTTCTGCTTTGACCTGCACTCACTGTTCATGCATCTGTCCTCCTAAGGTCAAAGACCAATCATGGAGAGCCTGGGGCAGGTGATGCAGACTTATGGTTAAAGGAAAGTCAGTTTTTAGCTTTTGAAGCTTTGGGTTTTCGCCATAAAAAATGGATAAAATGCCATGGATCAGTATAGTCTACCCAGGTGGTAGGCTATAGCATAGTCATTTGCAGTTCTTCCAGACCAGGCAGACTGCATTCAAAGTTTTTACCTCCACCTTTTATTAGAAGAATGGCATTGACCAAGTTATTTGACCTTTCGGTCACTATGTCCTCATCTATGATCCTGATTGAGTCCTGGTCATTAAAGATGTACACACTGCTCAGAGCTGACTCAGAGCCTGGTATGAGCTGTGTCTCCATCTGTGATCCTCATCACCCCTGTGCAAGGTGCTGTGGGGATTAGGACTGATGTCTGCATATCATGTTGAACATGATCAGGGCTTCATAGAGGCTTCGAGGTACTGATACTGCCCATGTCATTCACTCTCCACACATTGCCAAGCTGTGGTAGTCTGTGAACTAAAAGAATGAGCTCGGTGCACAGGGTTGTTCTCTCATCTGTTGGGTAGGTTCTGGTCTGTTTATTTCATTACTGTATTCATGCATTCTAGGTCTTTAGGCCTCAAATGGAGATCAAACTCAAGGTCAGAGATGAGCCCCAGAGTGAAGCCTAGGGCTTTCTTCTAATTGCCCAGACATCATAGCCAGGTGAAGCCTAGGTAAATATGCATTATTGACGTCCTTTAATCTTACTGTGATTCGTTTCTATCCAAATGAAAAGGAGATTAGAGAAACTAAAATACTCAGGTTTAGGAAAAACAGGAATCATTTAAAAAACCCATCTCTGACGAAATGCCCCACATGGCACCCTGTCACCTGCACAGTGTGGTGTGTGCTTGTGACCTCTGTCATGTTGTTCCATGGTACAGGTGGGACAGCTGAGGCAGGGAGAGGCACCTTGTCTATGCTCTGTACTGACTAGGACAGTGGTTCTCTAGGGTGGCACTGGGCCAACACCATGAGCAGCATTCAGGAACTTGTTCCATTTACAACATCTGGCTGGACTCAGTCCTATAAACCAGTAACTGGGTGAAGTGGAATGCAATCTGAACCTTCTCAAGCCTTCCAGGTGTCATGATGCGTGAGGCAATTTGAGACCTTTATTCCACTGTGGTTAATCTGAACACTTCCAGCTGGTATGTGTTTTGTAGGGACAGTCTAGGGCTAGATATACCTGGTCCCTCTCCTCCCCTCCCCAAGCAAATACGTACCTGTGACCACACAATCAGAGCAGTAAATTGAAGCCAATTAGCAGCTCAGTAACTGCCAGCACTTGTCACCAGGGTGGTTGTTAGTAATTAGCACTAATGACTCTGGAAAGGAAAACAGTTGTGGTTCAAAGACATCCCCACCATTTGAATTCAAGATGGGCTTTTTTTTCCCTTCAACATATTCTGCCATATTTTTTTCTTCTGCATGCAAACACCATCGCAGCTGGATGGAGTCTCCTCCTGAGACAAAAATCACGTCTAGTCTTAAAAGACATGGTTTTATAATGCTTGTTGGTAGGAACAGGTTCCACCTGGGGTGTGTGTGGAAGTTGGGAGTCATCCTCTGGATGCACCTGCCCTATACCCAGCGCTTGGGAGGCAGAGGCAGGCAAATCAGGTGAGGTGGAGGCCAGCCTGGTCTACATAGTGAGTTTCAGGTCAGCTGAGACTACAGAGAGACCCTGTCTCAAACAAAACAAAACAAAACTGTACATTGTAACTTCCTCCTAGAAACATAAGGTAGTTTGTAGGCAGGGCAGAAATGGTTCCATGATATCACAAATGACAATTTTTTCTGCCTTCTTTGAGTGTGGAATTGGGGACAAAAAGGGGAAATTGAACAGAGAGAATTTTCAGGAATAAAGTCCTATGTGTAGACGTTGGCTTTCAGTTACCAAATGGAAGACCTTTCTATATAATGTCTTCAGATAGAAGGGCCATACCTCCCATCTGGTCACCCATGAACACAATGTGCACTGGGAGAGGAGAAAGGCTACCAGGGGACTCTCAGGTGTTCTGCGAATTGGTGGTGATGAACTGGTATCTCGCTTGTTTCTGGTGCTTGGGGTGGCCCTATGCCATGCCCAGAATGACACAAGTCTTCAGAGTGCTTGGTTGAGCAGTATCGAGTTGGATCAATCACTATCTGATTTTTGGCTTTGCAGAGTTTTTGTGCTCAGTCTAGACACCGTGCTCCATGTGATGAAGGCTCCCCTCTGCAGAAGTGTTTGAAGGTGACGGCTGTTTGGCGTGTGGGGTTGTGTTAGTTAGGAGAAGGAACAGATAGGTTATCAAAGGAAACCTGGCGATCTCAGTTCCTTTCCCTTCATTCCCTCAACCCAGAAGCGTAACTTGAAGGCATTTGTCAAAAACTTGAGGAGGAGGTAAAAATTGGACTTGAAGGTCCCCTCTTTCAGGAGGTGGCAGCCACTTTGGTCGGCAAGGCTACCTGTACAGAGGGTGTGGCAGTTCCCATGCTAGGACTCTGGCCCCACACAGTGCAGGGCAGCCGAGATTCTTCAGCTTACCCATTAGAGAACAGTGCCCTTGAGCATGGGTCCACCAACACACCAGGCTGCCCGGTCAGATTCCTGCTTCTGTTTTCTGTACTATTGTGAATAGTACACTTTAAAAAGTCTCTCTCCTAGCCATTTTTAAATGCACAGTTCAGAAGCACTAAGCACGCTCACATCTTCATCCATCACCACCACCATCTCTGAATCTCCATGTTTAAGTTACTCCTCATTCTTCCTCCCTGAAACCTTCCCATCTACCCTTCTACTTTATCTTGACATTTTGCCTATTCTAGGGACCCCAGATGTTCATCCTGTTGTACCTGGTTTACCTCACTTAGCCAAGTTTCTTCACCAGCTCCATAATGTAGCAGTTATCAGAGCTTAGTCCCCTGAGTGTATATAAGCCATCAGCACCCTTAGCTGTGTGCCCAGAGCTCCTCCCTGGGCTTCTCTTCCAGCACCACATGCTGTGCAGACAATTTTATTTCATTTGAAACTTGCAGAACCAAACAGCTCACCTGCCCTCGGGTCTCTGCCTCAGCAGAAGCTAATCCCATTTGTGGATACCATCTCATCGTCATGGTCAACTACATCTCGTCCTTAAGGCTTCCTTCTCCCCTATACCCCCCACCCCATCTCCAACCATCACCATAACTAGGGATATGTGTGTTTGGATCATGGACTGGGACTCTGTCATGAATATTGATTCTGTCATCTATTGATGAGTGCCCAAGTCCCTGTCCTGTCATCTATTGATGAGTGCCCAGTCCCTGTCCTGTCATCTATTGATGAGTGCCCAGTCCCTGTCCTGTCATCTATTGATGAGTGCCCAGTCCCTGTCCTGTCATCTATTGATGAGTACCCAGTCCCTGTCCTGCAGTCTGTGTCTCTGCCTTACTCTTGGATCTCCTGAATATTTAGTATACGACTGTCTTTGCTGCCCAAATTAATTCTCATACTATGTTTTGTTTTCATTGTTGGTTTGAGACAGGGTCTCCCTGTACCCACAGATGGCCTGGAACTTGCTTTGTAGACCAGGCTGGCCCCTATCTCACAGAGATCCAACTGCCTCTGCCCCCTGGGAGCTGGAATTAAAGGTGTGTGCTACCATACCCCAAAATTTTCATCTTTTAAGAGGAGGTAGGAAGCTTGCTAAATAAGAGCCAGATAAGATAAAAAGGAATCCTATAAGAATTTAATCTAAAGGCATAGGTATATTTGTGACCACATGGATTGTTTTCTAGCTCCCTGGCCCTCTCTGAAATTTTACAAGTTCCTTTCAGTTTAAGCTAGAAGATTAAGGTTGTGATTAGGTCACAACACCGATTACCCATCCATAGTGCCAGAGTCCTGCTCTGGGTGGCTTCATCTCTGGTTCCAGGACCTTGTTCAGAGTTGTCCTTTATTGCTGGGCTTAAATGGAAAATTGTTCCAGAGCACTGGATGACTCTTTAGCCCCAAGTAAGAATGTATCTTTCTCTTAAAACAAAACCCAAAACAACAACAACAAAAAGCATCTTCAATAGGAATGGTTTGAATTAGGACCCTGTTTCTCCCCTTGGGGAGGACCCCATTCAACGGGGAGCTACAGGGTGAGAGCTGAAAATAAGCTCTTAAGAGTCTTCAGCAGCTGAACCAGACCCTGATAAGGAAGAAGCATGATGCAGGTTGAGCATCCTTTATCCAAAATGCTTGGTCCAGAGCGTTTCAGATTTAGGATTGGAGGGGAAGCCAGTTTACATTTGGGACTGTGTATGTATGTAGCTATCGACACAGATGTATTTAAACATATCTTATACAAAATTCATGTATGTTTTATGCACACATTATTCACATAGCCTGAAGAGAATTGTCTATGTTATTTTAAAATAATTCTGTGTGCGAAACAAAGTTCTGTGGTGTGGAGTTGCCCGTGTCGGCACTCAGAAAGTTTGAGATTTCAGAGCACTTCCAGTTTCAGGTTTGGATTTCTGAATTTGGGGTGCTCATCCGGTGTAGCCCGCCTGGTGCTTTGTAGGACAGCGTCTTGGGAACACTGAGAGCAAGGTTGCTGTCTCCTCTACCATTGAATATTGGAAAGCAAGGAAAAGAAGAAACACTGATTCTAAATGACAGGGGCCAAAGCACGGTTCCTGAAAGGACATGATCTCACTGTGACAGGGAGTTCCTGAGGTGGCTATGACCTTACCCCAGTCATCAGGCAGCCTGTGATGGACCCAACCATGCTGAAGAATTCTCTGTTTCTGATGAGAACAGGCCTTGTCTCCAAAGAGCTCTAGCCTTTGAACATTCCGTGTGTTCAACCCCTCGTTTTCTCCTGTCACTCCTTTTGTTCTGGCTTTCATCCCTCACCATGCTGCATGAGTCCCACGCCCCAGCATTACTCTTCAGAGGTGCCTGAAGCATCTCTGATTGGCCCAGTGAGCCTTTTCTTCTTCCACAGATACCAGCCTCAATCCCAGCAGCCCTTGGGGGCAGTAGGGATGACATAAGAGCTGTTCAGAGGCTTTGTAAAGCCCATTCGGTCCCTCTTATCTCTACTGTAATAATATTGCCAATTGTTCTGGACAGTCATCTGCCTACCTCTGCAAGCCTGGCTCTTCAGAACCTCTGCTCAGCCCAGCTCAGCCCAGCTCAGCCCAGCATCCAGATGACCCACAGGGAGGATGTGTTGCTCTGCTCCAGTGGGGTACCTTATTCCATGGGTCAGAGTCCTGCTCCTCTGTGTGTACCGGAGCAGAGAAAGTCAGGGAACCTGAGAACAGGCTGCTTAAGCTAAGTGCCCATTCAGTCCCAATGAGGTTGGCTAATGCAGACTCTTCTTTATTTTTATTTTTTGATGTGTGTGTGTTTGTGTGTGTGTTATGCATGTGTGCCTGCATGTTCACATGTATGTTAGGCATATGATATATGAGTACATGTGTTTGGATGTGGAGGCCATAGGTTGATGTTGGGTCTTTTCCTTGCTTGCTGTCCACTCTATATACTGAGGTAGGATCTCTCATTTGAACCAACAGTTCACTAATTCAACTTGTCTAACTAACCAACTTGCTACCAGGATCCCCATTTCTACCTTCTGAGTACTGTGTTTACAGGAGAGCTGCCATGCCCATCCAACATTTAGGTGGGTGCTGGGGATCCAAACTCATCCTCATGATTACATGGAAAGACTTTTATCCACTGAGCCATCTCACCAGCCCCAAATAGAGGCTCTTTGGGAATTTCCTATATATTCAACTTTTTTTTTTCAATAGGGAGACTGCTAAAGATGGGTTTGCCTCCTCATAGCTGACACCTTGACCGCAGGTTCCTTCTCCCAGGAGTTACTGCCTTTGCGCTGTCTCATGGGAAAGCACTAAGAACTTGAGTGCCGCAGCGCTGGCCTGCCTGTGTACAGACATGATTCATTGTGCGTTCCAGTGCCATTTGCTGTTTCGGGAATCATTGAATCTACTTAAGGTATTATGTTTTGTTAACTGCTCTATTTCTTTTTTTAAATGTCAATATTTTACCACAAACGTGATGCTAACACTCCACATGAAATATTGGGTCATGTAGTTGTAACAACCCAACCCAGGAGCTGCGGTTCTGTATCCTGCATGAATGTAGGAACTGAAACTTGAGGGGGGGGGAGGGAGGGGGAGAGGGAGGTCAAACTATTTGATATAGTATAGCAAAAGAATCCAAAGCCCAAGATATTGGATTTTTTAAAATATTATTTTATTTATTACTATTTTTATTTTATGTGTATATTGCCTGCATGGATATGAGTGTATCCATGTCGAGTAATGCTGCAGAGGTCAGAAGAGGGCTTCGGATTTCCCTGAAACTGGAGTTAAAGACAGTTTGTAGCTGCCATGTGGGTGCTGGGAATCGAACCCGGGTCCTCTGCAAGGGCAGTTAGTGCTCTTAACCGCTGAGCCAACTCTCCAGCCCAAGATATTGGATTTTAATGCTTAAACTTTTAGTCAGTATTTTTTTTTAAATTTTATGTGTATGTGTGTATTGCCTGCATGTGTGTGTGGGCACCCATGCCCTGCAATGCTGCAGAGGTCAGAAGAGGGCTTCGGATTTCCCTGAAACTGGAGTTAAAGATAGTTTGTAGCCGCCATGTGGGTGCTGGGAATTGAACCCAGGTCCTCTGCAAGGGCAGTCAGTGCTCTTAACCACTGAGCCATCTCTCCAGCCCCCTAGTCAGAATTTTTGTTTTATGTGTATGAGTGTTTTGCCTGCATGAATGTAAGTGCCTTGTGTGTTCAGTGCCTGTGGAGGTCAGAAGAAGGCATTGGATCCCCTGAAACCAGAGTTACAATCAGTTGTTAGCCACATGTGGGTGTTGGGAATGAAACCTGTGTCCTCTGCAAAAGTAGCAGATGCTGAGTCATCTGTCTAGCCACAGTTTTATTTTTCTGAGGATGTATTTCATCTGCCATAAATTTCATCCACTTACACTGTAAAATTCAAGGGCTTTCAGTTTAATCACAGGGTCCTGTACCCATCCAGCTTTAGAGCAAACACATTTTAATAGTTCATGTAAAAATCCTGGGCTTCTACCCCCACCTCCCAATTATCCCCAAACCCTAGGCAATTCCTAATCTGTTTTGTGCCTCTGTGGAATTTGATGTTCCAGACACTTTGTATGAATAGAATTATCTGACGTGTGGTCTTTCCTATGTGGCCTCTGACTCAGCGTGATGCTGGCACTTGTCATCTTTGCTATAGCAGGTGTTAGTGTGACGTTCTGTTTATGACTAATACTCCGTAGCATGGCTGTATCACTCTTTATCCATTCATCACTTGGGCATTCAAGTTGTTCTTACTTTCTGATCCCTGTGAATGATACTTACTATAGTTTGAACGTGCAGTGTCCCTCATAGGCTCAAATGTTTGAATACTTGGTCTCCAGCTGGTGGCACTCTTTTGGGAGTCTGTTGGAACTTTGGGGGTAAAAAGAAAAACTTCCTGGTCTGTGCCATGTAACAAGCAGCTCCCACACATTCCTGCTGCCACAGACAGATGCACAGCAGCTGCCAGTCCTCCCCACCAGGATAGACTGTTCCCCCTGAACCATGAGCCAGCATAGACCCTTCCCTCCTTAAGCTGCATCTGTCAGGTATTTTCTCATAGTGCCAAGAACAGTGACAGATACAGTACTGCTGTGAACATTGATGTGCACAGTTTTGCACAGATACATGTTTTTGTTTCTCCTAGTGTATACCTAGAAATGGAATGGCAGGGCCATCTGTCTGGTAACTCTGTGGTTAGGATTTTGAAGCCTTGCCCAGTCATTTTCCAAAGCCACTTCATCACATCTTAGTGACTGCTCTTGACAGATTTTTGATAAAGGAATCCTATCTTGGGTGTTTCTAAAGCACCTGCTCAGCACCCCAATTTGGTAACTCTCTACCACTGTGACCTTGAGCCTGTCAACTGTTCTCTATTCTCAAAATGAATTGAAGAAAGGGTTTATGGAGATGCTAAAAAAGCCTACTGTCCTAGTTCACTTTTGATTGCTGTTATAAAACACTGACCAAACATACTTGGGGAGGAAAGGGTTTATTTGACTTACAGCACAGTCCGTCATCAAGGGAAGCCAAGGCAGGAACTCAGAGCAGAAACCTGGAGCACAGACCATGGAGGAACACTGCTTAATGGCTTATTCCTCTGGCCTGTGCTCAGCCTGCTTTCTTACACAACCCAGAATCATCTGCCCAGGGGTGGCACCACTCACAGTGGCCTGGGCCCTCCCACATCACTCAACATTTGAGAAAATGCCCCACAAACATGGCCATAGGCTCCTCCAATGGAGGAAATTCCACAAGTGAGGTTCCCTCTACCCAGGTGTGTCACTTGAGAACTGAAGCTATCCAGACACCTACACATAGCACAGAGCATAGTAGGTTCCGTTCCACTCACCCTGCCCTTGTACTGGAATTCCTGATGTGCTGTATAGAAGCACATAGTAGTGATAGAGAGGTGGGTGGCTCCTACACAGAGCTTGTCTTCAGAGAGCAAAGAAAGACATGTTTCCAAGTCCGACTGCCCATTCTGCTTCATGTCTCCACACACGTCTCCTTCCCAGGTCGTTGTGCATTTGGTGTCCCGAGCTTTTGGAATGAACCAGTCTCCCTCCACCTCAGGGCCTTGATCACTGCTTTACCATCACACTGGAACTCTCTTCACTTGGTCAGCCACCTGCCTGTCTCAGGAGTCACCTCAGGTAGACTCCGGTCCTAAAGCCTCACCTCAGGTAGACTCCTGTCCTAAAGCCTCCATAAGTACCAAGTGTTGCCCTTCACATCACTCATTGAGTGGCAGCTGCAGATTTAACACCCACATGCACCACTGGATTGTGCAGAGCTTGAAAATCACTTGCTTTGGGCTAGAATGAAAGCAAAACCAAGTGACACCTGGGTGACAAAAGCACCCCAGTGCAAACTGCCTGCCACTCCCTCTGGACCAGGCATGGTGATGGAGCCAGGATACAGGCTCAGGACAAGCAAGATGTTTAGGTAGGTTGAGACTAAAAAAAGCACTTGGGCCACCTTCTACCAGTTCTAGGAAAAACACGGTGAGCGGGTAAGAAGAGACCTGAGGGCTGCCAGTGGCGATTGAAAGAAGCCAGCCCAGCTGCTCTGTATCGGAGCTGATTAGTTCTTCTTCACTTCCCTCCTGCTCCCACCCATGACCTCCACCAGGCCCTGATCCTCATGTGCAGGCATCTGACTGAATGTCCCCAGGTCTTAGCTCCTTCGCAGCAGACAAAAGAGCCCTTCCTCCTCTCCCTCCTGCAGCAGCATCCTCTGCCTCCTGCTCTCCTTTTGTGAGGAACAGCACCTCTCACTAGCCCTTCCCTACTCGCTGCCTTTGAAGTACCAGTAATAAACTTTTACAGATGGTGACAAGAAAAGCCTCATTAGCTTCATCCCTGACTTGGAGAGTGGCTCTAATCCACTCGCCTTCTGAGTCCAGTTCTTTAATGTATCATTTTCAATACTGAACCTCTCAAACAGCCCTGCAATTGCTTTGAAGTGTGGCAGCCTGTCCTCACCCCCTCCCCACACTCCTCTTTGTGTTTTAGGTCCATCCATGGGGGATTCTGATCTCAACCAGAAGGTCTTCCATGGGCTCCCAGATGCTTCTGGAAGTGTCTTCCCTGGTCTAGTAGTGAGGATGTGTCTTTCTCCTGTGCTCACAGCTGTGCTAGGAACAGACACATTGTTCCTAGAAGGGACAATTCTCTGCCCTTTAGCTCAAAACTTCCATCAAGCCATTCCCTTGGCACCTGTGTCAGCCAGGGCTAAAGTAATAATGATGCATTCCCTTAATTAATTGGCAGTCCTACTCATTAGATAAATGACATCATCTATATTACCTTCTTCACCTCCCAAGGATCATGTGAGCAAAGGTGCTTCTATCATGCCCATGTATTTTAAATAGTGTGTATGTGTGTAGGAGCATGCGTCAGAGGACAACCTCAGTATTAGTCCTTGCCTCCCACCTTGTCTGAGATAGTTCTCTTGCTATTTGCCACTAGGTAACCAGACTAGCTGGTTCTCACAATTCCAAGGATTCTTCTGTCTCTGCCTCTCCTCTCCCTATAGGAGCACTGGGATTACAGACAGGCACCACCCTGCACGGCTTTGACATGGATTCTTGGGATTCAGATTCAGGTCCTCACGCTGACAGAGAAAGTGATTTTACCCACTGGGCTGTCCAGCCAGCCCCATCTTCATTTTTATCAATGAGAGTGCAGAGCCTCCGAAAGGTTAAATAGCTTATGAGAGTCACAGTCAGCCAGAAGAGAACCTGCAGTTAGAGTCAGGCAGGATACACAGATACAGAGAACATCCTGCCTTGTAAACCACAAAGCTCTGAGACCTGTTTTCCTTTAACAAACACTAGAATTCTTTTACCCAATGGTCTCCCCTGGGTGACCATGCACTTCAGTGATGTTTCTCCCTTGCCTTCATTGTCAGCATCATGGTCCTCAAAGAGCAATTGTATCTGTAATTGGACAGGTAGGATTAGGGGTTTGGGCAGATGGAGATCAAGTGAGTACTTTGCTGCATAAAGATGTTCCCGACTTGAATTCGATGGTCTTTTGCAGAAACACATCATCCAGTTAGTGTTTCCTGCTGACAAAAGCAGCGAGCTAAGCACAGCAGCATCCAAGGTGAATTGGGCCCAATCTCTACCTTTAGATGCCTATGTATAGGAGAGAAAAACTTTAAACATATTTGTCGATTACCTCACATATGTGCATCATATGTGTATTTTAGTGTATACAGCTTACTTAAGTTATAAAAGCTTATATTTATGATATAAAATTAATATGTTGTATGTTTGATATCTGTTAATAACACACATGATTATATAACATGAGTTCAGAACTCCCTATGTTTGTAAGCACAGAAAATTCATAGCCGCTTGGCCCAGATAATAAAGCAATGGATTGCCTCAGGTAACGTAGGCAGGTGTCATGTGGGCGCTGGCTCATGTGTCCAGGGTTCTCTCACTGTCTTCTAATGGCTCCTTTTGGTTGCAGGAAGAATGCCTTGTTGAGACTGTACCTTCTTGGTCACATGTCTACTTCTTTACCAGTCAATAGAAGTAAATAAGTGGGTTATGTACTAGTTACCTTCATTTGATAGGGTCCACACTTGAATATAATATAATCATTAGTTCACTGCAGGGTTTACTCTGATCCCCAGAGTCTTCTTTCCTACCACACACTAGCCTCATCCTGTGCAAGGCAGTAGGCAAAGTGCAGATTCAGAGCGGCTGTGCTGATATCTGTCATCCCAACACTCATATAAAGTCATTTTTAAAACCACACAGGTCATGGAGCTGGAGAGATGGCTCAGTGGTTAAGAGCACTGTCTGCTCCTGCAGAGGACCCGGGTTCAGTTCTCAGCACCCACATGGCAGCTAACAACTATCTGTAACTCCAGTACCCGGGATCTGATGCCCTCCTTTGGCTCCACATGCATTGCATACATGTGGTGCACTTACAGACATGCAGACAAAACACTTACACACATAAAATAAAAATGAATAAATTAAAAAAGAAAACCACACAAGTCTATTTTATAGTCAGTCTCATTTTTAAAAGACAGCAAACCAAATCCTTACTTTTCTCCTTTACCACCTATCTTACTTAAAAGATTTGGAAGTCAGGCTAGAGAGATTGCTCAGTGGGTAGAGCACGGGCTGCTCTTACAGAAGACCTGGGTTTGATTCCCAGCACCTACATGGCAGCTAACAACTGTCCATAACTCTAGTTCCAGGGGAATCTGACAGTCTCTTCTGACTTCCACAGTCATTGCATGACACGGGTGCACACACACACACACACATACACACACACACAGGCAATATACTTATAGATGTAAATTACATAAGAATAATAAAATGTTTTTTAAAAGATTTGGAAGTCTACATAATGCTTGGCTTTTTCAGAAAATTAATGCAACTCTCAAAGGCCAAGATATACCAGCCTGTAGGTATTCAGACTGTGTTTTAGGATCTCAGGGCAATCTGGAGTTGTGATTATAATAGTAAATGTGTGTGTATACACACACATACACACAGACACACACACACACACACACACACATATCCATTTTCACATCTGAAGATTTCTGTGTCAGTTTGTCTTTCTGTTGCTGTGATAAAATACCCTGATCAAAGCAACTTAGGGGAGAAAGGGTTTCTTTTAGCGCATGGTGCCTGGGGAAGACATGGTAACAGTCACTCAGGACACCTGGTCACACTCCATCCACAGTCAAGAAGCAGAGACAGTGAATGGATGCTCTGCCAACCCTCTCAATTCCTTTGTAGTGCAAGATCCCCTGGTTAGGGAATGGTGCCATCTACAGTAGACATGCCCAAAGGCCAACCTGATCCAGAAAGGCCTCATTGAGACTCTTTCCAGATGATTCTACATTGTGTTAAGTTGGCTGTTAAAAGTACCCATCCTGACATTTTAGTCACAACTTGTTTGTTTGAATTTTTTTCCCTCCATCAAGTCAACCTGAAGAATTATAGTGATTACATTTTAAAGTATATTTTTATTTTTTATGCATATGAGTGTATTGCCTACATGTATGTAAGTGCACCCGTATCTTGCAGTGGCCGTGGAGGTCAGAAGAAGGCATCAGATCCCCTGGAACTGGGATTACAGATAGTTGTTAGCTGCCTCATGGGTGCTGGGAATTGAACATGGGTCCTGTGAAAGAGCAGTCAGTGCTCTTAACTGCTAAACCATCTCTCCAGCCCCAGGATTACTGTAAAAAAAAAAAGAAAGAAACAATTCTTCCTGAAGTTCTGTCATTCTTGTTTGAGGTTTGAGGAAATTAATTCATGTGAAAGTAAAATTGAACTTGCTGCACTGTGAAGCAGGGCACAGGCCACAATTCCATCTCCAACCCTCACCCTTCCAGTCTGTAAAATATGCTCCCTGGAAACCCACCTTCCCACAGTGTAGATACACATGCTGAGATCAAGCAGAGAAGAGCTCTTCTAAAACACGGAGATGCAGGGAATTGATGGCAGCTGGCACTGGTACCAGTTACCTGTGTTCACTTCAGCTACATAGCAAAACCTTAAGAAAAAGGACTTCAGCTGAGGTGTCGTGTTGGTATTCAGGCCTTGGCTATGGAACAGGAGCTCTATTTTATCTGTCATGCCATGGACACTGTATGTTTGGTCACACTGAAAAATTGACAGAAACACAGCCCAAGCTCTTGGCAGTGCTCTTATGAATCATCACTGACGTGTCAGACGCTTCTCAGATGCCCGTAGCTTCATGATAGCTGGCACTTGGGCCCTTTAGCCAGCAATCACTGTGAAACAAGCGGTATTATCTTTGTCCTGAGTGTATAGTGAGTAAACTGACAGAGAGAGGTTATCTCGTTCTCCTAAGAAAATCCTGGACCTCACTTCTGATCTCATCCTGTTGCTCTGGCAACTGGAATTTGAGGCCACATAGGTGTTGCCTGAGCAGGTACCTGGGAAAACTGGGTGAGCCTGCTTTCGCCAAGAAGAACAAAACCAAAAATAAACAAACAAATCAAACAGCACAAATGAAGCAAGGTGGCATGTATAATTTACTCCCTTGCTAACAGGGAACATGTGCTACTGTAAGAAATTGTTGGCTGATGTCAGAGGGGAAGCGTAGGGCTGGGAATGCCGAGTGCCAAAGGAAGGATGGATTGGACCACCTTCCACTCGGTGACCACACAGGTTTGCACAAAGTTGCTAAAATCAGCACCATAGGCCCTCCAGTAGGGGGAAAAGCCGTTCCTTGAGTCCCACAGTCTGTCCAGGCTGCCTGCAGAGCATCATGAAACCAGCATCACAAACAGTTGAAGCTAATTTCTCTCCTGAAAGGCCCAAGGTCATGGTGGCAGCCATGCCAGTGTCTAGTGTGTGTACTGGTGCTTAAATGGCACCTTCCTGCTGAGGAGCTGATGGGGCCTCCTTCACAGGGGCACTTACCCCAGGAAGGGCCCCAGCCTTTTGACCTCATCACTGTCCAAGAGCCCCGTCTCTTAATCTCATCACATTGAGACCTAGGTTTCCAAGTAAGACTTCAGGGACACAAACAGAGCATTGCAGAGCCTGCTGTGATTGTGGCCTTAGCCAGTTTCAACTTGATAAAACTGGCTGTATTGAAATACAGACTTTAGATTTGCTCTCTCCTCAGAGAATACTACTGGGGTGAAAACTGGTTTTATGTTCAATACAGGTTGGGTGTGTCCCTTATCCAAAACTGAAGTGCATCAAATCCTAGATTTTTTTTTCTTCAGATTTTGGAATATCTATGTGCGCATGTACACACACACACACACACACACACACACACACACACACACACACACACAGAATCATATATCTTAGGGATAGACCCAAGTGTGAACAAAAAAATCGTTTATTTGCCATATATATCTTGTACTCGTAGCCTAGTGACACTTTTATACAGTATTTTTAGTACACCATATTTTAACTGTGGCCTGACATGGGAAGACAAGTGTGGAAATTTCCACTCATGACATTATGCCAACAATCAGAAAGTTTTGGATTTTAGACTATTTTGAATTTCAGGTTGTCAGATTACAGATGTTCAACCTGGTAACCAAGGTACCCAAGAGGTTTGACAAACCATAAACAATTCCAGCAGTGAATGAGATAAGAAAAGCACAGGCGGGGGGCGGGGGGTGCAGCTACTGAAAACCACCAAGAATGAGAAGGGTCCACCCAGGGAAGATGCAGCGAAAAGTGTTCCAAGCACAGGAAACCACAAATGCAAAGGCAAGAGAGAGTTTGTAATGCTTGGAAGGAGAGGTAGCCTGTGTCACTGCTCTGAGGCCAGCAAGAGGAGAGGTTTTTGAGCATGGTCAGGGCTGGCCATGCAGGACCATTGGATGGACTTCAGGGGTGGAACAAAGAAAGTGGGTGTCATCATCAGGTCTGTGCGTGAGGAGCCTTGAGTGGAGAGGGCCCACTGCAGAGCCAAAGGGTAGAGCAGCACAGCAAGGAGATGGGGAGACTCGAGGAGCCTAAGCTGTCCTCCTAGATTTGCTGTGTGATCACAGAGTGGCCAACTTCCAGTCTTAACTTTGATCTCTCTGTACTCTGCAAGAGATCCTGACAGAGCAAGAGAGAAGCAGATGCCCGGGCAGCAGAGATACCAGCTGACTTAGGGTCTTCCACAGGTCCTTCTTATCAGAAAACCACACATTTCTCACCTGCAAAATGAGTGTATTCCTTGAACTGCCTACTTGCTAGGGGCCTTATGAAAAATCATGAAAATAAATGGTGAGGAAACTGTTTACAACGTGCACATTGGTAAGATTTTATTGATCCAACCAACTGAAATCAAACATGGCAGCACAGCATGTAATATTTTCATTGAATTACCACTACCATTTTCTTACAGAACACTGTGTGTTAGGCGCTGTACTGAGGGATTCACATGCAATAATCATGTTATATTTTAGTAGCAGATTTGTCTCTTTATTCATTTGCTCAAGCCCTTGGTAGCATCAATTCTGGAGAGACTTATCTCTTCACAACAGCTCCAGAGAGCAAGTGTTGCTATCTCCACCTTACAGGTGGGGAACTGAGGCATGTCAGTTAAATTCAGTGCTCAGGACCTGAGAACCTGCACGTGGATGAGCTAGAGGCCCACACTCAGGGATCTTTAGTTTCAGAGTTCATCATGTGACCGAACACTGCCTTCTATTTGCAAAGCTTTATACAGCTGTTAAGCATCACTGACATCTGTAAATTAATGCTCAAACTCAGCTTCTGGGCCAAAGAGCTTAAAAGCAAATTTGTGCGTCATCTAGGGAATAGGTGTTGCTAGACACAGCGGCATCTTTTGGATGGAAGCCTTAGAAGGGATTGAACAGCTGTTACATACTGTTCAATCCAGTGTCCAGCAGCTGCCATCAGATCAGAAGACAGAGGGCTAAAGCAGCAAATGGTAGAAAGACTTCTTGGTTACTTCAGGAGAATAGACACACTGGTATTTATTAGCTTTGCAATATTCAGATATGGACCAAAGAGTCAGATTACCAGAAGTCTCAGCTGTCTCACCTTGAACAGGTAGTCCAGACCTTCTGTCTTATGTTTCCAAATCTTTGAAATGAGCTCCATAGAACTGCCCACTCTGGGTACTTGGTAGAGGCTAATGAGAATGGGGGTATTGGAATCCATGTGAATAAACTGGCCAGTACCAGGCTTAGCATCAACAGCTATCACCACCACTGGGCCAAGCAATCTTGTCACCTCCTCAAATGACAGACAGGCACGTATAAAAAGCGTCCACTCAAAGGGATTTCCATTTGGACATAAATGGATTTTTAGCAGGAAAGTGGCACTGATGATTTTTTCTCAATTGGAGAAAGTACACTCAAGTTATGTACTGAAGGCTAATCCTCTCTTCACGTGCCCAGCCATTAAGCACAGTTTCTCCCTTCGTGGAATAGTATGATCATTTCTACCTTGTCCTGAAAATGGTTGGTTAGAAGCTACGTCATGGTGAGTATGAAGACTTTCACAACAGATAATCCTGCAACGATGCCCTCCTCCCTAGCCATAAAAACTCCTTATTATATGTCTGTCACTATGCAAAGCTTTCAGGACATTGTAGCTTTATGTAAAGTGTAAGTTTTTCATTAGAATACAAGCCCCTGTATTCTAATGCAAAATATACACAAATGATTACAGAAAATTTTGAGAGTTCCAAGAACTTATTCCCATACTGACAATTTAATTTGGTCTTTTTTATTTGTTTATTTGTTTGTTTGTTTTTGAGGCAGGGTCTTTCTGTGTAATCCACACTGGCCAGGAACTCACTATATAACACAGACTGGCCTCTGATTCCTGAGGATCCCCACTTCAGGTCCCCAAGCATTGGAATTCCACACATGCATCCCCATGCCCAGCTGTATATTGATTCATAGGGGCTCTTAGGCATTGTTTCAGTGAAAGAATTTGCAGAGATCAGAATGTGCAACTTGTGCCTTCAGAAAGACCAGCCCAATCCTGTCTGCTTCCTGTGTGCTGGGCAGAGTTGTTAGTTAGGATCTGTTTCTACCTTAGAGTGTTTGGGAAATAGTCAAAGCAGATAGCCTCTGACAAGGGAGAGGCCAGAGCCCAGAAAGGGTTTGCACCCAATAAGATTATCCATCCTCCTCTGGAGTCTTGATCTTAGAGAATCAAGGGGTTGGTCTGGTCTGTCCCTTGGGCTCTGCAGCCCCCAGCTCCTGGCTCTTGCCCCTTGACTCTTGGGGTCCCATCTCAGAGCTTGGAGCATCCGATGCCTCCCTGGCATCTCCCTTAGCCATCCATTGGCTCATCTGTCACCCGCCAGTAGCTGGCCAGGCCTCATCAGTCTTGCTACCACCTGCATACCCAACTGCTTTTACTCTCTGCCTCCATCACTCATCAGTCACTTAGCACCTCTCAGGCCCCTGCTCTGTGCAGAACTTAGCCGCTGACACTTTTCTATCTTTCTGGTCTTGGACTACTTCATGAAATCCATCCTATCACCATTCAGCTACAGAGCCCTGGCTGTGGGTCAGCCTCCATCTCGGTAGAAATTTTACATTACCACAGGCTTCGGAATGGTTTTCTTTTGCCCCTGAACTTGTCTTCATTTCATATCAATTTAGCCACATCTTGAATCCATCTTTTCTATTGCGTCTTGATAAATTTAGTTTTGACTATATAGCCCCCAGCCAACCAGACCAGTGGATTCATTCTATTCAAAAGCCTTTTGCACTTGCCCAGTGCTTGGGCACTAAAGTGAGAACTTTGATTGAGTTCTAATTTCAAATGAAGTGGCTTATTATATAGGCAAAGCCTCCTGTGATTTCCCTTTTATAGGCAAAGCACTAAGGCTCGGGAGAAATGCAGCCAAGCAATACTTTAATTAAAAAGAAGTTTCCAGAAGATTCTTTCATCCTCTGAATTTTCTCTCACCTTGAAATGACCATCCAGAATTATCTTTTAAATGATTGGGTCCTGGCTGGCTGGGATGGCTCAGATGAGACTACGAATCCATCTTTGTGTTTGTGTCTGTGCACCTGCTCATGAAGGTCAATATCGGTGTCTTCCTCAGTGGCTCTCCACCTCATTTTGGGGAACTTGATCTCTCACTGTACTCGGGAGTTCCCTGATTTGGCCAGACTGGCTGACCAGGAAGCCCCAGGTGTCCTCTGCCTCTTCAACACTAGGATTACAGGTGGGCAGGGCTGCAACCAGCTTTTTACGTCGGTGTTGGGATACAAACTCAGGTCATCAGGCTTGCACAGGAAGCACTAAAGCCAGTCATGCTGGCACACTCAGGAGGCAGAGGGAGGTGGTTCTCTGTGAGTTCCAGGCCAGCTGGGGCTACAGGGAGACCTTGTCTCAAAAACCGAAAAAAAAAAAAAAATACCCAAACAAAACAAAACACCCTTTGTTTTTATTTGATGTGTATGAGTGTTTTGCCTGCATGTATGCAAGTGCATCTATGCATGCAATGGCTGTGGAGGCTAGAAGAGGGCATTGGATCGCCTGTAACTGGAGTTACTGAAGGTCATTAACCACCATGTGGGTGTTGGGCACTGAACTTGTTCCTCTGGAAGAACAGCACGCACTCTTAGCTGCTGAGCAGTCTTTCCAGCCCCAGCCTCCCATCTTTTTAACTGTCTTTATCAGAGGTTATGTGCAGCAATCCATAGATAAGATTATAATGACCATGACTCATGACTCCTGTCCACATGCAGCTAGATTGAAAAACAAAGCATGGTGGCACACGCCTTTAATCCCAGCACTCAGGAGGCAGAGGCAGGCAGGTCTCTGTGAGTTTGAGGCCACCCTGGTCTACATAGTGAGTTCTAGGGCAGTCAGAGATACATAGTGAAATCCTGTCTTTAAAAAAAGAAAGGAAGGGGCTGGAAAGATGGCTCAGTGGTTAACAGCACTGGCTGTTATTGCAGAAGACCCAGGTTCAAATCCCAGCACTCACATGGTGGCTAACACTCATCTGTAACTCAGTTGCAGGGGATTTGACACCTTCTGTCTTCCAAGGGCATGGCATGACATGGGCGCATATA